>NC_034198.2:10217083-10522917 GCF_002021735.2 Oncorhynchus kisutch
TCTCTTGGACATGTTTCAAAAGACGAGGGCTTTTTATCTCGCCTCTTGCTGTGAGGAAATCTGCTCTTAATGGCTTTCAAAACAGGAAGCCCAACAACAAAAACTGGAAAGTGAGCATGCTTCCCTACCAGCCCCTTCAGTAGGCATCCTTCCCAGTGTTGGGGTATAGTATTCTGCACCACAGTGTTGCCAAATGTGTCAGTCACAATGACCTTCACCTGACAGCACAACTTAATATTCCTGATCGATATCAAATTAAAGTCTGTAGTATACTGTTTATGGCATTCTTAGGCATTTACTGTTGTGTATCCATAACCCAATCCCGTGCCTCCTCTATGGAATCCATGCCCACTGAGTGCCCTGGACATGAGTAGATTTTCTGTGGCCCAACAAAAAGAGACCTGAAAGACAGCTAGCTACACACGCTTCCTCACAGTTGGATAAAACAAACCTTAACTGCACAACTCAACCTCACCAAATAACTGATTTTGACATCCTGAAGTTGTTTTTACTACTCTCCTCTCTCTCTCTGGGTAAAAAAAAGGAAATAATTTTCAGGAAAAAAAGAAGAAAAAAAGATATCCTTTCTCACTCCCTGTGTGCTGTTTCCGTGTGTGGAAGTGTTCCCTTCCATTGATTTTTCCCAGCCGGGGCCCTTCCCAACACTAGGCGCTTCCTTGACGGTGTCATCTTCAGCACCATTCTTCCTTTTAACTGTGCTTTACTCAAGTGGTGTAGTGTACTAAACCGCCAGAGAGGAGGGGGGGAAGAAAGGAGGAGAAAAACTGATACATGCGTTTCAAAGTTTCATCTATTGATTTCTGTTTGATGCAGATTGGGGGGGGGGGGGAGAAAGAACAGTTCACAGTTGAGGAGATTATTTTTTGATCACCGCTACAGTGGTGGTGTTTGGTAGTAGGAGTAGGAGTAGGAGTAGTAGTTATAGTAGACAGGGATGTGCGTCTGTCTGGGAATTCCTTTGTTCTGCGCTGTGTAGAGTTCATACCCAGATTCCATGCGGACAGTGGGCTCATTAAACGTAGTGACCAACGGCAAGTAGCGTAATTACACGCTGATAGGAGATCATCAGAATGTGCCAGCACGTGACCTATGCTGCCTATCCCTATGGAGTTTAACGGTAGACAAAGGTGAATACATTCACACGCTGGATGGTACAAAACTGCAGACACACGGAAAAGCATAAAAGAAGAGCACAACTATTCAACAAATCATGAGTGCAGGGAGCTGGAGATGATAAGATATGGAGAGACAGGGAGAGAAAGATTGACAGCAGAGGGAGAAAGAGAGGAACGAAGGGAGTCTTTGCAGCGTCCATTTATTTTCCCCCATCATGAAGCAAGATACAGAGAGCCATGGAAACAGAGAAAAAAGACAGCATGGGCAGAACGATGGGTAAGGTAGAGACTAGAGAGAGAGAGGGGAAAAGAGAGATGGTGGGTGTCTGCCGTCTCCATTCATTCCCATGATTAGCAGAGCTGTAGACTCTTATCCAGTGCTCCCCACTCTGCCAGTCCTCTCTGTGATGTGCATCTGTGTCCACTGGGGGCTACAATTAGCCCATCAAACTCATTCCAGCCGGGACTCGGTGCCGCCTCTCAAACCCCCTCACTCTCAGGAGCCTACTCCTCCAAAGAGACGGGCAACTTGTAAGACTGGGGGAGGTAGCCTTTGAAGTCCCAGGCGTTGCCGAGGTCTCCCTTTTTGCTCATATCAAGGGTGAGGAGATATAACAATTAAAACAGCAAGAGAGGCAGGCCCACACCACGGCGCGCATGCATGCACAGCACACAGGCTTGTGCAGATGCAGGAGAGCTCGTGGGCATCAAGCACGTTCTCTCAGAAGAAGGTGGGCCACAATAGAGGAGACAAGCGAGCCGTTGGCATGGCGGCTAACGGATCACCACCGGCCGTGGTACAAGTGATGGAGGAATTTGACACATATTTCCTAGCGTCTTTTCCAACCTTCTATCCATCCCAATTTCCTCTCCTTTACTTCTCTGTCATTATCTCCCCTTCTTCAACTGGTACAAAACAGGAGTTATCGGTCTTACTGCTAGTTACTCAAGCTCAGATGGGCATTAGTGTAAGTGACCCCACGTTGCATAAGACACAGCTTTACTCCTCTCTGCTCCAGTGGGGCTCAGTGGCAACCTCCCAGGTAATTACACAGCCCGGACTACCAGCCCAGATAGATAGCCTACACACACACACACACACACACACACACACACACACACACACACACACACACACACACACACACACACACACACACACACACACACACACACACACACAGGCATAATCAGTCTCACACACAGCCAGACACAAACCCACATAATTTTAAGGAGGATTACAATGACTTCAATCTGAGCCTGTTCATCAAGCCCCCTATATACGACGATACTCCTCTGTCAACTCCTTTGCCTTTAGCGTATTGTACTATATGTATAGTAGGACTGGCTCTGTACGGTGCAGGGTCATCTGTAGTTTAAACATGTGTGCGTATGCAGATGCAACGGAGCATGTGGTCCGCATTAGCTACAGCAAGGAGCAGTAGCCAAAAAGAGCTAAACCAGCGTTTTAGCAGCCGTCTAGTCTAGCATGTCAAAAGGGTCTCTTATTATTTATTCGGAGTCTGCCCTTTTAGCAGTTTATCAACAAACTGTATCATAGTGATAGAGCAAAAAAAATTGCTAATGCATACTTTTGCATTTAATTGCAAACATAAATTGGATACCAGTTTTGAGTACATTGCACTGCAAAACAAAACAAAAGAGTCATGCTTAATAAAACTAAGAAGCATTCTTTCTTTTGTCTGTTATTTTAGACTCTTCTCTAAAGACAGAATCCCATAAAACAAAACACAAAACGGCTATGGTCTCAATGAATACCAGTGAGAATCAAATGAGCTATTCAGGCTGCCAGTTGATTTATCCATGCCTCGCTACACACCAATCAGCTCGCCCGCCGGCCACACCAACAGCCAGTCACTTGTCTGCCATTTCAACGCAAGATGGAGACAGTGCCAAAAGTTCCAATTAAAATCTCTGTCCACCATGACGTGTGAGGGGAAAAAGCCCAAACGCTGGGCTTTCCAACAAAGTCGAGGAAAACTACAAAAAAAGCTGCCGAATGCTAAGGACAAGCCGCATCTTCTCGGTTTCTGCCGAGCACAAAATAAATAAGCATGAAGAGGAGGAGGAAGAGGGGGGGACGTCTTGTTACGGAGGAACAGAGCATGTAACAGATAACAGAGCGACAGTGTTCAAAGAAGAAGGCAGGCCCGTAAAACTTGCGCAGATTCGACATCATCGCCTCACTGTCCCTTAATGAGCCAGTAAAGAAGAGCCTGTCGTGTGTCCGCAAAACCACACCTGTCTCACTCTAATCACAATGCCTCAGATTCAAATCACACACACACACACACACACACACACACACACACACACACACACACACACACACACACACACACACACACACACACACACACACACACACACACACGTCACACAGCCACTCTACATCTGTGCTGTTTATTTTGCTCAGAAAGGATGTTAACAAGACAAATGAATGAATAAATGCACAAATAATGCATTTAGATCATGTTAATAATGTATGAAAAGTAAGCTGCTTTTTTTGCTTTTTGACAGCTATCCCAATGCTGAGGACTTTGCAGACTTTGGTGGTGGGTTCATTATTTTGATCTATTTCCCGAGTTGCAACTCTTGTGCTTTTGTGCTTTTATTGACAGTCTGGCCAGTACCTGGTGCACATGGCAGATCTGTTGATCCATCACCAGACATAATAGTGTATCCACTAACTATATTATCTAACAGATTTTTCATAACAACGTGCCCATATTTCAATGAAATTGGGCAATGTTTCCCAGACATGTATGGCAAAATTAAAAATGTTTCTCCTTCACCTTGATTGATTTAAATGGTATGTTAATAAGCCATTTAATCAGAGATGATTAAATGATCAGAGATTTTTAGAGGGCTGGAAAAACAACTAAATAAAAAAGCATGTGCACGCACACCTGCAGAGGTATGCACGTACATGCAAATACAAATCACCTTCCTCAGTGTGAGCTGTTCCAGATTTTCACAACTATTAGAAAAAAAACACCTAAGAGAGAAACTGACTTGGAAGAAAAATAGTCTCAAGTCTAATTGTATCGCTTTTTTTGAGACGAGACAAAAGAAGAGCCCGGGACTCAGTCATCATTGACTACACTGACTGTGGAAGAAAACATAAGAAACACAGCCAAACAAATAAAGAAAGTTCAGAGATGTCTTCACTGAAACCGCTGAGAAGAACAAAAAAAATGTATTGGGGGTTAGTCTCGCTCAGGTTGAGCTGACACATGTGAAAACAATATAAAAGAGGTTTGAGGAAAGAGAAGGAGGAGGACAATGCAAAACTATTCAAGAATTAGATACCGAGTGTTCTTAACTAATCCCCGCGACCCGCTCTCCTGCCGTACGAGCAGGGAAACTAAACCTAATTCAGGGCAGCTTAAGGGCTCCCTGGAAACAGTCAGCATTCCACCGGCAAACACACACACACACACACACACACACACACACACACACACACACACACACACACACACACACACACACACACACATGGAGAAGGAGGTGTTATACTTTAACTGCCACAGTGCATTCAACTGTAGCAATAAATTGCTCTTTGGGGATGTGGGGTTCATCGCCTCTCCATACACACCCAGTGCGCCCTACCCCTCTCCAAAATCCACCCAAAAATCTCTCACCCCAAAGTGTGGCCACCGCAGTCAGGCAAACAACCAGCCAGGGGATGGGTGCTCCAACACAAGGGGCGCTGTGCCAGTCCAAACAGTGGATTAGCAGGCGAGAGCGTGCTGAGGGTCTGACGGTGATTCAAGAGGACAGCACACTGTAGCACTATATACGTAGGCCTGTGTGATGGGCTTTGCAGTAGAATGTTAGAGTTGTGCAGCCAGGGGCTCCACTGCTATTTGACCCTAACCTACGGATTACTCATTGGATATTACTGCATTGTCGGAACTAGAAGCACAAGCATTCTGCTACACTCGCATTAACATCTGCTAACCATGGCCTGTAAGCAGTATATGGACAAGGTGTGACAGCAATCCATGCTTTGGTTTAGTTTCCCTGGCACGGTTTCCAAATGCTAAGGTTTTAGCATTTGTGACACATTTCCCCTGCAAGTCATCGAACCAATATCAGCGTTCTTCACGCATCATGTTCAAATCATCTATAAGTGACTTTGTTGAGCTTCACAATCAATTTTAGATACTTTCGGATGACTTGGATATGGTGAACGAAATATGCTAATATCGGTCCCATGACTCGAATGGGATTTGTGACACAAATGCTAATATGGAAACAGTGCCAGGGAAGCCAAAACATGGATTGCAGTCATACCTTGTCCATTGATTGCTTTAAGGGTAAGGAAACCAATATGTGATTTTATAATTTTGGTGAACAATCCCTTCAATGAGTGCGGTTACATGCACACAATAAAGCGTTTATTGTGGATAGTCAGATTGATATAATCGATTAAAACGTTTGTATGCTTTGCAAAAATAACAATTTCCCTAATAATCATGTTTAAATGGACACATCTGAAATCAGGCTACCTGATGGCACTCTGATAAATGTAGAAAATCGGCAATCAATATAGACATTTTACCACAGCGAACATGTTATTTTTGGGAAACATATTTGATTCTGAGTACGGACATAAAGTGTGAAAACTACTTCTAAGACACATTCATTCAGTTGTTTCTGAACACACTTCACTCGCACTAAAGAGGGAGGCTCGATCGGCTGGTGCTGGCACATGCACAGATCAAAAACACCGTTGGAGATCGATTAAGGTGTTTGCATGTCCTAATAGTATGAAAGATTGCTTAGAAAACTAGATGTTTTAATTGGAATATGCTTACTTAGATTTTGACCTTACGCCAATTAAGACAAATAGAGTAAGGTGTTCACGTGACTTTTGTATAACCTGCCCACTGCCATAATCAGTTTAATATCGAAGTATTAGCGTGCATGTCAATGTCCTCAATGAGAAATCTTTCTAGAGGGTTCATCACTTTTGTCTTTATTTACGTTTTTTCCCCTTTAACTTTCTGACCAAGTAAGCACCCGCAGTGATTTCATAGAGCGCTAACACCAGAGTCACAATGGACATACAAACACATACTGTACTCTGGAGCCAAACAGTGCTCTAAATTCTACTGGCGACTCTAGGGATATTCTCTAAATCACTTCACCCTACTCTCCAAAGTTCATGTAAAAACTTCCTGGAAAAGGGGCAGGCTGTTCTGAAGGTAAAACAAAGAGTTTCAGAAAGTTATACCTCTGTCTATAATCCCACACAATTCAGCCTAGTAAGAAAGTGAGAACAGAGGAGGAAGCAAGGATTTCTATAAAAACTAATCATTGGTTCGGGAGCGGATGTGTGTAAAAACACTCTCCAAAGATTGGGATCTGCTGAGTCAATACATTGTGTACTGAGGCCCACTTGTGTTAGCGTAAATCAAATAATCTCAATTTTGCTGTAACATTGACAAAAACTAACTGACAGAGCAAAATAAGAAAAAATGCCATCCTTTTTTGGCAGTATCAGGCTGGACTATAGGCCACTTGTTAAGTTAAAGCCTAAGCCTCCTTTTCCTCCTCCTCCTCATTTGCCTCCTTCACACCGCCCATCCTATTTCTTCTCCTCTTTGTCACTCAGCTGAAACCTGTCATTCCATTCCTCCGCTGGGAAAAGGAGGTCACGTATCGACTTGCTCAGCATCCCTCTCTCTCTCCAGCCACAAGACCCTCCAAAAGACCCCCCTTTCTTCTTCCTCCTCCTCCCCCATCTCAGTCCATCACTCTACCCAACCCGGAACATCCCATCCCACCTCTCCATTTCAATTCTTCCTTACTTACCCTTCCCTCTGCTCCCGGTCCCCCCTTCCCACCCCAACCATGCCCTCAGCCCAATACTAATTGGTAAATCTGTTGAACCATAGCAGTTCCAACAATGAGACACCTGGAGTTCTGTCAAAACAAATTTCCCTGTGAAATGGCCTCAAGTACTAATACAGTACACGCTCACAGCCCAGCCACAGAATCAGATGTGGGACTTGGGCAGAGGAGGCGGGAGAGAGGATTGGTCAAGCAGGGGGATATATAAAATATAGTAAATTATCATTATTTGGAAAATAAATAGTGGGATTCTTAAAAACCAATATGACAAATGAACTCTGTCTGCACATGTACCATGATTTAGGGTCACATTTTGATGAGACATTTTTGCATCCAACTCCAAAACTAAGCTGCTATTTTTAAAAGATCAGTGCGACCATCACTGTCTTTCATTTTATATTTTCCTCTCAAGTGCGCACACACACACACACACACACACACACACACACACACACACACACACACACACATACACACACACACACACACACACACTTGTTTTACTATCCTTATGGGGACAAAACAATTGATTCCCATTCAAAATCATATTTTCCCTAACCTTAACCCTAAAGGCTCGCACACATCGCACCGGTTGTGGGTCTAACATTCGCCTGTCTATCGTTAGGTGCGCTGCTTTAGGCACCACCCGCTGTAGACGTCTGACTGACTAAATGTTTTACTCAATTCTACATGTAAAATCAGTGTGCACTCGGTTCGCAAATTACGTTCAGGGGTGCTAAGTACTCTTGGCCAGCAAACACTATTGGTGTGACTGAGCTCTAACCCTAACCCCAACCTTAACCCTAATTGTAACCCTAAACGTAACCCCTGAGCCTAAATTAGCTTTTTTTCTTGTGGGGACCCGCGAAATGTCCCCACTTGTCCAAATTCACCTTGTTTTACTATATTTGTGAGGACTGCTGGTCCCCACAAGGATAGTAAAACCAAAAACACACACAACTGTTCTTGACAACCTTACTTGACCTGACTGAGACTGCTTATCTAGCACACAAACATAGACACACACCTACATTGGATTTGGCACACATACATCTACACCTTAGAGAGACACGGACACTAAAGAATATGCAGACAAACACATATTTAAGACGCACTCACACAGAAACACAGACATAGACACACCCAACAGAGCTCCTGCCCTACCTAGTCAAACAGGTTCTAGCAGACACCTTTTAGAGAAAGGAGGGAGGAGGGGAAAACTAGGAGGAAAATCTCTCTCTCCACTTGACATTTAAGGTTGTTGTTTCCGAAAGTGTTTTTTCCAAGTGCAACGACTTTATTACCAAAACGGTCTTGATGGAGCATGGAAATTCAACAAGCAATTGATAAGCCACAGCGATTCAAGCAGGCAACTCAAGAGTCCGGGGGTCCATTCAAAGGATACAAAAATGTGTTTTCTTCTTGGCTCCTCAATGACAACCCATGTCCCGCCATTCCTGTCACTCCCTTCATCAGGCTAACCATGCAACCGTGAGCTATAATCTAGCCTAACACCCACTGATCTGGCAGTAGTCATCTCTGCAGACCAAGGCTAACCATTATGTCCCCATCCATTCAAACCCTGAATGTTTGGGTTCGTCAAGTAGGACACCATAGTTAAATGAGACACTGGGTAGTAATATAAAAATACGAAACAAAGCATTCATGGTCCTTGGATGGCTCTAAGCACCTTCTGACAACAGCAGAACAATTCAGAAAAGCTAGACAGCCTTGTCTCGTCCGAGTCCCTTGTCTTCAACATCGACCTCCCCCCGCCAACATAAATACATAGGCAGACACACACAGTCACTCACTTAGACCACACACACGCACACACACACACACTGCATTTTCTAGTTAACTTCTTGCTGGCTCACATTCAACCACAGATGCCGATAATATAGAGAATCCTCTTCAAGACAACTGTAGATAAAAATAGAACAGAAAGATTATCTCTCCTGGATGGTAATTCAAACACAAAAACAAATTTGTATGTATACAGAGTACAGTCCTCCAGTAAAAGACTGTAAAACGATTCACATCTCATAATGTGTGACAAATGTTTACCAAGAACCTCAGAACTGATGGAGATTTAGATCAACAAATACATTATCCATTAGAATTCAATCACTTTTTCACAGCACTCCTTTTGATTTGAACCAAACCTTCAATACATGTTTGCCCATTGAAGAAGTGCTCAGAAAGTGATGTTTTGGACCTGAATGCCAAGACAAAGGTGCTCAAAGTTGAGCTATTTTGCATACCATGAGACAATGTCCATCCCTGGAAAAGATATTGATATTTATTGCTAATTATTGATATAACTTAAAGCTTACAAACAGGGTTGTCAAAACATTTCATAATTCATTTTTTATAGCCTTTTTTTTTGTACTTTTTTCGTCAATTATCTTAAAATGTGTAGATGCCAATTTTTATCATATTCACATGTTGTAGCTTAGACCCTACTTTACATTATCTGAGGTTTTTGTGATGTGCCGCCATCGGTTGAGACACAACATGCTCTTGGATACAGGGTAGGTGTCATGTTTTGGCTGAAGAATATACTAAAATGGGAATAAAACTGAAATGTCAAATTTCAAACATTACCACAAAGATGGTTGGATTCAGCCACAATGTTGACTTAAACAGGAATATCTGTTGTTTTAATTATACTGTCAATCCTCCATAGGAAACCTATTGAAATCATATAAATATAGATAATAGAATAGACATGACCATTAAAGTTAACATTCAATGGTGGGTAGACCGGCGGCCATCTTTGTGATAGCAATTAGAATCTAAATTGTCAGTTAAATGGAAATGGTGTATCAGCTAAATTGCAGTGGTCTGAAAGGATAAGTCCATTCTATGAATTCTAGTTCTGTGTTTGAAATTACACCCACCCTGTATTCAAGAGCATTTTGTGTCTCAACCAATTATGTAAAGTCGGGTCTAAGCTACAACATATGCCAGGAATAGGCAGATTTTTTTTCAACACTGCAAATTGACCACAATCAAGCCCAAAAATAGATTGGATTTGAAAATAATAATAATTTCATACTTTCATTACATTGAGACACGGTCACATGTCTCTTTTTTAATTTGTGGGACTACTTGGTGAACAGATTTCCTAAATAAAATTCATTTTTAGCTGAATTCCTGGTGATGCTTGTCTCGCTTGCGGGCCGGTTTTGGCCCCTGTTGCCGACCCCTGACATACAGTACCAGTCAAACGTTTGGACACACCTACTCATTCAAGGGTTTTCTTTATTTTACTATGAAGACATCAAAGGAGCTCCCACATATGCTGAACACTTGTTGGCTGCTTTTCCTTCACTCTGCAGTCCAACTCATCCCAAACCATCTCAATTGGGTTGAGGTCGTGTGATTGTGGAGGCCAGGTCATCTGATGCAGCACTCCATCATTCTCCTTCTTGGTCAAACAGCCCTTACACAGCCTGGAGGTGTGTAGGGTTGTTGTCCTGTTGAAAAACAAATGATAGTCCCACTAAGCGCAAACCAGATGGGATGGCGTATCGCTGCAGAATGCTGTAGTAGCCATGCTGGTTAAGTGTGCCTTGAATTCTAAATAAATCACAGAAAGTGTCACCAGCAAAGCACCCCCACACCAACACACCTCCTCCTCCATGCTTCACAGTGGGAATCACACATGCGGAGATCATCCGTTCACCTACTCTGTGTCTCACAAAGGCATGGCGGTTGGAACCAAAAATCTCAAATTTGGACTCATCAAACCGAAGGACAGATTTCCCCCGGTCTAATGTCAATTGCTCATGTTTCTTGGCCCAAGCAAGTCTCTTCTTCTGATTGGTGTCCTTCAGTTTCTTTGCAGCAAGTCGACCATGAAGGCCTGACTCACGCAGTCTCCTCTGAACAGTTGATGTTGAGATGTATCTGTTACTTGAACTCTGTGAAGCATTTATTTGGGCTGCAATCTTAGGTGTTGTTAACTGTAATGAACTTATCCCCTGCAGCAGAGGTAACTCTGGGTCTTCCTTTCCTGTGGCGGTCCTCATGAGAGACAGTTTCATCATTGTGCTTGATGATTTTTGTGACTGCAATTGAACAAAATTTTAAAGTTCTTGACATTTTCCGTATTGAATGATTTTCATGTCTTAAAGTAATGATGGACTCTTGTTTCTCTTTGCTTATTTGAGCTGTTCTTGTCATAATATGGACTTGGTCTTTAACCAAATAGGGCTTTCTTCTGTATAACACCCCTACCTTGTCACAACACAATTGATTGGCTCAAATGCATTAAGAAGGAAATCAATTCCACAAATTAACAAGACAACCTGTTAATTTAATTGCATTTCAGGTGACTACCTCATGAAGCTAGTTGAGAGGGTGGCTACTTTGAAGAATCAAAACAATATATTGTGTTTTGTTTAACACTTTTTTGGTTACTACATGAATGCATATATGTTATAATTCTACAATGTAGAAAATAGTACAAATAAAGAACAACCCTTGAATGAGTAGGTGTATCCATACATTTGACTGGTAGTGTATGAAATTATTCGTTTTTCTCGTTTATGCGTTCTTAGATAATCGACCTAAAAACGTTTTTAAAAGTATTATATTTTTAATTTTAAGACATCCAAGACATTGTTAAATAATTTGACAACCCTGTTTGCAAGCTTTTAAATTATATCAAACTCAACCATTTATCTTTTCCAATGATGAAGACATGGATGTCTCATGGCTATACCATGAGAAATCCATGTCTTCATCACTGGAAAAGATAAACGACTGAGTTGAGATATGTGAAATGGGTCAACTTGGAACACCTTTACCGCCTAAATGTTTTGGCATTCAGGTCCAAAAAGTCCCTTTCTGACCACTTCTTTCATGGGCAAAATGTATGCAAAGTTTTGTTTAAATAAAAAAGGATGCTGTTAAAAGTGATTGAATTCAAATGGATTTAACCTATACTGTTTGACAGAAACCTTTATGGACCTGAAAGCATCATTATATACCATGTTCAAACAGCAGAGACTTAAATCAATAGACACTTTGGCACTGTTGTAAAGCCAAAGGGCACAATCCCTATCGATGGAGAACGTAATGCTACCTTAAGAATAAACATTCTAAACCATCTGATGTTAGCTACACCAGAGACAAAACACAGTCAGCAACCTGAGCTGGGCTACACCAAGTATCACAACACTAGTGGGTTACAAGCCAATTACTTACAGACCACAGTTCACAGTCTTTTAAAAGCATCTCGGGAAATCAGGATTGTCAGAGAACTAGGAATGTATGTGTTGCACAAGACATGAGTACATATTTAGTGTGAAAACCATGGCTAAAAGGTCAGTAGGTTAAGGCTGTCAAAAGTATCCAAGACATATCTGCACCAGCTGCCATTTCAGAGCAACAAAGCAAGTCAACAACACAGCAGTAGCAGCACTGAATCAGTAGCAAACACAACAACATAGCATGATTAGGCTATCATTAGGATTATGGTTGTTATTATTACTTTTTATTTAATTTTTTATCAACATCATCATAATTTGTCAGTTGTTATTTTGGCATAATCAACCAGCTAACAAGATACTTGGAATTCAAAGTTCTCACCAACTGAAATTGGTGAAGGCTCAGATCTGACTGTCCGGGGAATTCCAAGCAGAAGGGCCCCTGAAAGGCAAAGACGGACGTTCCCGAGTCACACAATTATATCAGCTCACACACACATCATCCTAGCCTACCAGGAACATGAATGTAAAGCAGTGTGTTTTCACTTCCCAAAAGAAATAGGCCTAATGCATTTTTTCACTAGCTAGGCTATTCATTTATTTAACCTTCTATTTCCTTTCCTTATGGCTACCTCAGCTTTCTCCAGGGTGCCATGCCTATCCGTATACACACACATTACACAGAGAATATGAGAACATGGGTTGGCTTTGGGTTGGTTACATGGCAGTTATACTGTTATACACTGGAGTTTCTCAGCTGTTCTCGCTGCTGGTTCAAAGACATCGCCTTCTTTGGCTCTTAAGTAAATGCAGCTTGCACTAGGGTGAACATGGGGAGATGTATTCCTGTATTCCTGTGCATTAGGTAGGTGTGCAGCTATCATGTTTTACATCACTCTGAAATCAGGAGGGGAAGGGCATGGAAAGAAAGAGGGAGGAAAAAAGAGGAAAAGGGAAAAGAAACAGGGAAGGAGATAAAGAGTTCATGTATCATTTTACAAAAAAACTCACACACACAATCATTCAGACACAAACACACAGACCCCAAAAAACTACTGAACCACATAAGTTAGTTATGACAAAGTGTTTTCACCATATACAGTACTGAAACGTTACTGTACTGTACAGGTTAGCCTACTCGGCACAAAAGTCAATAAGTCTTGTGTGCTTGACCCTATGACTGCTTGACCCTGTGGGAGACAGATTTCTCTCAACAGGATTACAGTGGTTATCGGTGTGACTGCTTGCACGCACACAAACACAGTCTAGGTCTGCCCATTACCCAGGGTGGCCTAAGTCTACAGGGGTTAGGCTACATAATGGCTAAATACCACCCAAAGGTAAAAAGGACAAATGATCTCTCAACTATTCATGTGCGTATAAAAGCCTCTATTCACATTTCTTCCTGCAATCAGATGTCAACTAATGGTGGCGTGCACTAGGCCTAGAGTGCATTCCTGAGGAAAAAATATCAAACAATAAAGGAAAAGGTACAACAAAATAGGCCACGCACTATTACAGGTCAGAATCTGGATGGAATTTTTCCTCTATAAATCCCTATAAATTCCACTATCGCTTGCTCAGTCATTCCTTTGTTGGCTGCTCAGCAGACTCTGACTGTCATTGGGAAGTCTGTAAACAACTGGACATTCAGTGTTGTAGAGAAACAAGGACTTTGTCTAGATTGGGTTTCACTGAGTGAAACAGCAAACCCCTATTACCCACTCTTGTCACAGTTCCCATGATTGACACACGTCTCAGCTGGTCTCACATTTGGCACCCAAGATGGTCATGATGTCAGCATGACAGTGCAACGTCTGGTTTGAGACAATGGACAGGGCCAAGGCCTGTTGGGTGGCAAGAAGAGGCACAAAGCCCCCTGTCTAAGGGTAAGGCCTAGAGCACTACTGCCATAACAACAGACAGCATTGCATTCTTCTGTGATAATGCTACCACTGACTTTGCTCAGTGTACCCAGAGCTTGCAGACTGAAGTAAGGATGATTATCTGAGCAAGGTAGAGGAACAGAGAGAGAGCGAGGGGGAGAAGGAGAGAGACAGAGGGAGAGAGAGAGGTCTCCCCTCGTAAACAGTGAGGGCAGTGTGTCTCCAGTCTGTGACCCTGGGGGCGCTCATTAACAGTGAGGCCAGGCTCTCCCACCAGGGCTTCCAACCCACAGAGCTATTGTCTGTACAGCCCAGGTGGACTGCAATTCATAGGGGGGAGACTTGTCTTTATTTAACGTTTCTCAACATACAAAGATGTACATGGAGTGGACAAGAGACCACTGGCCATGTCTTTTCTAAGGATGACCGGCCAAGCTGTTTAGCCACAGTGGGGGACTGAGAAGTCATTGTGGGCATTTCCTGAACAAATCTATTATTTTTCCAAAAATTGGGAAGGAGACTTAATTTCAAGCCAACTCCCACTTCCATTCCGTAGCTCTTGTTCTAGTGCACTTTTCTATGGAGAGACAAATTGGCCTAAAACGTGAAAGCCAAGTGTTCATTGGTTCAGGTGGGAGGTCTTGCCACACATAGATGTAATGGTCAGATTCCATCACTTACTCAATGCTCATTATCATACACTTGGAGTAGGCACACAACAGGACACTATACTCCCTCAATTTTCATTCTTCACTGCTCCTGACACACACACACGGATACACTACACTGAGGCCTGGTTGGGAAATGGTTAACACTCCAGCCGTCCCCTGCTGCCAGTGAAAGCCCAGAAAACAATAGAGACATTGTCCAGCCTGAACAGACTCTGAGGAAAGGACTAGTGTGGTGTGGAGTGTGTGTGTATGTGTATTTGTTTGTGTGTGTGTGTATGCGCACACTCTCTCGCTCTCAAACATATTTCTGCCCCAGTTCCCAGCATGTCAATTTAAGAAACATTGTCAAAAATGTTTGACTTGCACCACAATAGTAACTCTAAAGTGGCCTCTAATTTAGGTTATTCATCACTTAACCCACGGTTGGGCAGAAATTATGGCTCGAGGGCCACATTGGGATTTCAAAATTCTGAACTGATTTGTTCATCAAAAGCTATTTGCGGGCCAGAAGAAGAACAGTTATTTGAAAATGTAAAGTACTTTTCTCAACTTGAATGTGTAAAGAAATGGCATGACCAGAACACCACCATGTTATGCTACTGGGACACAGCTATGTCCTGCTTGAGTAGCAGCAGTTGCCAGCTGTGATGTGGGGGCACACACACACGAAACAGATCCCGTAACAAATCAAGAATCTGTCACGTGGCTCAAAACAAATCCTATTTCGAGCACCTCTAAGCTACTAGGAAAATGGCATAATACATCAGTCGATGTAGGCCTACTGAATTTGGTGCACCAACAATTTAACAAGAAATGATAACCATTTTTTTTTTATAGATGACTGTCAACTCATTGTGTTTTGAGAATTGACTGTGTTAATGTGTGTATGAAAATGAGTCAAATGAAGATACTGTAGCATACGACTCTGCGAACTGAGTGCTATTCTATACAAAATTCTCTCAGACTGTTGACTATGTGAAGCACAAGACAAAAATGTCTCTCCCTGGGATTCTTTCTGAAAAAAATACACATCAATAGACATAAATAAATAATAACTTTCAGCCAATGGTCTAAAAGTTCAGCGGCAGCGGTTTGGAGGCTGCCCCGCGGCGCGGTCAGACACATCAAAGGGCCAGGCGTGCCCCCTTTGCGGGCATGGAGGAGAGGGGCACGCCCTCGTAACGACAAGCCCCTGTGAGGTCACTTCCTCCTTTCCCTTCATGGCTGACCCTCAAGAGTTCCACCTACTTCTGCCCCTGAAACTGACCTATCCATAGATTCTACACAAGACAGTATGTTTTTGTTTGATTTTATGTGTATCTGCCCATATGTCTTTTTCCATCTCTTTGTCTATCTGTCCATCAGTCTTCGTCCTTCTCCATATCTCATTGCTCAATTTGGCATTTGTATGTATGTCTCAAACTTGATATTTTTGTCTTATTTAGTATTTCACTCTCTCTGACTTTCTGAAGTTGCTGAAGGGTCACTTAAACTTCGGATCGCTCTCTCCATATCGCTGGTGTCTATCGGCTGGTTTTTATCGCTACGGTGCAGATGGCACATTTCAAGCCAAAGATCGGTCAATGTGCCCAGGTGTTTTCCCCATTTGAAAGCAAAAAGAAACGACTGTTTGCCCACTGACATAGAAATGATCAGTCTACAATTTTAATGGTAGGTTTATTTGAACAGTGAGAGACAGAATAACAACAAAAAAATCCAGAGAAACGCATGTCAAAATGTTATAAATTGAATTGCATTTTAATGAGGGAAATAAGTATTTGACCCCTCTGCAAAACATGACTTAGTACTTGGTGGCAAAACCCTTGTTTGCAATCCCAGAGGTCAGACGTTTCTTGTAGCTGGCCACCAGGTTTGCACACATCTCAGGAGGGTTTTGGTTCCACTCCTCTTTGCAGATCTTCTCCAAGTCATTAAGGTTGAGGCTGAGGTTTGGCAACTCGAACCTTCAGCTCCCTCCACAGATTTTCTATGGGATTAAGGTCTGGAGACTGGCTAGGCCACTCCAGGACCTTAATGTGCTTCTTCTTGAGCCACTCCTTTGTTGCCTTGGCTGTGTGTTTTGGGTCATTGTCATGCTGGAATAACCATCCACGACCCATTTTCAATGCCCTGGCTGAGGGAAGGAGGTTCTCACCCAAGATTTGACGGTACATGGCCCCGTCCATCGTCCCTTTGATGCGGTGAAGTTGTCCTGTCCCCTTAGCAGAAAAACACCCCCAAAGCATAATGTTTCCACTTCCATATTTGACGGTGGGGATGGTGTTCTTGGGGTCATAGGCAGCATTCCTCCTCCTCCAAACACGGCGAGTTGAGTTGATGCCAAAGAGCTCCATTTTGGTTTCATCTGACCACAACACTTTCACCCAGTTGTCCTCTGAATCATTCAGATGTTTATTTGCAAACTTCAGACGGGCATGTATATGTGCTTTCTTGAGCAGGGGGACCTTGCAGGCGCTGCAGGATTTCAGTCCTTCACGGCGTAGTGTGTTACCAATTGTTTTCTTGGTGACTATGGTCCCAGCTGCCTTGAGATCATTGACAAGATCCTCCCGTGTAGTTCTGGGCTGATTCTTCACCGTTCTCATGATCATTGCAACCCCACAAGGTGAGAGTTTGGAATCTGATTGATTGATTGCTTCTGTGGACAGGTGTCTTTTATACAGGTAACAAAATGAGATTATGAGCACTCCCTTTAAGAGTGTTCTCCTAATCTCAGCTCGTTACCTGTATAAAAGACACCTGGGAGCCAGAAATCTTTCTGATTGAGAGGGGGTCAAATACTTATTTCCCTCATTAAAATGCAAATCAATTCATAACATTTTTGAGATGCGTTTTTCTATATTTTTTTGTTGTTATTCTGTCTCTCACTGTTCAAATAAACCTAGCATTAAAATGATAGATGGATCATCTCTTTGTCAGTGGGCAAATGTACAAAATCAGCAGGGGATCAAATACCTTTTCCCCTCACTGTATGATATTTGACTAAAACATACTAATTTCAAACCTTGCTTACATTTGTATACGATCACATATACAGGTAACTGCCAAAATAATGGAAACACTTGAGTAAATGAGGGATACAGTATTGTATATTGAAAGCAGGTGCTTCCACACAGGTATGGTTCCTGAGTTAATTAAGCAATTAACATCCCATCATGCTTAGGGTCATGTATAAAAATGCTGGGCAGGTTACTATTTTGGTCATTATTTTGGCTATTATTTTGGAAGAATTTCTGTGGACAATTTTTTTGCAAGAATTTCTCATGACCCCAACCAACCAAATCCAAATCTAATGACAACCATAAAACACATTTTTCTAATAAAACTTCCCTCATTTGGAGATAAATGGAGGAGGGCAGGAGGGAGAAGACAATACAAGCTTCATCTCACATTCAATTTGATCACATACACTAACAGCAAGTGCATTCAGGTGCAGCAACACCTCTTACAAACTCCCGCGTTTTTTATCAAACAAATAAATAAATAAACAATGAAGATAGATGCGTTTTCTGGAGTAACAAGATGCTAATGCATTCTGACTACAAAGCATTTTAACTGTAACCGTGTTTTGGATGTCAAACTAAAGCCCACGGTACGGAGGAGCAATGGAACGAAGGAGCAATGGAAGATATGAGGTGATAAGTATTTAAAGCCATATGACTCATGGAGGAATAAAAACTGAAGCATTTACCTGCAGCTTAACTGCCTCCTACCAGCTTAATGATTTCAGAGGAAATGGTGTTTCTTAAAATAACCACGCAAGTTGGGCCTCCTGAACTTTACGGTATAAAAATAACACTGGCGTCGCTCTGAGGATAAGGAGGGCCTGTCCTACTGAGTTTGCTTGTTGTGTTCGTTAGAGCACTGTCATCGCCATCTCTTTGTCTTAAGCATAACTTTTGACAGGGTTTCTGCTTTAAAAAACAGACTATTTTAAGCTGTACTTAGAGAAAATAGGCAAAAGACCAAGAGGGCTGGTTTTCCAACTTTTTCTTACTGTTGAACTGGAAACCATTGATGATAGTATTTTTTTATTGTAGCTCATAAAAACTAGCTCTACTTATCAAATACCAACAGTGACTCATGTGGAGACAGTTCCTTAACATCGTTTAAGCCACTAATTATTCACATCCTTGTGTAAAACTCATGACCTAAACAAATGTTGACTACACATATTCGCTCCATGGGTCAACACGGGGTCAGCTCTGTGGTTAAGTCTAAATCAATCAGACACTCATATGCACAATGGGTCTATAGTGTAGCCCTAACTAAGTGCATGTCCAATATTATGCCATAGAGACCATGTATGAACTTTAACGTTGGCAATATCTCAACTATCCTAATTACAACTCTAGAAACAATGCTACCCACCATGCCAATACTGGCTCACTTTTAGTCATCTTACTAACACCAACTTTATTCCACACCTTTTTATATTCTTCACTATATACCACTTTTACATTGGCCAAACATGGACAAATCTGTTAATAATAGAGAACTAGCTTTTAAAATATTGACATGGTCCCTATTAGACTATCACTGTCCAGTCACGTAGCCAGCCCGGACGCAGGGCGGTCATGCTCTTTGGAAAGTGAACCGTGTGGGTTAGTTAACAATATGGCTATAGCTCTTCCTTACTGTGCTCATAAAGTCAGAAGAGTATCCATCTGCAAACTCTATTGTACAGCAAGCACTGGGTTGGGCCTTGTGTTGCCACACACACTGCGTCGGGAGCGGCGTGGCCGTCCAAAGAGCAATGGCCATCTGCCACTACAGCTGCCAGCTTATCCCTTTCACAGAGTGAGCTTTCCCTTACAATTGGCTTTACGCAATCAATACAGTCAATATAATGCTTATAATAGGGTTGGTCTCAATTCAGGCTCAATAAGGCAGTCAACTCAGGAAGTGATTCGAATTTAACATTCAGAATTTTTTTCAGTTTATTGAAGTCATTGAAAATAAATGAAATTTTTTTCCGATTATTGAATTGTAATTTTTGTTTACTTCCTGATTTGACTGCCTTCAATTTGAATTGATCCCAACCCTGGTCTCTATGTATTTCAGTTAGTCACTGACATCCATTCAACAGATTTTGTGTTAGAAAAAGAGGGTATACAGAGGTATACAATACAGGATACAGGAGAAGGGTTGTATTTCTGTTTTAGGGGCAAAAGGAGGTAGGGAAATGTAAAGGAATAAAGAGGGGGTTACTTACAACAATGTGTGCTGGTGACGGGGACCGGGCATCTTTAAGTGCTTGTCTACTTTGAAGACTTCCGTGGTTAACATCTAGCAAGGGCCATTTCATCTGTAGGTACTGTATGGTGAGAAAGAAACAAAATGGACAAAAAAAGACATACATGTTACCAATGCATAATGTTAAAAACCAAAACATTAACATAAAGGAATCAACATTCTAAATGTGATCACATGATTTAGAAAGTAAAAACAAACTCAAAAGCAAGCAGATGGGGATCCCAAAGCGGGTGACACACATGGTGGGTTTTGCCTCATAACATTATGTTTTCGGTGTCATATTAGTCAGAAAAAACTACTACAGTAGATTGAAACCATTTATTACAGATGTGTTACATAAACATTAAAAAAGAGAACTACATGTCCTAGTAGTTTGAACGGGATACAGTAGTTGTGTTGTAGGGCATCCATTCAAGAATTAGAACCGTTCCAAATCTTAGGTAAGCTAAATCACTGTTTATATGCCTGAGAAGGCTACTGTACGTGGATTATGGGTTTAGAATGATTTGATGCCATAAATGTGACCACTCTGAGATTCCAGGTGACTTGAATGACTTTTATTGGTCAGCCTCATAAAACTGTGCACTGTGGATCCACTGGCCGCTATTATGTGTCTGAATCCACCTAGTGACTGTCCCAGTGAATGATTGACTTGGCTTTATTAGGCCTGAGTGACACATACACAGAGAGCGAGATTGCGAGAGCTAGAGAGAGAGAGAGAGAGAGAGAGAGAGAGAGAGAGAGAGAGAGAGAGAGAGAGAGAGAGAGAGAGAGAGAGAGAGAGGGAGAGAGAGAGAGAGAGAGAGAGAGGGGGAGAGAGAGAGAGAGAGAGGGAGTGGGGGGTGAGAGAGCGAGAGCGGGAGAGAAAGAGGGGGAGCGAGAGAGCATGAGATGAAGAGAGAGAGAGAGAGACTTACACGAGACATAGAGCATTTTCTCATAAATTGGGTAGAGCCCTTTAAATCAGATGACATGCCAATTGCTTTGGCGACATAGTCTACCATATTTAGTTTCCTGACGAGGAAGGAAGGAGGAGGAAGAACAGTTGCTCTGAATTATGAGCTAAGCCATCAGGGAGAGCAAAGTCTAAACCACTGTAAGACAAACTTTACAGGGGCAAGACCATCATAAAGAAGAAGCCTAGCATCTTAAGTATTGTGACCAATATCTTCCTTGTCAACAGGTCATATTGACAAAAAGTACCTTCAAAGGATTCAAGGATACTCATATAATGCAATAACATTATAATGCAAAGCATAATTTCCCCCCGCTCATTCCACAACCCACAGCTGAATGCTTTCCCTTCTAGACATCTATTTGCTGTGCCTGCCCTTTGCTATAGCTAAAGCTCCTACTCCATTCTGACCCAGTGATCCTAGGGGATGACCCTGCTATCGGCTGTAACATAGTCTCCCTAACAAATGTCAAGGCCACCTAGTCGGAGGGGGTACAAACTGAGGTCACCTCAGCTGCCTGCGCTCAGAGAGGGCCCCCAACATTAGTTAAGTTACTGGGGGGTCAACAGGGTGAAACAGGCACTTATTGTACAGTGTGAAAAATAGAACTACTAAATATCAAAGCAGGGCACACTGTGTAAGACCTTTCCATACCACTTACTGCAAGAGAGTACATTCAAATAGGTAAGCAAACAATATGTCCAACAGTGACAGGAGTTCCCTGAATTTGCAGGTAGGGCAAATAGTAGTGCACACACTGATGGGAATGCGGACAGTCCAAATATTCAGGGCAAAATACACTGTCACAAAGAACTATAAAACCCTGTACAGTTGATGTACATGTAACATGAACAACAACTAAATATACACAGGGAGAGCAACAGAAAACGAGAGCAAACAAGGTCAGATAGGAAAACAGACTCCAAGCCAATAAGACAAAATGAAGAGAGGAAAGAGAAAAAGGAGAGTGAAAGAAATATGGGGTCATTAGTATCATGGCAAGGAAACAAAACACAAAGCAGATTTAACTTCTTAAGGAAAACAGCCCTAATGTTGGAAACAAACATCACTATGTGTCATCCAGAGTCACATTTATTTATTTATTTATAGCACATACATACAACAGGTTTTTAAAGGACCAAAGAGTTTGGTCTGCTTCGTGTTTTCACTTTTGCCTTGGATTTTTTTTTTTACAATACTGGTATCGTCACAGCCCTAGTCATTAGAGTTGGCTAGTAGAAACACAAGAGGGTTACGGACTTGTTTCTTAACCTTGAGACCACAGGCACTGCTCTCTCTAGCGTCAAGGCCGGCGCATCCATAAAGTATGCCGCCTCATAGCACACTGGGTCCCCCCCAAAGGAAAATTCTGACAAGTCAAGTTGGCCTTGTATCTTGGCCTCTGATGCAATCGGAACATCAACCGCTGGGCTAGCTAGGATTCTGGCCAAAGAACTCATCCAGAGCTAGAATTGGAATGTTGTCATTCCATCTACGTCTGTGTTCCTATCCTTATCCTCTAAATAAAACAATCACAATGGCCCTCCTGCTGCCCTGATATCCGATGACAACAGCTCCTTTCTTGTAGCCTATTCAACTACCTAATCAGAGCAAGTCTCTGTCCTCTAAGTATGGGCCTGTGCTAGAAGAAATCTGTACACTTCTACACTGTTGCTGTGTGCATCTGCCTGTCTGTGGTTGTTACTACATCAGCAAGAGTTTGTGTTTGCGAGCATGTGGCACGTGTGTATTTGTGTGTGTGCTTGTGTGTGTGTCACGACCTTTCCTGAGACCGTGGCTAAATCAGTGGTAATTAGCGGAGAGTTCACCACGGGGTGCATTGCTGTGGCTTGTGCTGGAGGGAGTTATTGACTCCCGTCCTCTGGCTGGCTCCACAACCACTCATTTATGACCCCCACAAGGCTTTCACTGCAACTGTCTTTGTTTGTGTTTGTTTGTGCGTCGAAGGGTGGAAAGTACGACTTGTAAAGCTCCAGTGTTGTGGTCTTGTGATTTTTACAGACCACCCATATTGGGTATCAATTGCCATGAAGGGGGGTGGAGTGTTGAGAGTGATGGTACCACTGTTATCTATGAGGTAACTCAAGACAGCCTATACTGGTGCAAGAGGGGCTGGTGGATGGCAGGTTACAAATTCTGATTCCAGTCATGGGAAGGTCTTATCATATACTAGACTTGCCAGATTATTGTCCAAGTTGAGCACACAGATGCACACAAATATTCAGACACAACCGCAGGGAGGCCTTCAGTGAGGGGACATCCCTTAAGCCTCTATCTTGAGGTGGTGGGTGAAAGGTGACACTCCAGAGTGTGGCGCTGAAGCGGAGGAGAGGAAGAGAGCACATGCCCTAACAGGCGGCTCCACTTCAGCCTGCTATTGGAAATGCTCTCACACGCTAATCCCTCCTGTAGGTTTTACAAGCATGCCAAGGAGAACAGAGCCCCGGGGAGTGCCAAGCTTTCCGACCCCACATCCACCTCCTCCCCATTTACCCTCCTCCTTCCCTCCAACTCCTACTGACGGATGCGTCGCCTGGGCTTGAGTAGGCCGTGACCCCTGACCCCCCTTGGCCGCCCAGCTCCTCCTCCCACCATAAAAAACTATCCCACTATTAGGGCCACCTTGGTAACTCAAGAGCCATTCCAATGTGACAAATTGCTTCGGCATTCCAGGATAACTCTCTCGCCCCCCACCTCTTCTTCCTCCCTTTACCCCCATCCCCCCATCTCTCGCCCCTAAGAGCCACCCAGAGTACACACTGTACATCAGGGGCTTCCCCCTTCCCTCCCTCTCGCTCCCTCTCTAACCCTCTGCCCCTCCTCGCCTCGCCGGGCCCACAACGGGAGCTGAATGACTCAATTGTCTCTGATGAAGTAAAAGACAAGGGAGTCCTCTAAATCCTTACAGAGGGATGAACTCTCCCTCTCTCGCCTGGAGATTTCCCATAGTGACAAGCAAACTGGCTAGAAAGGGGGTGAGAGTGAATGATAGAGGGAAAGAGGGTGGTCTTAAAAAAATAGCCCCAAGCCCCCACATTTCACTACCAAGGTCCAACTGCTGGACTGTCTGCTCGCCATATTTGAGTGACTGATGCAAAAGTTCAGCTTGGCATGGTATGACCCAGACACACTAAATTTCATCACAATGCAAAGAAGCTGAGGCTAACCCAGTGCCATCCGTTATACAGAAGGACACAGAGGGAGACAACAGAGTGCATTGTGAGTGCTCACACATCATCCTCACATGTCCACACCATAAGTTGGGTGATAGAACTGAATATTTGATTTGGAATATGAGAGGACTCTTATTTCAAATATATAACAACTAGACTACAAGAACATTTTAACCTGAAATAGTTTGATACATATGTCATTAACACTAGTCTAACGCATAATGTTACTAAAGCACTCCCAAAATGTATTTATTGAAAAATAAGCTAAGCAAATCAAATCCATTAAAATATTCTGATGCACAATTATTAGCTATAAACTATGTATACTGAGTCAGCTACCCTGAATTCTGGAGGTGGTCAATGCTGTGAAAGCTGTTCTTGTTGAAACCCCATCTGACGTGTTTATTACAAGCAACCCGAGCCTCGGCACATACCGACTTGTTCATATTGTTTTGGATTAACAGCAGACAAATAGGGCTCCTAACGTGCCAAAGTGGCTCGGAACCCCGGGAATATTCCCAGCGGGACTGCGAGAGAGAATGAAGTGAATCTCGGTCTCAGGCCGAATGGGGTCCAGAGGCATTCCTGCCACATACACAATGTTAGGGGGAGATCGACGGAAGAGAGAGAGAGCGGGAAAGAGGGGCGAGCAGCTCGGATTTACAGCCAACATATGGAGCCTGGGTCTTGCTCTGGAGACCTCGGCAGATCCCCGGCCCATCTGTGGCCGTGTGGGCTGCTGCCTCATAGTGCAGCCATGACACAGCCACCACCATCCAGACATACAGTAGTAGCAGTGGGCGTGTACCACACACATTGACATGTAGGCTGCAAGGAGCAACACATGTGCATTCACACAGTGACACATGCATGTACACATACACTCAAATAAAATAAAAAATGGTTAATGCTTTGAAAACAACAGGTTTTAGACTAACAATGAAATGCTTACTGACGGGTTATTTTCCAACAATGCAGAGTTAAAGATAATGATAAAGCTACCTGATTCATGCACAAAGAGACACACATATTCACCGCACACACACACACACACACACACACACACACACACACACACACACACACACACACACACACACACACACACACACACACACACACACACACACACACACACACACACACACACACACACACACACACACACACACACATTACTGAAAACATGCTCACACACAGGAACACACTGTGGCTAACTGTTCATCATGTTCAATGACACCCTGGGGACAGGGGCCCGGGATCAGAATAACAGCTTGCAGATTACACCAAATCAAACAACAAATTTAAAAGAGCTTTATTTGTGTTTGCTGTGCCCAAAACAAGTGAGAGACCGAATCGAAACAGAGTAAATCCCACTATCCCAGTGCCCCAGTGTCAAGTCCTATTGGGGTTGAGTTAGACTAAAGGTCTGAGAAAGAGTATTGTTTAGTTAACTTCATGTTCTTCTAAGGACAGCTGCTACATTCAAATAATACTTGAAAATGATGGGCAAATGTGTTTTCTTCTTGACATTTGTGGGTTCCTTTGTCTAGGCCACAGGTGCAGGGGTTAAACATATACCCAATTGTTGGGGCGGGAACAGTAATTTTCTGTAATTGGGGGGGATAATACAATCCAGATCCTTTGAAATCCCCCAGGTCAAAAGAGAGACCTTTTCCCAATCTATAGGATACACCACACATTTGAGAAGGAAGAAGAGCGATATAAGCAGGCAGAAAGTGAGGGGAGTAGAGGGAAGAAAGTCCAACCAAAACTGAGAGAAGGTTAGTCGACGAGAGAGGGCTCTTCATGACTGATTTAGTTCTTCTAATACACATTTTATGAGTAAATAAAAAAAGTCCCACCAGCTCTGATAGCCAGAGGCGTTTTGCAAGCAGGAAAATAAAAGTGGAATGTGGGAAGGCCTGGGGTTTGTGTGCCCTGGGGCGGGGAAAGGGGTCCGCTGGGCCTGTATTTACTCCAAAGCCCGAACCGTTAGGGGATTCCACAAGGCCCTGACAGCACGGGGCCGTCGACCCACTCCAACCCCCCCACCCACCCTTCTCGCGCAAGATAAACTCAACCTGACACTTTTATATGGACTTTTTTTTAGGCCCCCGGTCCCGCCTCCTGCATCCTCTAAACATATTCTACGGACTGTCTGAAAACAATGTGGCCAAAGCCAAGATGGTTTCAAAAGAGTTTGAGACGTTGTACTCTTCAATAAAAAAATGTTTATTTTGGAATAGATTATTTTCTTTGTTTTCTCAAAATGTGTCCCTGAACCCTTTCCTTATCTGTCCTGTTCTGGACGTTAACTCTGGTCTCAAACATGGGTTCATGAGATATGTGCAGTCTTGCTCCTACACTGTTTACTTAACAGGTGTGGACAAAATGCGCTATTCAAACACCAGCTGATTTGCTGGAAAGTTTCTAAAGATTGTGCAACACATATTCAACTAAACTAAGGAATGAACAAAAATCAATAACAGCAGTAAAATGCTCCATTTGAAAGACAAAAAGCATCTGAACCAATGAGAAACAAAACTGATTGGCTGATGGAGCTGGAGTAATCCAATCCCACTTGGAAGAAGAAAGACCAGTCACAGACATACTGGGGCACTCACATCTGTGGTGATGTGACATCCCCACAGACTCCAAATTCTTGGTGGATTTACGGCATACAGACTCAGAAAGTAAACAGTGTTGTATTTCTCTGACTCCCCCTGTCTCTGCCTCCATGTCATTAAGGGCATCTCTGGGCCAGTCTATAAATAGAGCTGGGAGGCTAAGGACTGCAGGGCCTGCTGTTCCTCCGACAGACCCGGGACACTAATGAACAGCACAGGCATCTTTAACATCAGGCCTTCCTGGCTGGCTCTGCTCTCAGGTACTGCTTCGATCTCAGCTTCTGTCTCCAGTTCTCTGACTTTTACTTCTCACGTTTCTCCACTGCCCATCTCTCAATGTCAATGTCTATGTCTGGGCCTCTTCCCAGACATTTTCCAGCAAATAGTAAATACACATAATTTGTAAACTGTATGTCGCTTTGGATGAAAGCATCTGCTTGATGACTGTACAATTATTCTTGCAACACTAGTCTACAGAAGCCCAGAGTGTGGGCAGTGAGAGAGTGAGATCAGGGCTGAGATGAGAAGTTCAGGTCAGATCCAAGTCCTGCTGCCCGGTGGATTCTCGTACATACTGACCTACTTAGCGGCTACGTGAGCTCAGCAAGCTAGCACAGCAGGTGTGTCTGAGCCCCTTGTGCAAGGAGCTCGCTCTGTGGTAGGAAAAGTTTGGGTAATAGGTGCACATTGTGTGTACATGCTTGCCTTTGTTTAGGAGAAGTGGTAATATTAAAAGTATAAAATAAGAAGTTGAAGGTTAAGCCAGAGCCCTGGAACCTCTACTTGCAGCCACCTTGAGTAGGATGATGATGATGATGATGATGATTGGCTTTGTGATGTTGGATGGATATCACCCTGACACAACAAGAAGGTTACCTGTTTATTCAGGTAACTATTTAGGTATCTATATAGTTCCATGGCCGTCGGGTTGGAGAATAATTATATGGAAACATAAAGGGAAGAATGCAGGTTCCTTTAGAAGAAGCCTACACTCACCTTGTAAAGAAATAACATCCTTCAGATAGAGAACATGCGTACACACACACACACACACAGTACAGTCGTGGCCAATGACACGTGAAAATGACACAAATATTCATTTTCACAAAGTTTGCTGCTTCAGTGTCTAGATATTTTTGTCAGATGTTACTATAGAATACTGAAGTATAATTACAAGCATTTCACAAGTGTCAAAGGCTTTTATTGACAATTACACGAAGTTGATGCAAAGAGTCAATATTTGCAGTGTTGACCCTTCTTTTTCAAGACCTCTGCAATTCGCCCTGGCATGCTGTCAATTAACTTCTGGGCCACATCCTGACTGATGGCAGCCCATTCTTGCATAATCAATGCTTGGAGTTTGTCAGAATTTGTGGGTTTTTGTTTGTCCACCCGCCTCTTGAGGATTGACCACAAGTTCTCAATGGGATTAAAGTCTGGGGAGTTTCTTGGCCATGGACCCAAAATGTCAATGTTTTGTTCCCCGAGCCACTTAGTTATGGCAAGGTGCTCCATCATGCTGGAAAAGGCATTGTTCGTCACCAAACTGTTCCTGAATGGTTGGGAGAAGTTGCTCTCGGAGGATGGGTTGGTACCATTCTTTATTCATGGCTGTGTTCTTAGGCAAAATTGTGAATGGTCTCAGGATGCTTTACTGTTGGCATGACACAGGGCTAATGGTAGCGCTCACCTTGTCTTCTCGGGACAAGCTTTTTTCAGGATGCCCCAAACAATCGGAAAGGGGATTCATCAGAGACTTTACCCCAGTACTCAGCAGTCCAATCCCTGTACTTTTTGCAGAATATCAGTCTGTCCCTGATGTTTTTCCTGGAGAGAAGTGGCTTCTTTGTTGCCCTTCTTGACACCTTGACACTTTCTCCAAAAGTCTTCACTCACTGTGTGTGCAGATTCACTCACACCTGCCTGCTGCCATTCCTGAGCAAGCTCTGTACTGGTGGTGCCCTGATCCCGCAGCCAAATCAACTTTAGGAGACGGTCCTGGCGCTTGCTGGACTTTCTTGGGTGCCCTGAAGCCTTCTTCACAACAATTGAACCGCTCTCCTTGAAGTTCTTGATGATCCGATAAATGGTTGATTTAGGTGCAATCTTACTGGCAGCAATGTCCTTGCCTGTGAAGCCCTTTTTGTGCAAAGTAATGATGATGGCACGTGTTTCCTCGCAGGTAACCATGTTTGACAGAGGAAGAACAATGATTTCAAGCACCACCCTCCTTTTGAAGCTTCCAGTCTATTATTTGAACTCAATCAGCATGACAGAGTGATCTCCAGCCTTGTCCTCGTCAACACTCACCACACACCTGTGTTAACGAGAGAATCACTGACATGATATCAGCTTGTCCTTTTGTGGCAGGGCTGAAATGCAGTGGAAATATTTCTCAGTTCATTTGCATGGCAATTCATCTGATCACTCTTCATAACATTCTGTAGTACATGCAAATTGCCATCATACAAACTGAGGCAGCAAACTTTGTGAAAATGTATATTTGTGTCATTCTCAAAACTTTTGGCCACAACTGTACATACACACACAAACCGTCAAAGGCTTCAACATACATACAGTACACACACACTAAAACACTCAACCATCACACATCTACACCCTCAACCAACACAATTGAATCACATACACACACCGTTTCAACACACAACCTACAGAAATGCATTGTACACATTTACAGGGCTCCCTGGAAACAGTCAGCATTCCACCGGCAAACACACACACACACACACACACACACACACACACACACACACACACACACACACACACACACACACACACACCTTGGAGCAGTTTAGACTCTATTCATGAGGCCCATTCCCTATGCAGGCCAGATACCCATTACCAGGGCTCCAGCTCAAAATCCAGAATGGTTCCAGGACACATGAATGGTTTCAGGACACAGGCATGGAGCCCTACACCTCCAAAACTGTGAAGACAGTTTGCGCTACAGCAGCTGCAATACTCTGTACTACAGTTTTTAACAATCACTTTGGCACTAATTTCAGAACGGTGTGTTCATTTTTCAAAACTCTAGACACAAAACTCAAAACGGTCATCACACGGTCATCACTTCAAAACATTGCATTGTGCATTCATATCTTTAAAGAAACCTTGCACTTGCAGAATCATGGGTTCAAATAACTAATTTATCATGAAATACCATAGGAACATTCATTTAGATCACCCACACACAAGATACCAATAGTTTCACTGTGTAGTTGTTCGTACAATCATTACATATTGTAGTACAAAATATGTGATACATGTTTCATTATGCTACTACACATAAATACATCACTGTAAAAGGACTAGTAGAGAGAATACTACAGACACAGTGGAATCATTGAAAAAAATATGAAATTTAGTGATGAAATACAATAAAATCACAACATAGGTTTCTTTGAATCATAGCAAAAATAATTAGCTACAAAAAAAATAAAAAACAGTTAGAGGTCAACTGCAGTGTTCCTCACCTGGCTTACTGTAAAAAGCAAAACAAAATATTTTTTACTGTATTTCTATATTTCCATCAACCCTGTCTTGTGGATTTGGCCACAGGTTCTCATCCACATCACAATGGATGTTTTCATTAGCCAAACATCTTGGTAAGAATCTTCGGTCATGGCGAATCCAAGCCTGACACTGGTCTGCCGTGATGTCATTGCATGCGTCATCCATGGCCTGGAGAAGGGTGGCTTGTTCATGAGGGCGCTTACCTTCCACCTCCATGTGGAGAAAAAATTCCTCAATCAGGTTAAGGAAAGGAGAGTATGGGGGTAAGTACAGGGTGGTAAATTGCGGATGGGCCTGAAACCATGCTTGCACCATTTGAGCATGGTGGAACCTGACATTATCCCACACAATGACATAGGTCATGCCATCAGCTCTACAGACCTGATTTAGCTCATCAAGGAAGGTTACATTCGAACAGCGAATCATGTGGCTGCCTGCAACTCAATATGTAGAGTATATAGAGTAGAGAGCTTTAGATGTTGTTCGACCAAACATTAGAACGGGCAAGATGCGTAATCTAAGCAACTTTGACCATGGTATGATTGTTGATGCCACATCTCAGAAACAGCTGCCTTCCTGGGATTTTTACGCACTACAGTCTCTAGAGTTTACAGAGAATGGTGCGATAAACAAAACACATTCAGTGAGCGGCAGTTCTGTGGGCAAAACACCTTGTTAATGAGAGGTCAGAAGAGAATGTCCAGACTCATTCAAGCTAACAGAAAGGCCACCAATGCTCAAATAACAGCTGTTTAAAACAGTGGTGTGCAGAAGGGCATCTCTTAACGTACAACACCGTGAATAATTCTGGCTGTTGTGGAGGCAAAAGTGGTCCTACCCAGTACTAGATAGGTGTACCTAATAAGGTGGCCGGTGAGTGTACAGTAATGTCAAATCTGAAAACATGGTCTGGAAAAGTGGTACATGGGACCATAGAAACAGTGTCGAATAAAGAATGATGATGAAATATTACATCCATAGATAATGTAGTCCAATTGGTTCAAGTTCCACGGTAATTGGTGTCAATGGATCTCGTTATCCTGAAACTTTCATGATCTAAACATGGAATATTGTTTGTCAGTTACCATAAAACTATGCGTACACATAAAGCTAAGATCATTTGTTCATTGAACTAAAATCACCTGTTCAAAATGACACAACTTAACATCAAAGTATTACCATTTCAAAATGAAATTCACACACTACATCTGAAATGACTGTCTATTCATTTCATTACAATGATCTAACTATCAATTGATACAACTGCTCAAAATGATAAGTAACTGTTGGGTATCCAAGCAATTGGAAATAGTGTTATAGTTTTGAAAAATTGGCATTTTGATCACTGGTTGTGAGTTTTGTGTCTAGAGTTTTGAAAAACGACATCAAGGTTCCGAAATTAGTGATTGTAAAAAAATGTAATACAGTATCCCACAGAAAACATCCTCATACCTCCATTGACTGAGTCAGATTAAGCCTAGTTTAAACACATCGACTAATCTGCCGTTCCTGAGGGCCATATGATCTTACTGACTGTGATACAGGAATAATTATTTTTCATCCATTAAACACACACACACACACAATATAGCAGTAGGAAACTAGCTCTTCACTGTCGCAGCTTAATAAATAAATAAGTAATAAGGATGTAGTTATTGGAGCTCATTAAAATGGAGGACGCTGCCGTGACAACAGGACCCCGGGAGGGTCAGGGAGGCTGCTACTTGGGCCGGGCTGTGTCTGCGTGGGTGTTTCTCCTTCCCGTCTCCTGTCCCTCGGTACCCCACCCAGGCGCCCCCGCCCCTCACCTCCAAATCAACTGCCAATGACTCCCCCCCTTGCACACACCCCTCTCTGCCTTGTGCACACACACACGGCTAATTACAGCCTTGCTTAATCACTGGGTGATCTGTCTGACTCTGAAGACATTCTCCTTCACCACCGACACAAACATGGGCACAAAAGCCAATTATTGATGAATCTTTAATAAGGTATTTTACCAACTCCCTGTTTGGCTTTGCTACAAATGTCCCTGTTTGGTTTTCCTAGGAGTTATCTCCCCCAGCCAAGGGAAATGTAGTGGAAAGGGAGAAAGATACAGAGGACAGTGTGAGAAAGCCTGCTGTTTGTGACCTCTGCCCTGTATAATTTAAAATAAATAAATAATCTTAAAAATAATTTATTTTTTATTTTTGTCACCAATGAGCTGATATAGTGTACATCTGAAAACACTTCGTTACTCCCTTCTTCATACCTCTTCTACGAGCCCCTTAAAAACGGACAGAAATCCCACACCATGATAATACGTCGATAACGAGCTGAGGCCATCTATTGATCAGTTTCATTTTGCATCTATTAGCTGGGGAGGTGCGGCTCCGGGCCAAAGCGGGCGTTTCACACACTGACAGCCAGGCTGGATGGAGATCCTTACACTGATGTTCACACGCTGTGATTGACATGGAGATAAGGTAGAGCTCAGCACAACCGCCCGCGTTACAGCAGGCGGGCTAATGACACGTGTGAGTGTGTGTGTGCATGTGTGAGAGAGAGAGGAGAGAGAGCAGTCCACAAGTCTTTACTAATTGGTGCAATGAGACAGAGATTTTTTTTAAATAGAGGAAAAAATATTTTCCAGTAGTGCCAGAGTCTCACTATATTATACCATTTAGAATATCCTATATTCTCACTAGTTTTGTGGTATTTCACATGGCCACATCCAGAATGAGCTCAATTCTGAAATAGTTTTCTCCCTTCGAAGGGATCATTTTTGAGATACTGATGCTGATAATAAGCTAAGCGTTCATCATTAGATCAGTTGTGTGTGGTTTACCAGTGAGTGAACACAATAGTGTGCCTCGCACGCCATGTAAACACGGGACCTGAAAGGCTGGATGTTCTCCTCCCCTTAACACATTCTGACAGTTCTCAGATAAAAAAAGGTTTAAAAAACAACAGGCAGATGAATACATCTGAACATGCGTGTAGCAAACAATATGGAGTATTATCCTCTCTTCTGGACCCATCCGCCAACGAGGCCCAGCATTGACGCAACCCACTGCAATATTGGGAGCTGCATGTCATCCACGCATTAAGAAGAAAATGCTTGGTCCTGGCATGGGCAATAATTTACACTGCACTCCTTAATACAGAGGCTATGAATAAACCTATATATAAACCTATAGAGATGTAGATACAGATTCATGAGGTGGTTTTTGGTTCTTGTTGTGTTCCAGATAGGTTCCATAAAGGTTAACATGGACTAGAAAAAACCTTGACTACAAACTGTGTGTTTTTGTCAGCTGAGGGAAGCAGTGCAGCGGCGGGAGGAGGAGAGAAAAAAAGCCCTCAGCCAAGCCATCAAGTTGAACATTGAACTTCACAGTAGTAGCTGCCTTTCTATGCCTCTCCTTTTGATGTTACCTCCAAAGCAAAGGATCAAAGGCTTGGAGTGTGGCGTGGGGAAGTCCCAGGCTCTTAGTCTGCCAGCCTGTGATATATGCAAAAGTCTACGCCAAAAAAGAGAGAGCAAGCTAGGCAGAGATAGGGGAGAGAGAGTGCGAGAGTGCGAGAGAGAGAGCGAGGGAGACGGACAGAGAAAGGGGGAGAGGGAGAGACAAAGAGTGGTGTGAGTGAGAGAGCAAGAGAGAGCAAGCTTGCAAGGAATGTGGCTAAATAGTATTTTTCGCTTTTAATGAACGGCGGGAGATGATGCAATCAGCTGCTTTCTCTTATGTTGTTTTAGCTACAATGAGAGGTGAAAATAAAGTGTGTATGAATCAGAGAATAGGCATTTGTTTGATACTAGGGGGGGGGGTACTGGCAGTGTTTGTTACCCTGCCCCCAATCCCCCAACCAGCCGTGCAGTACCTACCCCCAACCCCCATCGCCTTTCGAACATCAAGGGGGTTAGGCTGTGTCGTCTCTACATAAATATACAGTGTGCTGTTAAAGTGAGGACTACAGCAAACACAGTGGAGATGAAATGCACAGGCACACACACAATACGGGACATGGACAAACACACACACACAAAATGTAGGCTCAGCTGGGCCAAATACTGTAGCAGGTGTGCTGAAATTGTCAAACCTTTACTAGACACATACACACACCCTTTCCCCAAGGCTATAGGATTAAGAGGTCCAGCTGGCTGACAGCAAACCCTACGTTCCCACGTATCCCGTCGATCTCCCCCCACAGCCCCTCCACCCCTGGTCTGCCAGCTAGCCAAGTCTGCGAGGAGGACACACCTGAACTTGACATCGATCGGCCCCAAGCTTTTGCTGCACAGACACACACACACTTGCGTGCTCAGACACACACAAAATCTAACCAAAGAAAAAGAGTGGCGAAAGGCAGAGGACACCTCAGGGAGGTGTATGGTTGAGGATGGATGAAAAGCAGGGCTGGGAATCACCAGGGACCTCATGATACAATATTATCATGATATTTTGGTGCCCGATACAATATGTATTGCAATACCCACGATTCTCACAATTCTATATATATTATGATTCGATATTCAATTTTTGTTGCGATTCGATGTTGGAAACATCTTGCTCACCATATGTCTTCCGCAGAGGGACAAGAGCGAGCCATGAGAAAACTCGTTTTGATCAGTCATGGAAATAAAAGTGCTGAAAACAAATTGTCTCCCTATTTTATTTTTTTTAAGATGGAGAATAAGCTATTAAGGAAAAATACTGGAGTTTTTGTGCAGGTACAGCCAACTAGCGCAAAAATGATAATGCGATATTGCCAAAACGATATGATACGATATATCTTCCAACATAATATCCTGATCCTTTAGTAAATATTTTCTTAACTCTATTTCTTGAACTGCACTGTTGGTTAAAGGGTTTGTAAGTAAGCATTTCACGGTAAGGTCTACACCTGTTGTATTTGGCACGTGACTAATAAAATGTGATTTGATTTTTGATCTGGTTTGATATGTAACTGTATCAATCTCCCCCCCATCACTTTTTCCCTCCTTGATTGGGAGAACAAGGAACCATCCTTGAGAGAAGTCCGAGAACCTACTATCCCTGCCATCCATGAACCAACTAGAGCACTGCATAGCATACAAACAAACACATCAACAAGCAGTCTTACGCCCAACACACACATCTAAATGCCCAGCCAATATCAATGTCAGTTGTGTTTGTCCATCTACCCTTGGGTCACCGCCACAGCCCTATTCTTCAAGTTACAGATTCCTTAAGAGTCAAGGGCTTTGAGAGAGAGAGAGTGGAGAAAAAAGACTGGAGGTACAACATAATGAGCCTGTTGTTGGAGGAATAGGAGAACGTGAGACTGAAAAGAGAGAGAGAGAGAGAGAGAAAGAGAGAGAGAAAGAGAGAGAGAGAGAGAGAGAGAGAGAGAGACAGAGACAGAGAGAGAGAGAGAGCGAGAGAGAGAGAGAAGGGGAGAGGGAGGAATATATAACATGGCTGGATCTTGTTTCGCAACAGCTGCCAGGTCAATCTGGACTTTTTGCATTTCCATGTCTTTGTGTGTGTCTGAGTACGAGTAGGCCTAGGCAATGTGAGTGGCTGAATGTATAGGTTATGATAGAACTACAAATTATTCCCTCGCATCAAGTGCTAAGGTATTGTATGTGAACACAAAACAGATGGGGCACCACCCATTGAAAATGAGTAGTTGAAGGATAAGGCCTTTTTTGCTATTCATTCACATGCAGAACCATTACGTCCAATCTACAGTATAAGACATTCAGGCTTTCATTGACCTTTAAAAAAAAAAGTTAGGTTACATCATTGAATTTCTTTGGGAAATAGTGCATACAGCAAGAGAGAAATGAAGCACACAAAAGTTAGGCTAGTGCTCAGGCTCTGTAGCCATACTAGAGCATATCTGAGTGGTGGCTGAACTGTGGAGAAAATACAGAAATAGGTAGATGCACTAAAACAAAAAAATAAAAAATAAATAAGGGGACACGTTTGGGGTGTGATCAGAGCTTGTGTTGCTAAAGCTCGGCTTCAGTCTGCCTCGCCGTGATGGATAGCTAATGAGCGAGAGAAAAATCCATCCGATGATACAACAGAATACTACCATCGACAGGGCAGATCACTAGCTCCCTCCTTATCAACGACGGGTTAGGGGGAAGAAAAGACAGGAGGATAGACGAGGACAGAGGGGGGAGGGAGAGAATAAGAAAGAGTGTGAGAGAAAAAAAAATCCCAATGATGACATTAAGGATTTACTTTCAAAAGGACTCCCATTGATCTTTTTTGATAGACCTGCAATAAATCAAACCAGATTGACTCACATGAGGACGAAGCCTAATCCTTTAGTCAGATCCAGAAGAACTCCAACCAAACCAGCTGTTAATTTAGGCTTTACAAGATAAAGCAGGAGAAATCCAACCTGATGTACCCTAGGGCATGGGCCTTACATCATCTCTGTAAAGCAATCAACTTATTGCCAGTTTCGAGAGGTAATCAGAGCACATACTGTGTGAGATAGGAGGGGGAGAGGGAGGAGAGTGAAGCAGAGAGAAAGAGAGAGCAGAGAGAAAGAGAAACAGATAGCCTGAGAGGCTAGAATAAATAAGCGCAGAGTACAACAAAACACTGAAATGGGATAAAAAAATAAAAAAAGGACCTCAAATCGAGAAACTTAGCCCAAATATTGCTACACTAGAAAGTATGGAGTTTTTTTTCCCAAATTGTGAATGTCTAGGCCTTACCGCTACACAGGTCTATTGACTGAATCGCTGACTACGTGAAAAAAAGTAACTTTGAAAAGATACCTTGAAGGAAGACGCTGTGTATGTGGGAGTACCTTTCTCCAATTATCTCTGGAGCAACAATATAAAACAGTGAGCGGAAAGTGGTAGGAGATGGCAACAGTAGCACTTGGGGATGATAGCTGAATGGGTAGCAGGCAGTGGAGGCCGCCGGCTCTATTTCTTGCCCTGAGCACCCTGTAATTTCCCTGGAGCCTCGCCCAGTCTCGGTCATGGTCCCCTATGGCTGGTGCCACCTCACCCGAGCCTTGCCAGGCACACTGTGGCTGCGCCATAGCAATTAAAACAGTTATTTTTGTTTCAGCCTTATTTTTCTCTCTCTCCCCTGACCGCTCCCAGCGGAAGTATTGCAAGACGCCATCCAGCCCACACTGGTAACATCGTCTAATGTCTTTTTCAGCCATGCATCCTGTGTTTGTACGTGAATGTGTGTGTATGTGTAATCATGATATAGTTGTTAAGTTCCTTTTCTGACCTAGGCGTGTTACCACAATGGGGATGCAAAGAATATGCATACCATACACACACACACACACACACACACACACAGAGTTCACCCCTTGTCTCCTTGTCCTGTTTACTACATGCAACAAGATAAAATCTCAAATCCAATTCCGGGTCTTACAGGACCCTTCACTCTGGGATTTCAGAGGGGTGAAAAAAGCAGGCTCTGTAGTCTCTGGACACTGTCCAAGGGAAACTGATCCTCAGGAGTCAAAACAAAACCAGACGTGAAATCAGAGTTAAAACAGCTCCACCCTCGGCCCCACTCAGCCCCCCCTTCAGCTCCCTATCTCTCCGCCCTCTCGTGGTTACACTGGATGCACACAGGGATCACCATGACTTTGTGGGGCTCCTCTCGCCCCTCCAAATTGAAGGAGGTTTTGGGGCTTTGACACGGACCAGTACTTGTGTGTATTAGTGGTGCGCGGGCCAGCTGTTTGTTCACCCGCACCCGCCCGCAACTGCTAATAACCCATCCGCAACTACCTGACTATATGTGATAAATTGAAAATCTGAGGCCCGCACCCGACCCTAACCCGCAAATATAGACTATGCGCTGTAGGCTACAGTCAGAGACGGCAGAATGTTATTTTGACAGGAGGTGCGGGATTTTTAAATATATTTTTCTGCTTATAATTTCAGACATTTTGGAAGGCTATTTGTTAGTCAACTTGTCTATAATTATATACATGCAGCTTCTCTTCTGTCATTATATGTTGCCCTAGAAGACTAAATAAACCCTTGCTCACTACCCATTCCCAAAAGCATTTGGCGATTGGCGTGTAGGCCATTTGGCGCTCGTACAGTTAGGCCTGAAAGCTTAGGCTTATGCACTAATGCCGGATAGCCTAAAATAATGAAAGAAAAACCTCAGTGTAGTCTATAGATAAAAATTGCACAATAATTATATATATATGGATTTTTAAGGTATTGTTTTCTCTTTATTCAACCAGCCTGCACGCCCACCCGCCCTTGATCCACACAATATTCCATAACCCTAAACCTGCGGATCTAACTGCAGGGATTGCAGATTATGAGTAAACCTGCGCATCACTAGTGTGTATACAGGACACATCCGCCCCCCAGCCTGGGCCTGTGGTTCTGACAGCCCACTGGCCCATCCTACCACGGCCTCAAGGTCACACTTTTAATTACACAGAAACAGTAATCTCACGAGACAGATGGCAAGCAGGCCGCCTCTCAATTACTTTATGCCCAATTGAATCATTACTGATGTTATTTGCTAAATCATGGCACACAAAAACACCACAAAACAGGATTTGTGCTACAAGTGTGGGGTGGGAGGGAGAAAGCAGATGTGCCTCTTGCCAAGCATCTGTGACGGAGATCAAAAAGGAATGAAGAATACAAGCACAGGACAGTGTTAGTTAAAAAAAAAAACTATAATACTATAATCAGTGCCAGTGAAAATAGAAAATAATACATGGGCCTATGCAAAACAAGTCGGCTCCCAACAGCCTAGTTTGGTAAACCACATAACAAGGGCAATTTAAAAGTGAGGAAAAGTGTTTGTCTCTTAAAAGGAGAGAGGGAAGAGAGTTTGGTTTACGGGTTCTCTCTGGGCCCGGCAGTTTGTCTTTGGGGAGCATCCCAGGACTCGGCTCCTTTCCTGAAAACTCAGCAGTGAGAGAGCTCCGCTCAGTGTCCGCCCTGCTGATGCTTCGCTCTTCCTGCCAATGGCTTCTGTGAACAATTAGAGGTCGGCTTTCCCAGCATCTCTGACCACAGCTCCCCAAGCATCTCAATCTCTAGCCCATCATTTCGAAGTGTTGGCTACTCAGATGTGCTTCAAACCAACACTGATGCCGACCGATATTGATTCGATATTGACACTATTACAAATGCCAAAGCCAAAACCAATGAAGAAAAACACATCCTGGTTAGTTTAGGCAAGAACTTAATAGCACAAATATTGCTGCACCGATGCTCATAAATACTTGAACTTGAGAGATAAATGCTTGGGTCTGACTGGTTGTAAATCCCCAGGCTGATGGGCTGCTCATTTGGTCGTTGGGTATATATCTTGTCCTGATTGGTTGCACCCTGGTGTGTCATGTTCTACAACATTTATTTGGAGCCTCGTGCTAGTGGGGGGTGCAGCCCAACAGGCCAGAGGAGGGCTATAAATCTGCCCTAACCATCGGAGGGACAAAGAAGACATCAATGCAACAGAACATTTCCCCTACCAACAAGAACACTATGGCGACTCCCACCTCTTCTCCTCGATTAGAACAGAGCACCATGGGCTAAATCAGCACAGGAACTTTCAGGGGGATATATGAGAGTGACTCGCCAAGTTGAGTCATTTAGACTGGGCCAAGTCTGAATCCATATACAGTATAATAGTTGTGAAAAATATCTGTCCCTCTAATGACCCAAATAAGACTGGCAGCTCCCCACTAAATGAGAACAGTTGCCTCTAGTGGCACGTCCTATGTTGTAAAACGATCCTTAGCATATATAGAAAACTTCCAAGCTGTTGTTTTTTTTAGTCGGGGTGAGGAATTCTGTTGGCCTACAGAGCGCGGCCAGCAGTTGTTCTCCCAAGAGAGTGGTGAGCGACTTGGAAGTAGGGAGGAGGGGGGGATTCTGGAAGATGGTTGGATGTTACCAACCACATGGCATGTTGAGAAATTGAGGGATTCTTCCAGAGGGATTCGTAAAATGTGGGGGTCCGCAAAGCGATGCCACAGGCCAAGTTACAGGATGAGGAGATGTGGGGGTGGTGGGCGGAGGAGGAGAATACAGACAGTATCCCAGGCAAACATAAGGCTGAGAGGAAGTAGTGTGTATGGCCCAATACATCACGGGGGCCAAGCTTTCTGCCATCCAGGACCTATATACTAGGCAGTGTCAGAGGAAAGACCAAAAATTGTCAGAGACCCCAGTCACCCAAGTCATAGACTGTTTTCTCTGCTACCACAAGGCAAGCGGTACCGGAGCGCCAAGTCTAGGACCAAAAGCTCCTTAACAGCTTCTACCCCCAAGCCATAAGACTGCTGAACAATGAATCAAATGGCCACCGGACTATTTACATTGACCTCCCCCATTTGTTTTTTACACTGCTGCTACGCTGTTAATTATCTATGCATAGTGACTTCAGCCCTACCAACATGTACAAATTACCTTGACTAACTTGCACCCCTGCACAGTGATTTGGTACAGGTACCCCCTAGATATATAGCCTCGTTATTGTTATTTTGTTGTGTTACTTTTTATAATTTTTTCCTTTCTGTTGGTTAAGGGCTTGTAAGTAAGCATTTCACGGTAAGGTCATATTCGGCGCATTTGACTAATAAAGTTTCATTAGATTTTTTGATCTCATGCACATCCACTCCATGGCCCTGACAATAAAAGTTTCCTGTTGCAATCTCCAACTCTGCCATAGTTCTGGGGCTAAGGGTTTGGGGAATAGCAGATAGGTTGAGTACGGAAGATTCTGCTCTGGCAAGCTGGAAGGACAGGAGTCTACAGCTCCAATCACTAGGCCTATAATGCAAACTAACCCACATCCTTGGATTAAGTAATGAAATGCCAATATTGGTCCACAGTAGTAGCATCTAGCGGCCTGCTAACAACACTAATCCCTACTGAGATTAGGGCGAAGAATTCCACCCAATACCTTCTCCTAACCCCACACCACAGCCATGGACTCCTGCCCTCCCAGCTGCTGTGTGTGTAGCAGGGTGGGCGCCATGGCAGGCAGCTCTGACACCTGTCTCGAACAAGTGCCAGCATTCACACAGTGACTCTGGTTTCCTGAAGCTCGCTGCCTGGCAGTCAGGTGACAAACACTAACCCACAACTCCTCTGACACACAGTAGGCACACACACAGCAACATCTTAACCAAGAGGCACTTAAGTGTGATCAAGACCACTTACAAAGCCTCAATACCATGGCTAGAGAGGCCATACCCTCTCATGTTTCTCAGATATCAAACCCCTGATTCAATCTGTGGCTTGGAGCTATAAACCAACGCTTCCCCCAGTCTCTCGCCCGCTCTGCTGTAACCACCATTTTTGCATACCGCTCGACTTGCGTAACTGTTGAGTGGTTTCTCTCCCGGGAGACAATGACTGTGTACAGAGCAGGCCAAATCTTTCAACTTTAAATAGGCTACAGATTGTGAGAGAGACAAAAAGACGTTCGGTCCACTCTATAAAAATAAACATTTCTATGAGTGTTGAGTAATGTTGCTTCTTTAAAGGGGTGCTGAACTTCCTGATTTGGCCTTGGAACTTCCTGATTTCGCCAATTACCATCAGCCGAATGGTGTGCGACTGTGGCAAAGTTGGTTTGACATTTGATAGCCTACCTCTGGGGCTAGATAGGGACTCTGGGGATAGATAGGGACTGTCAATAAATTACACAATTAAATGAAAATCTCATTAAAATCTTTCAATATACACTATCGTTCAAAAGTTTGGGGTCACTTAGAAATGACCTTGTTTTTTTTATAGAAAAGCACATTTTTGGTCCATTAAAATAACATCACAATGATCAAAAATACAGCGTAGACATTGTTAATGTTGGAAATGACTATTGTAGCTGGAAACGGCTGATTTTGGGGGGAATATCTACATAGGCGTACAGAGGCCCATTATCAGCAACCATCACTCCTGTGTTCCAATGGCACGTTGTGTTAGCTAATCCAAGTTTATCATTTTAAAAGGCTAATTGATCATTAGAAAACCCTTTTGCAATTATGTTAGCACAGCTGAAAACTGTTGTCCTGGTTAAAAAAGCAATCAAACTGGCCTTCTTAACCTCCTATGGCTGCGATCACTGTACAGGGATCAACATCAGGGGAAATTTCAGAGTGACAACTAAAAATACAACGTCGTATCATTAAACATTCTTGAAAATGCAAGTGTCTTACACCCTCCAAAAGATTATAATCTTGGTAATCAAACTACGCTTTCCAATTTAAAATAGCTATTACAGAGAACAAATACCATGCTTTTGTTTGAGAAGAGCAATCAACAACAGAAACATTTTCCGCCATGACAGTTTTTACACATTCACATCTGAAGGTAAAATTATGACTTACATTCTGACATCTTGCTCTTATTTCTCTTCCTGAGGGTCCCAGTGATCAAATGAAGTGCCGTTTTCTTTGATAAAATCAATTTTTATAGCTTAAATCGAAACATTTTGTAACCCGTTTGTGCCGTGAATTCCATCTCTATCAATTTTTTTACGGAGCATTTGACGTAATTACACACGGTAAACCATTGTTTATCTAGTCGTGGTTGGTTTCAGTGCATTCCTCTGGATGTTTGCAACACAGCCAACGCCATTGTTTTTTTTGCAGGGAGTATTGACCGAAGTGAACTGATTTGAAGACAACGAGCAATGACTACCTTGCGCACCAATCATTTTAGCGAAGCTTCGTTGATGGACTGTATTTCTGCCCAATGACCACTGATCTTCTTGAAATCTAGCTGGGTAGATAGCCAATGAGCTGAGGTAAACGCCAGTATGTAATGGTTTTGGGTTGGACCACCATTCCTTGTTTGTAATCTCACGCGTAACGAACTCTATTCTTGCCACGACGATCAGAGGAGTTGCTGTGAGGCTTGTTACGCGCAGCTGTATTTCGGAAAGTTGTATTTTCAACGATTTCATTGAAGATATCATGGCGGAAAAGCGAAGTCAAAGTCTAAAGTGAAAGTGAAAAAGTGAAAGTGAGACAGATTCTTTGATTGAGGAATCTTTGAGTGTTATGATTCAAACTGTTGAGAAGCTGTTTCTGCAAGGACTTCTGGACGGTAAGTGCTAATGCCGTTTTATGAAATATAAATAAATATATATATATATATATTTTTTTTTTGTTGGAAAAAATGATTTAAAGAAGAAATACAACTGGCCTTCTTACGACTAGTTGAGTATCTGGAGCATCAGCATTTGTGGGTTAGATTACAGGCTCAAAATGGCCAGAAACAAAGATCTTTCTTCTGAAACCCGTCAGTCTATTCTTGTTCTGAGAAATGAAGGCTATTCCATGCGAGAAATTGCCAAGAAACTGAAGATCTCGCACAACGCTGTGTACTTCTCCCTTCACAGAACAGCACAAACTGGCCCTAACCAGAATAGAAAGAGGAGTGGGAGGCCACGGTGCACAACTGGGCAAGAGGACAAGTACATTAGAGTGTCTAGTTTGAGAAACAGATGCCTCACAAGTCGTCAACTGGCAGCTTCATCAAATAGTATCTACAAAACACCAGTCTCAACGTCAACAGTAGTGTATAGTTGGTTTGAGGGTTTTTAGTCATTGAAATATTGAGTTATTATTGTTTAAAAATAATGTCCCATGTACATTGTGTAATTTACTGCTGGTCCCTTACTAGCCCCATAGGGATATCGATTATCAAAACAAATTGACCATGGGCATTACGATCGGTTCACGTGCAGCTGAGCTCCGAATTGATGACTACTTGGGTGCTGCCAGCTGTGGTTATGATTGAAATAAACCCAACCCAAGGAAAACTCTTACGGTACCCTTCATTCCACAACATACAATTTTTTCCTTTCATCTAGCAAATCCCTGTTTTTTGGACAAGACTGACTTTATGACCAAAATTATCAATGATTAAATTCAAAACGAGAAGTTGGTTTTGAAGGGCAATCGCCCGTGAAGAGAAGAGTGAGAAGGAGATAGCTTGCCTGGAGTAAACATCGGAATCCATGCTGTAATTGTAACTTAATTGTAAACTCCCCTGAGTTCACTGAGAGTATCAGAGTCAAGCTGGGTCGGGGGGGGGGGGTAATTGAGTTGTAGTCCAACAACAGCTAGGCCTACATCTGACACCACTGTAGCCACTTTGAAACATTCTACTATTACTACTACTAGTGATAGCACTTCTTTATCCATAATATATTTACGCTATATAGTGAGCTTGTCACCACTGTTGCTTGTATGAAAAGTACTCCAGTAGTATACCACTAGTAATGGGGGGGGTGTGAGGTCAGGGGTCCAGGCTGGGTGCTGGGGCAGTGGACTGGACCTGATTGAGCGCTGCAGTCTCTGGTATGGAGATGCTGCCGGTGCTCACTCTACCGCCCAGCGGACCACAGCCTCTTTCCCCGCCTCATTTGCACAGCAATCCCACTTTTCTGCACTCAGTGTATCTTTTTGTCATTTCCCTGCTGAGGGTCCATTTGTATTATCTGCTGAAATGGCAGGCAGAGGGAGAAGGAGGTAGGGAGGAGAGAGGGGGGTCTGGTCCCAAGGAGACTGTGTTTCTTTACAGCACTGAATCTCAATGGCAACCTCCCCCTGCACACACACAGACTGACACTCAGGCCCAACTCCCCTCCATGACTAATGTGCCCCGACACTCATACATCACCCGTAAATTGGCCAAATGAATTAACCACGGCCCCTGTGTAGTGTTACAGACTTTAAATGGATTTTCCCCTCTCCAGGTCTGCCCAATAATTGCATTTATCCATCTTGTTGAAGCGCAGTTTACACACTTGCTAACATCATGACAATCCCGGCTACATTTTCCGCTCCAATGGTGGGAGATTTGTCATTGGATCATAACAGATAATTCAAACAACAATTAGTTTGATGACTCAACCATATGTCAATGTCTGGCTGCCCAGTAGGCAAGGCCTTGGTGGAGCAAAGGGCCCTTCTATCAGTCTGTCTGCCTCAACCCCACCCTTTCTCAACTCTCCCCTGTTTTCTGAGATAAATACAGTCTTGTATTTATTTAATATCAATCATGCAAACCTCCAGGTTGAAGCAACCCATGGCTGTGGTACCTAGGAACTAAATGAGGCCTGTAGGCAACCATGCAAACACACAGAGACAGACAAACGAGGCTATGGCTGTGAACACTGGTGTGGGTGGGGGTCATCCCTACACTTGTGTAGTGTTTGAACAGTAGTGCATTAGACACTCTGGGGCCCACAGGACAATTCAGCTATGTAAACACAGAGGAACTTCCTTCCCTCCGGTCCTTCAGGCCTGCACTAAGACGACCCACTGTTTAAACAGCAGAGAATTCCTCCGCCCGCCTGGCCCTACCAGAGCAGCTGCTCTCCACTGAGGCCTCAGTGCAGGACAGACCAGAGACAGGCTCAGTGTTTAGTCAAAGTGCTCAGGGTAATCCTCCAAAGACAAATAAATATGTACAGACAGACAGAATCTGGACTGAATTGACAATAAAGACTTAGCATGGCCATAAAAGGTGTATTATATTTTTTACCTCGACTGTAATGTCTGAATGGGTTTTATTTGTTCACAGAAATTATAGACTAGTCACCTGGGCAAAGGCAGATTAGCTAACCAGAAGATCAAGAGTTAAAACTGGGAAAATATTCCATCCTGAAATCTTGCCACTCAACATCACCTGTTATGACAACGCCAGTAATATATCTTTATTGATATTTGAAGAATGCTCGACGCATAAAGATACCGGGGCAGTAAATGGTAAGATAAAAAATAAGATGCGGGGGTAAAGAAACTCCTCGTTCTAAAGGGCACCGTGACAGACGTCACAGAAGCCGGTCACATGATCTTCACCTGTCACCCTCGCAAGATGACAGGATGACAATCCAGACCCCTTAGTATACTTTCAATATTTTATTTATCACTTAAGTTCAAAGATCTTCATATTTGTTTTCTAGAATTATTATGTATAAATCGTTTCAGTTGACTGTCAATCAAACCTGTTATAATACTGTACTAGGCCTAATCTAGCAAATCATCTTTTACTTTCATCCTTTTCCCTGTAGATATTTATCGTAGTACTATATGACTTGCTAACACCATGAACAACAGGTCATTATTTCAACCCATACCTTGGGATGCTGAATTCAATTGTTTTCTACTTCAACAGTGCTCCATTTCTTCTGCTTGTCAGTTGATTTGGTCCTCATTCCACATCAGTCCCCTCTGGCTGACAGCGAAGGCCACTCATCCCACCTCGGGCCAGTTGTCCAAACAGACACTCAATTCACTTTGACCCCTTGGGGAGCCAATTGACAATTCACTCAGTACTGGGAGTCAATTTCTTCACTTTTGGAATTGACCCCAAACACTGCTGACACCATTCCTCAGTGGAGAGTAGAATGCATTAGGGGCATTTAAACATATGCTTTTCATACAAACAGCCCCCCCACCCACTCACACACACACACACAGACCACAACATACAATATCCCACAACAGTGTCAGATGTGGTATTCAATCTACTCTACTGCCTACTAAGAACACAACATAGCATGTGCCCATGTGACCAGCAATTCTCATGAAATGTTATCTACTGTACACAAAGTGACAGCTGTCTATTTTAAGGGGTAGGCTAATATTATTTTATGTAAATAGATTTCTAATGGGCAGCTAAAGAGCTGACACTGGAAATGTTCTCTTAATCTATTTTTTTCGGACATCCGTAAAATCTCTCACTATTCCACAGTGTGTGCAAAGGGCTTACATTTCATTAGCCTTGTGCATTTTTACATACAGTAATCTCTGAAACATTTTGTTCTAAATCCTACAATAATCTGGAGATTAGTAGATACATTTCTTCTGCTTTGGCTCTAAAGCTCCCTCACCTTTTCAAGCAGTTATAAATCCAGCACTTTTAACGGCAAACAAGCAGACAATCACCTCATTAGTGCGCTCCCACACACACACAAACCACTCCGCAGAGCTTATCCTCCTGCAATTAAAAGTTGAATTAGAAGATTTAAAAAAGACATGGTTCTCCATGATGTGTTTGACATATTACAAAACGGTCCCTCGCATCTGAAATGTTTTTGTCCAGATTATTTGAACAAAGGGAAAGTTCCAGAATCCAAATGTGCATTCACAAACTAGACAGACAGGATACCAAATTATCTATGCTCCTTACAAATCCAGAAATCCTTGACATTTGTGAATATCTGAAATACAGCAGATAATCACCATAATAGGACACTCGTCAGACTGCTGCATCTTTTTATGCAGGATTTAATATTGTAATGACAATGTCTTAATATATGCCATGTATTTTCCCTTTGAAGTTAAAAATAGACGGGTAGGTTCGCTGTAGCTTATAACAATGGTGAGATGGTATAGGGAAGATTAAGTGCTAAAGGGTGGTGGTTCACATATTTCCACCAAACATTGCAGGTGATGATTCATAATCACTTCTCCCAAAAACACTAAGCTCTCCTGAGTGAGATTTCCACACAGTGGAACAATCTAGAGCAATCTGACACATCCATACAAGCCTGGCCTACTACAGGTGTTCCCTGCACATTGGCATGGCTAGTCATTATACAGTCCAACATGATCTTTAAGAGCTATGATAAAGTTACACACCCCCCCCCCCCCATGGAAAACTCAAGCACTTTTATCTCTCATCATAAAAGGGTTAGAGGAGCAGCTCCTTTCCCAACAGAAAGCATGTCAGCCTCCCTGCACTTTGACCCTCCCCAAACACACTCCAATCCAAACAAGCCCAGCACCACCAAATTCCTCCACCATCAAACAATCCACTCACTCAATGACTCTTTTGGGGTCGACATTTTGATAACAAGGCATGGAAACAGGTGGAGAAATGGCCAGAATTATTAAGAGGAAAAGCCACACACATGGCCTGTCCACATCAACTGTGGCAATAAACCCGTCCCAACCCCCCCCCCCCCCCCCTTCTCTTAGCCTTGCTGTTTTTTTGGAGGGGAAGATAAATGTGAGGCCTGGGGGCACTATTGTTTAGAGATCGAACCAGGAACTGTCGCTGTTCTCATTGCCCCGGCATTCACAGACATTCTGCACCCTATTCAGACCACACACACACACACGTCGCTGGACGCATTTCCTGCTTTTCTTAAACCCCACATTCTCTCCCACTCTGCTAAACTCCTTTCGCTGCTGGAGACTCACGGCATAATGAATGAATGGGCTTACAGAAATATGCACACTCAGACGAAAAATAAATTGAACAAATAAAAGTATCAATAATTATTTACCTAAAAAACATACAGTAACATATCTTACATATGCATTTAAAAAATGCTACATAAACAGTTTTTCACTATAAAAGGTCATTGGTCTAATTATCCTTAAACAGGCAATCAATACTACAGAGCTACATCTTATCTTTCTACTGGATGCAGTGCAAAAGCACAGCTCTATTGTAAAGGAATACAAACCCCTGCTAGCACCTGCTCTAAACTATATTGATCCCATAATTGATGGAAAGAGAAAACAACTTTGAGCTTCAGTAGAATTATAGAATAAAAGGATGAGATTGTCTATCAGTATCATCTAAGGAGTCATTGCCTGCAAGGTAAACCTTGACATCTCGACTAGGAGTCCAGGGCTAACGCACCAACACTCCCAACACGTGCGTTTGTATTGGAACACTTGACAGATATAAGGACAATAGAGCAAAGAATCCTAAGAACTGCCCCTTGAAATTCAAGGAACATCCATGCATCTTACATACTTCGGATCTAGGGAGCATAGTACATGGAACATAAAACGTGAGTGCACACTGCATGCACATACTATGCCGCACACATATGGTACATAGATGCAAATGCAAACACACAAATAGGATATAATTTGATTTCCATGTTTCAGGGAGCCCCAAGCCCTGTGGGCCGGCAGTAAGACTATATTTAACAGATGACAAAAGTTGCATTCCAGATGTACAGTGAGATCTTTGTGTTGAGCTTTATGGAAATGCATGGGTGAGAGAGAAAATGAGAGAGGGGGTGAGTGGAGGGGAAGGAGAAGAGGGGGGCACCAGTGCACAGCTGCTAAGCCAATGCTGTTTTTTGAGACAGAATAGCATAAAGCAGTGTGGCCCAGTGATAGGGAATTGGAAGGTTGGGGGGGGGGGTTAGTTGTTGCGGTATGGGGGAAAGTGTATTTGTCAGTAGTCTATGCAATGTGCCTTCCCAGCCACAGTTCTATTGAGGAAGAAAAGTTAGATATTTCAGTTAAAGGCCTATTTTTATTTATTTTTTAAAATGCATTCAGCACAACACACATTTGAAATTGAACATGAGATTAGTAGTTCTATTACCCAAAGCTCAATTGCATAGGTTTGATAAATAAATTAAACAAAACCAGGGTTGATTATGCAAGTTGGGCATAAACTACACCCAAACTCTGTTCACTACCACCAGGGAACTACTCCCATCACAGTATTTAAAAAACCTAATTAAAAACACACCCATAAACATGTTGGACTGACTGATTTTGTTGTGTGTCGTTTCAAACGAACTGACCGAGAGCCATTTTTGTATGGTTTCACAGCTTAGCCTGCCAACATCATCAGCATAAGACAATTAAGTCCTGCCAGTGAAAGAAAAAAATATCAGTAAATATTTACATCGCAAATCTTTACCAGTCATTCACTAGGCGCTAACAAAACCTTACTGTACTCTCCCTCTCTCAACCTCCTTCCCCTCTCTCTTACTCTTTCTTTCTCTACATCTGCGATTCATTGACTTTACAATTTACCACATGTCGAGATGGGAGAGGTCGAGCCTCCATCTGAATCACGACACAAATATGCAAGTGATTTATTGTTTTAAAAACTGTGGGCCGATTTAGTGCAACTCCACTTTTCCTGAGCATTACTCCTATTGGCAGACCATGAACAATTACAGTTTGGACTAATTAAGCTTGGAGAATGTGCAGTGCGCCGCTAATGTCTAGCAGGCCTCGATTTTTGTTTAATGGTGCCAAACTTTACTTCCCAACTTTACTCTCTCAAATCCAAAACAGATTGCACTTTTTATGGGTGTTTATCAAGCTCAAGAAAAATAAGGACCTTTTATTTTCCTTGCATGGGATGAGAAAAATAAAGAAGTGGAAGGGGGGTGAGAAAGAAGAGAAAAGATAGAGGGAAAAAGAGGGCATAAGGGAGAAAGAGAGCGTGTCCTTCACAGCCTAAAAAAATGTGGAGTGCATTTTGCGAGGAAAGACTAAATGTGGACGCGTAGTGCCATGAACCCCCTGCGGATTGCAATTAAGCCCTATTAACATGTAAAGCCAATTTGATAAGGTGTGGGTCTATGCCCTAAATCCGCATTAAGATATCTTTCCTCACCTCGCAGGGACAAGCCATTCAGAGCTGTACCAGAACACACATAATCCATATGATATACTAGTGTTATGCATATTCTGCTAACATGTTTAAAAAGATACTGTATGTGTCAATTATACAATTTTGGCCATACCAGTACATCTACATACACACAAAGGATTACACTATGTATTAAATGTGGGCTAATGTACAAATACCACTGCTGATCTGATGTTAATCTTGCCACAAATCCAACATTCCCTCCCAAAAATGTCAAAATTGTGTAAGTCATTAATTGTGAAGGCAAGCGCCATTCATTTTTAAATAGGTGGGTCTACTGCAATAGAAGAGATACTGCTGCAACAATACAAGTGAAACAAAGAAAATAGGAAAAAGGCTATTGTTTCAATCATACAATGCCTCTTGCCAAGCTTCCTGTGGAATCGCCACGGGTTTCGAGAGTGTCTTTTTTTCACTCTAAATAGACCAGGGGATGCTGGGTGTTGCGTTCTCGCTCCCTCTCTCTTTTTTGGTTCTTTTTAAAACTACTCATAATTAGACGTTGAAACCCAAAACCAAAAACCCCAGCCAAAAGTCTCCAGGCCCCAGGAATTATGGGGCCAGGGGTGGCGTCAAATATCTTAACATTCATAAGTCTGAGGCAGTAAATAAACCGGGCGGATTTACGGCCCTGCAGCCCTATGCCAGAGTGCTGGCCGCCCAGCCCCCGCTCCCTCTCTTTCCTCTCTGCATACCTGTTGAGGTGTGATGTTAGCCAGCAGCACTGAAGTTAACCCGTCGCCTTTTAGAAAGCCCCATGTTAGCATGAGCATCTGCACAATCGCAGAGAGAGTGAGGTGCAAGGAACAGCATGGCACCCGGAGTTAGCTGGCCAGGCCACTTCACCAATTCAACCTGTTCCCACTGAACCAGCAGGCCTTTGTGTGAGGTTGAGAAAGGAGGGAGAAGAAGGAATGGAAGGACGAGGGGAAGAAGAGGGCAGGAGGCCTAACACCCTGGGCATAACGTCATGTCAAATTGCTAAATTATCCCAAATTGTACAGCTTTTTAGATTTAGGTGGTTGGAAAAAACAAACTCACGCTCGTTATAGCTGTCTGAGGTCAGACAGATTATAGTAACCTCCACACATTCAAACACACACACACACAGAGACTCACACACACAAAAAGACATGCAGTAACGGAATCACAGGAAGCATGGAAAGGCATGCCCAAAATGTCAAGATCATGGCCAGTTGACAAAAAAAGAGAAATCAAGTGACAAGGCTGTAACATCACAATCATATCACATTGGGCCATTATATGTCTAAAAGTATGGAAACAACAAAAAAAGATTGCACACATGCCAAATCATGAATTCCAAAATAATAGTACTGAACCGTCTGTACCAATGAGACCCAAAATTGATCAAATGAGAAAATTGGATTGAGGAGAAAAAGCAACCGACAAAGCCTGCTATATCAAAGAACCACACAACAATGGAGTGAGCTAGCCATTTCTAATCACAGACACAGTACTACCAGTTATATTCTGTAGCCTTCCTTACTAGTTAGGGAGGAAGACAGATAATCAATGCCCAGGTGAATTATTGATGCTATACATTTATGAATACAACAGCCACACAAAAAAAAACACTAATGGGTGGACACACACGGTGCTAAATGTAACCGACCTGAGAGGAGGGTTGGGTAGTGCACTAGGTAAACCACCATAAGCCAAAAAGGTATGATGTGATCTTGAATAAAGCTGTACTGAACATTTATAGTGCATTTGATCACGTTTGCAACGTCTCCTTGCATTGTAAACCAATTAAACACGGATCACTGGGTTTTTCTAAAATGTTATTTTTGCAGATGATCTTATCTTGCATACAGGGAGGTGGTGGAGTATGGAGTAGACAGAATGACGGAATGACAGTGTGTAACAAAACTGATCAAATAGGCTACTATGAAAACCTTCCAAGTTTGAATTACCTCTGACAACCACTGAACTAATGGGCACAAGGAGGTAGACTGTACACAGACCTGATATCAGATTTGAGACATGTACAGCAGCATCTTCTTACACTGCAAGGGCATTCCATGACTTTGCTCATATCAGTTTGGTATATAAGCATATTCTAATGTGGAAGTTATGTGCGCAAGCATTGGACCTGGCACTATAGTGAACATGTGCAAAAAGAAAATAACCCATTGAAACAAATAGCCAGCTAGAACCCAGTGTGGGTGTGTGCACTGATGGGAATAAAGGATGACTAGTCCTGCAAATGCACCAGTATTGTGAACATGAGGGACACACTACTGCGTAATAATGGTAAAAAATGTCAAACGGTCACAAATATGCACAAGACACACATTTAATAAAAACACCAAATCATAAAATATACAAATAGCAAGATAATTCGGTAGGATGTAAATAAAGTGTCATATATGTGCAATTATTTTGTAGACATGTTATAAGACATGCTTAAAATACTTACATGTGTCAGACAGAAAAGGGTGCATTACATTGTCTATCACATGTGTGTTCATTTTCAAGGTGTGTGTGGTGCACTAAATTGAGGAAACAAATATCAGTTTCATTACCCAGAGGTATATGTGGGGGTAAGATCATATTTCCTAATGCCTGGTCTTTGCCTTAACCTTGTAAGATGAGATGACAGGTCCTAAAGCAATGACTTGTAATTGCAACCATTATTTTAATTTTTTTAAAGGTTTAGAAAATTATCCGGCCTAAGCATTGCTATTGCCCAGTGGGACTAGGAGGTGGCGAGTAAATGAGTAAGTATGCATAATTATAGCTGAGCTGATTGCCTCTAATAAATAACATGAATTTATTTATAAATAACATTTTACATGGCACATGCTTTTAAGAGCGATGGTTTACCCATTACAGGCTAGCGTGGTATACATGGGCTACAACATGTAAAAATCAAACAATTTCCAGCCTATAAATAAATTATTTCAAATGTATTTAAATGTTTGAGGTAAAAATACTCATGTCTGCATATTCAAAGTAACTGTCAATGACAGGCCTCTTTCAGCTAATGTCAATGCAGTTTGACAAATGCAAATTACATAAATAAACTAATTAACACATTGGCTTTGTTTTTATAAGGTCCTTTCTCAATGATTTTCTGAGTTTCCTGTATGTTGATATATTTATAGAAACTTGTGTTAGGTGTTATTATACTGCCCTGGGATAAAAAAATTTTTTAAATGGGTCATGTGTTTTAAGCGTTAAAGAAAAAAACGTTTTCAATTAGGTTGTAGCGAACGTAGCGAAGGCTCAGTACAACATTATATTAGGGGGCGGTATGAAATCAAAGCCAGAGATAGCCTAACAAACACTCACATAATAATACAGTAATAATAATAATAACAATAACAATGCTAATAATAATAACAATACTAATAATAAAATCAAGAAGAGGCAGCATAATAATAATAATTTTCAATTGTCCACTATAAACTGCTATGTTATTATTGAGATTAATGTTCATATTTTGTACTATAATTTGATCACAGGTGTACAAAAAATAGAATATTCATCATGTGCGCATGACCTTGCATACCATTTGTTTTATTTGAGGTGATGGAAATGAATTGATTATCCCTATTCCTAGAATGCTACAGAGAAACATGCAGGCACACTGTTGCAAGCGACATGCATGCCATTGTACAGTTCATGAAAAGTTGCGAAACTTCTGTCTACATTTAACAGCTAAACACACCTAGCTGGGTGTCAATGCGCGTTTGTTCAAGGCTACGTGGGTCGTGTGTGTCCATTAATGTACGCACATCGGTGTAAATAAATGAACTTACTGTGCGAGCGGTTGGAGAAAGTGATCCATTCGGAAGGTACGGGCTTGTAAGATCGGGGATCATTATAAATGGATAGCCCGGGTACGGTGGGCTCTTGAACAGCCCTCCATCTTGCCTTTTCGCAGCTAACATGGCGGGGGGAAAGAAGAAAAACTTTTATAAGTGCCTTGACAACTTTTATACATCTGAGATTTTAGAAGAAACCCACTCGGTACGCTCATATGCCATTGTGTACAAATCTAAGAGACAGACAAGCAGAAACTCACCCTCCTCTAAACTTTCTCTTGTTTTGTCTCTGAAAGTTTCAGACCTAGGCGGAGGCCGTCTTTCCGCCTTGAAAAACAACGAAACACAGGGGTTGCATTAAAGAAAAACATAGAGAAATCATAACTTTTATATACCGTGGTTGCACATTTCGCGCACAATAAGTAAATGTTTGTAAACTACGAATGCCCAATCGATTCCGATTATTTCACTTACCTCCGAATCTGACGAGCTGTTTTGATTTGTTTCTGATTCATTTACAAGAGAAGATTTGACATCTGCTAAATCCCTTTCTGCCGATAAGTTCTCCGAAATTTTTTCATCCTGCTCCCCTTCGTCTTTGAAGGAAATCATTTCATCGTTCGCACCCAAATCGTCCCCTCCACCGCCGTTGAGCTGCGGCATTTTCCCGAGCAATTTTGGGGGGCAAAAACACAAAGTTTTAAACCCTTGATCTTGGTGATCTAGAATCCGAGTTAAAGTTTAGAGTCTGTATTGGCGTTTTCCAAGCACTGGCGGTTTATACAAACTAAAAAGAGGGGAACCTTGGCAGAAAAAGAAGCCGGAGATGGAGCTGAGCCGCTCGGATTGAGTGAGTTGAAGTTGGTCGGAGTGGTTTTCAGTTCAAAGGCGGCGCTGATTGACAGATAGAGAGGGATGGAAATAGAGAGAGTCTGGATTCAGGATTATTGACAGGGAGAAACACACAAGAAACTAATGAGATTCAAAAAAGGGAGGGACTTGAAGTGACGTTTTCATAAATAGGGAGAGAGAAAAAGGCTGGAGGAAGACGACGGACGAGTGTGCAGTTCGAAAAGCGGGTGAGGAAAAGGCAGTTTTGGTGAGGAGCGCGGGACAGTGAAGCGCCCCTGTTTGCTTTTGTGCTGTTATAGCAAAATAAGCGAAAGACTGGAGTTACTTGTAAATACGGATTCAATATATGGGCGGTCTCCCGCTGAAAATGAGTAGAGAGCACTTCCTTATTTTCTACAGTTTCAATGTAGCAATTTTGAAAAGTCACGACATAGGGGCCAAAAGTTTACGGCGCATGCTTTCCAGAATGAACTTGAATAAGCCTATATCCCATCAACATTTGCTTCGGGTAGGCTATGAAGCAGTATGAATACCATTTTGATCACTATGACAGCTTGAAGCCTTTCCTTCTTTTTTCTTTAACCCCTTTAAAGCAAGCTATAATATATGTCAATTATATTGGACATTTTGTTGTACATTTCTCATATCATATTGCATAATCTTCTATTCTATACTATATCCTCAATTAGGTTGCATCCATAGCCTATGCATTTTCATTAAAACATGTTGTTCTTAAGATAGGCCTATATTTGCATGGAGTGTGAAATATAAAGGACGCGACGATGAAGGTACAGACGTGCTCTAACAGTCTGCACGCCGTTGGGAAGACTACAGGCAGGGAAGGTCTAATGAGGCCGGAGATTTAGGACTAACCTGTAGCCTATTCATTATAAAAGAACAGACAGGGGCTTGGTAAATGTGTGCTAGGTTCTTTTCTCCATCTGACAGATTTCTAAAGCACAGTAAAAAAAAATTAAAAAAAATGCCACCAAAAAAAACTGTACAGCTCATTTGTGTCATTGGTGCAAATTCTTAACGGCACTCGAAAGAAATGTTTCATTACATTATGGAGCAGGTTTATTTATAATGGTCATCAAGTGGTTTTAATTATAAGTTTGGCTAGACATTTTTAGTACAACAATTTAATGAATGCCACGCTAAAAATCTACTGTGTGTGTGAAAAAAAAAATGAAGCTCTAGGCCCACACCAGGTCACAGTCAGTTGACAGTAGTTTACTACGGTGTAGTGTAGGAATTGCCTATTGCTTCATTTTGAGTATTGCCTATTGAGTATATAATAGCCTACCGGAATATGTGACTGCAGTCCTCCATGTTTATCGCAGCTTGTTTTCACACCTTCATCTCCCAAATGTTGTTCAAAAACAGCAACCTCTGGAACTCAAAACATGTCATTTATTCTATCAACCTCTTTGGGTTTCGCGCCACAAGTTCCAATCAGGGTCACGCGGACATCAAACGGCAGATGAATCTCATTAATGCGATCAAGCGTTTGAATAAATTAAGGGGAGAAACAAAACGACCGCTTCGGATTTGATCTTCTGCACTATTTTCTTTATTTAGGCTTACCTTAATTCTCAAATGGAATTATTCAATTGTATATCTCTACTTAAGCCCAGGGTTCCTATTTTGATGACCCCCCCCCCCCCCAAACAAGGTGTCGGTGGTAGCCTATGAAAAAAGCATTGTGAAAATATAAGCAGTTTAATGACTATAGCTGACCCTCACCTCTCACTTGGCTGCTCCAGAAAAACTCTGTTTGTGTGTGTGTGTGTGTGTGTGTGTGAGAGAGAGAGAGAGAGTAGTCCACTGGGGCTCCAAAATCCTGGGAAAGCTATGTTTTATTTAATAATCATAAAAGTGATGTTTAATAAATCATAAAATGTTTTTTCCAGAAAAACAAAATATATAGCTATAGTAACACAATGTTTTTTTTAAATGGCATAATATCCTTGTTTTGAGTCTGTCTTCCACTCAGTTGTCAAAATACTGTGTTGACAAACATTTATTTCACATAGACCTACTGCATGACAGAGATAAGGGCTATATAATGAACCTGTAGCCTATATTGACTCGCTTAGAACAGGCTTCTTTAAATGCACATCCTTCTGCAATATGATCACTGATCTGGCATGACTGGATCAGCTGAAAGCAATATGGTGGAAACCTACACAATATTATGAAATTATTGAGTTCCTGTAGCAAAGGAAGGAAGGAAGGATGCATTGGAGGGGCTGGAGGGATTATAAGGATGCTTTTCTTAGGTAATCCTGTATGTCTGTGTAGCTGCAGAGAAGAGGCACCCCACCCCTCCCAGCTCTACAAACCTGGAGCCCACACAGACCAGACCAAAGCAGCAAATCCCCTTCCTGGATTGCCTCAGCAGGTGCCTGAGAGTTTATTGGGGTGTGTGGAGTGTTACCGTAATTTTTCTATGGAGGAGTGTTATCAAATCTATAGGATTTATAAATTCTCTTACATTTTCACCACTTCATACAGCAATACACGCTACTGTATTAGATCACCCACTCTTCTTTCCTAGATATTACAGTGAAAATAGTCCTAGTGGTCCTTACAGCCAACCTTGGGCAAGATAGTTCTGCACACATGCTAAACTCTTTGTGCAAATGGTTAATTACCCACAATGCCTCCATATTCTCAACCATGCAGGCTTAAATGGCTCTGGTCTCAATTAGCATATTATAGGGTCTGTCTACCTCTTGTTTTCATAGTAACAATATGTGCATTTTAAAGCCCTGTTTAATAGTAACTACAGCTTGATTCATGCCATATCCCCTCTGAGCCAGATGAATAAAGCAATATAAAGATGTCTGTCTTTAACAAGTGGAACTTGGCATTTTAACCTTCTTTTTTTTTTGCATTTAGTCAATTGCAAATTCCCCCCATTGTATGGGGAGGCGCTGCTAACCATTTCAGAATTTTTTCCAGTACAGTTCAGATGAATTATATCATATGAATAATGACATGGTTAACCACAATTATGTGTTTCTAATGGCTCTCCACATTGTGTAAAGGACAATAATGGGGAAATTGATTTAAAAATGTATTTGATTATGCAAAGATCCTTTTATGATGTATATTCATCATTATTGTAAAAGCAAATCTGACCACAGAAATAACTTGTTCCAAAAGCTGGTTCAGTGAATGTGGTTATTTAATGTTTTCTGCCAGTGTACAGTACAAACATACAATATAACTCACAAAGCTGAAAAAATACAGAACGTATTAGGCCTACAGAAAAGTTAACATAAGTATAACGTGGGAGAGTAAGTAGCATAAATGACCACATATTTCTTATGCAATCAATACTATCGCCATGCCACAATTTCTTTAACAATCTTTTTAACCAAGCATTTGTAGTTTCATTAGATTATTGAACACTATAAATACATTCCTCAACCTATATACGCACTCTGTACAAAGGATAACATGATATTGGCATTAGAATGTTTCTAAGTAAAAAGCACAATATGAAGAAGAGATGTCTTGTGCAAGTAACAGGTCAGACTAACATGATAAATGGCAACATTCTGGTTTATTAGCTCTACTTCTACGTCGGTAGGTATTGGCTGCTGGCAACACCTGCCTGTCTCCAACCCGTCCACCGTTACAAAACAGTGCGTCGTGGGAACCGTATTAGAGGAACTAAGTGAACTGCCTCCTTCATCCAAAACAAACAGCAGGCTTTTCAAAAATGAATGTGATAGTCATTAATCAGTGGATGACGCAGACCTGGAGCTCTCTAAACATAGAACCCACCTGAGACAGGACTGCAGGGCCTGGAGCTACAGTACACAGTCAGGGCATGTGTTTGCTGTCCTCAAGCCCTGTGGTCACCTCCGATATGTCAGCCAAGGCACAGCAGCGTACTCCTGTCCGTCAGAGAAACGGCGAGCCAAGCTCTGACTTGTAAATGTTAGGTAATGGTCAATAGTAGGTCAACAACACAGAATGTTTGTGTTGGGTGTTATTGTATTTTTATGGTACTGAATGAGAAGTGAAAACCTATGGAGGCCTACATCATAGGATTATATATGGGTTAGTGCAAAATTTGACGATTCACACCATCACATTCTGGTGGTCTTATTGTCAGCAGTCAGAATATGAGAGTATCGTCTTTGCGGGAGAGTGACTCAAGTTTATTATTAAGTTTGTTGGTTTTGTCTGGTCTTATAACAAATATGTGCAATAGTTTATAAAGATGCTGACACGGCTTGTAGCATTAGGCTTCTACTGACAGCAGGTCAGGTGTGGGACTAGACATTACCACAAAGAAAACGGATGGAGAAGCAGCCTTTTTGTCTCTTCTAACCTTTTCACAAATCTCACAAACAACCACGTCCAAAGAGACGCAAAAGAGCCATGTGGAAAATAACAGTTATCCTGACCCCCACTTTGTGTTTCGGACAAAAAAGAAAATCCCTCTTTTAATAATGGGCTTGTGTTTTGGACCACACTACCGCTATGGTTTTCTGAGATGAGGACCTTATCTCAGGAACTTCCTTAGGAAGCAACAGCAGGTCTTTGACCAGGAGGAGAAAAACAGGAACAATGTTTCAATGACATTCAGAAGAATGGCCCCTAATTACAACCATACTGAGAGCAATTTTCCCTGTTTGTTGATGACAAGTGTGTACGTATGTGGTGATGGTGGAGGGGGGTCAGATAATGAGATTTCCATACAGAGGGGCTTAATTGAAGATATTTATTCATTGTCCACATCACGTGTTTGCGTTCTCCCTCTTTCGTTCTATCCCATTCTCTCTGTCTCTCTCTCGCACTTTGTGGAATTGTTTTCCAATCACATTTGTATATAGAAACATATGATGAACAGTAATGGTGCTCTCACATGGGTAGAGGCTGTATAGCTCCCCAGTTGATTGCATACAGCCGCTCTTTGAATAGGACATTGCATGTACCAAGAAAAAACAAACGCCATATTATGGATAGGGACAGTTATTTATTACATGTTATTTTGTTGTTTTTATTTTGACTGGTATTTCCAGCATTTTCCACTAGGTTTGTTGCAGGTAGGAAATCCTAGAAAATGTTTTGTGATTTACACAACCTGTCTCCAATCAATCAATTGTGTTGCGTGAGTGTTGACCCTTTTCACGCTAACTCTTTTAACTCATCATATATGCTGCTGCTACTGTTTATTATCTCTCCTGTTGCCTAGTCACTTTATCCTCACCTGTATGTACATACACTACATGACTGAAAGTATCTGGACACCTGCTTGTGCGAACATCTCATTCCAAAATCATTAATATGGAGAAGGCTGGGAAGGCTTTCCTCTAGAAACATTGCTGCAGGACATGCTTCCATTCAGCCACAAGAGCATTAGTGAGGTTGGGCACTGATGTTGGGCGATTAGGCCTGGCTCGCAGTCGACATTCCAATTCATCCCAAGGCGTTCAATGGGGTGAGGTCAGGGCTCTGTGCAGGCCAGTCAAGTTCTTCCACACCAATCTCGACAAACCATTTCTGTTTGGACCTTGCTTTGTGCACAGGGGCATTGTCATGCTGAAACGGGAAAGGGCCTTCCCCATACTGTTGCCACAAAGTTGGAATCACAGAATCGTCTAGAATGTCATTGTATGCTGTAGAATTAAGATTTCCCTTCACTGGAACTAAGGGGTCTAGCCCGAACCATGAAAAACAGCCCTAGACCATTATGTCTCCTCCATCAAACTTTACAGTTGGTACTATGCATTCAGGCAGGTAGCGTTCTCCTGGCATCCGCCAAACCCCAATTCGTAATTTGGATAACAGCAATTACAGGTGACTGGGGCAGCTTTAGCAGGGCAGAAATTTGACAAACTTGTTGGAAAGGTGGGATCCTATGACGGTGCCACATTGACAGTCACTGAGCTCTTCAGTAAGGCCATTCTACTGCCAATGTTTGTCTATGGAGATTGTATGCCTGTGTGCTTGATTTTATACACATCAGCTAAAATAGCAGAATCAACTAATATGAAGGGGTGTCCACATCATTTTGTATATATAGTGTATCTACCTCAGTTACCTTGTACCGCTGCACATCGACTCAGTACTGGTACCCTGTGTATATAGCCAAGTTATTTTTACTCATTGTGTATTTACTCATTGAGTTAGAATTAGTCTATTATTTGTATTTTTTTCCTCTGCATTGTTGGGAAGGGCCCGTAAGCAAGCATTTCACTGTTAGTCTACACCTGTTGTTTACGAACCATGTGACAAATTTGATTTGATTTGAGTCCTGGTCGGGGATACTCCCAGAGTTCACTTTAATATACTTCCTTGGTGGTTTCATTGACTCACCCCTTAAACTGCCCGAAATTGACACATTTTTAGCTACAATGTCCGAGTCTGTTGGGAAGGGTCAGCTTCAGCAAAATGAGATGTAGAATCACTGATTTACAAACGGTATTCCCTGCCTAATAATAGGCTTTGTGCAATTAAGGTTCGTAGAGCTATGCCACCCCTGGGTTAGGCGATCCCCCCACCAAACACTCAACCAGACATTGAGTGATTAATTGGAGACAGCTTGTGTAAATTAAAGAACATTTCCTAGGATTTTCTACCTCGAGCAAACCTAGTGGATAATGCTGGAAATATAGGTTTAAAAAAACCGGAAGCTCATTACTATGGAAACCCATTTCCGCTATCCCAAATTTTCTGGGGGGGATACTATCGAAAAATGTCATGTTACTATCTCAAAACTTTGAGATACTAAGTCAACATTTGGTGATACGTACCTTAAGGACAAATTTAGAGACACACTTACATATAAAACAAATACTAAGTAAAAAATCTGAGATATGAAAGTCAACATTTCTACATAATAACTCGAAATGTTTGGATAGTAGACAATACGTAGAGGATATGTTTCTTAATTTGTAAAACGATGTGGTGATTTCATAGGTGACACCACAGGAGTGTTTTCCTGGGGCCCAGAGTTTTCCCTGATCTGGTAGGCTACCTAACCAGGCAAACTCCAGACCCTAGTTATAAGCTGTAAAACAGTTTTATGGGCTATGATGGGACCAGATTCTTTCTAATCAGGTCATATGGTTTTAAAAAACTAGACAACAACTCCAATTTGACAATCCACCTAACAGGGCTGAGTTTGCTTTATGAAGCACTGCAACATGGATATATGAAAATAAATCTCCACATTAATGCTACAAATTAAGAAACATATCTTACATTAATGTTCTACTCTCAAAACATGTGGAGTTAGTACCTTAAAATGTCCAGTTAGATTCATTTTTCTTTTAACTTACTTTACTGTTCAAAAGTTTGGGGTCACTTAGAAATGTCCTTGTTTTTGAAAGAAAAGCAAATTTTTGGTCCAATAAAATGACATCAAATTGATCAAAAATACAGTGTAGACATTGTTAATGTTGTAAATGACTATTGTAGCTGGAAACGGCAGATTTTTAATGGAATATCTGCATAGGCGTCCAGAGGCCCATTATCAGCAACCATCACTGCTGTGTTCCAATGGCACGTTGTGTTAGCTAATCCAAGTTTATCATTTTAAAAGGCTAATTGATCATTAGAAAACTCTTTTGAAATTATGCTAGCACAGCTAAAAACTGTTGTCCTGATTAAAGAAGCAATAAAACTGGCCTTCTTAAAGACTAGTTGAGTATCTGGAGCATCAGAATTTGTGGGTTCGATTACAGGCTCAAAATGGCCAGAAACAAAGAACTTTCTTCTGAAACTCGTCAGTCTATTCTTGTTCTGAGAAATGAAGGCTATTCCATGTGAGAAATTGCCAAGAAACTGAAGATCTCATACAACGCTGTGTACTACTCCCTTCACAGAACAGCGCAAACTGTCTCTAACCAGAATAGAAAGAGGAGTGGGAGGCCCCGGTGCACAACTGAGCAAGAGGACAAGTACATTAGAGTGTCTAGTTTGAGAAACAAGTTGTCAACTGGCAGCTTCATTAAATAGTCCCTGCAAAACACCAGTCTCAAAGTCAACAGTGGCATTCTAGGCAGAGTTGCAAAGTAAAAGCCATATCTCAGACTGGCCAATGAAAAGAAAAGATTAAGATGGGCAAAAGAACACAGCCACTGGACAGAGGAACTCTGCCTAGAAGGCCAGCAACCCGGAGTAGCCTCTTCACTGTTGATGTTGAGACTGGTCTTTTGCGGGTCGATTTAGTATCTCAACATTTTTCAATTGGTAACTCAAAATGTTGACTTATGATTTTCAACATTTTTAGATAGTATTAACATGTAAAAAAAATCATTTGTGTCAGCAATGTGCTTCCATACTACTTTGAAGCACAAAATGTTTTAATAGACTTAGGAATGTTCCCTAGAATGTTCAAGACACCGTATAGAATTAACTTGAAAAAGGTTAAGTAATAAGCCTGTATTCTCTTGGCCTTTTTTTATATAACGAATTCAAAATGTAGAGGCAACAATTAAAACACCAGCAACAGGATTCAGAACTGAGGCCATGGCATTATGATTGTTGCTCTACATTTCAATTACTGCTATAGAAATGCCAAGATAATAAAGGCTTTTTAATTAACCTAAAACTTTCTATCGCCATAACACAATATTTTTGTTTTACAAAGTGATGGCTGCAGCCATCAAAAAACATGTTTTTCTCTCTCTCTCAGTTTTTTTAATATCGGTAATTGCTTTGGCAGAGGGCACGATTGTGCATTATGCTGTACATTCACTAGGCATTCAATACCGCCACAATAGCATAGCGACTTTGGGTCAAATAAGATGCTTCACAATGCAAATGAAATCATTTTCTCATCAATTACTTGTGACTATCACCGGTTTGTGTTTGTTCAGTGTGTCTTTTCATAAACAGCAGGTGGGTGAAGAGATACAGATGAATGCAAGATCAGAGCCTATACACTGGCGGAGGCAGAGAATGGTTTCGAGGTTAAGGGCGCAGGGTTATGGTTGATGCCTTGCAAACATCAAGATGAATGCAGCAGACACATTAGCTAGTCTTTATCTACACAGTGACAGTTTGGCATAGGGATCTGATAGGTGAAATGAGGTAGCCCTCACCACCTGGGACCATTGGATCATTACCATTTGAATCACTCGTAATGGGTGAGGTGATGTATTTTTTACATCCAAATCGTGAAATACAAAATACACGGCTTTAAATTGACAGAAAATGTACTCTTTAGTCATTATACAGGCTCTCCTATCCAGATTGACTCACAGTGCATACAGTCAGGGAGCTAAAAATAAGCACAAATACAATACAGCTAAACAAAAGAACAAAACTCTTCAAAATGATGGATTATGTGACGTATGCAGAGTTTAGAGAGTTCTGGCGGGATGTAAACTATTATCATGGGAATTAGTTTAAGGGCATGATGATTTGCAATATTGATTACTTCTGCCCTAGGTCAAAATATGTTATTTTCCTGAAAGTATATCAAAATTATCCATATCAAAATGGCTGTATATATCTATTTTAACCAGGTTTGTGTATTGTATCCTGGTTTACTGTTTTGAATTGCTCCCCCATCCTCCAAATGCCCTCTTTTCCAAGTGTTTAAACTCAGCATCCCTCATGGTTGCCATACCAGGACTCTAATTAAGAAATTAATGCAGGAAAATCAATTGGCCTCAAGTTTGTGTCCAATATATTCATGATGGCTTCAAGCTCACACCAATCAATGCTTTTCACAAGGGTGGATGAAACTGCCTCTCTTTTGTTTTGAACGCTATAGCTGAAGGATTTTTATGTGAATTAAATAAATAAATTCATTCTACACGTTCATGATGTTGTAAGGTGAATTGCATATATTCAAGGGCGTAAAGTATTTTTTGGTCACTACTTATCTGTATCGCTTATCCCGATTAAAATTGCCAGTAAGATTTCTCATGTGTTTCGCTGTATGTTTGATAACTGGTTTGCTTACTGTCTACTTACACGTTTGAACGTGCCCCTACCGATTTACAGTTCAAATGTGCATTCAGTGATTTGTGATATTCTCCCCGTATTGTGTCAGTGGATGAATCGTGTTCAAGCCTATAGAGGACAAAAGCTCATTTGGGTGGTTCGGCAAAAGCTAATTTGGGAGGGTTGAGTTGTGCACTCCATCAAAATGGTTTCAATTGGCAACAACCTTGAATTTCCTTTGATGCAATTGACTTTAGCATATAGCAATTTGTTACCTGAACCAAAACAGGGCAAAAAGACAGAACAAAATCCCCACACAATCATTGTCTTTTGAAGCCACAGGTTAACGCTTTGCCCAGTGCTCACCAACTACAGTCAGGCCTCATAAACCACAGCACAGATAGTGTTATATTTTGGCCAGTGTAGTTAATGATAATGAAATGGAGACCCTTGTTCCATCAGGGTCTGTGCTTTTTATCCACTTCAGGGAAATGAGTCCCATGTTCTATTTCTGTTCATTAACCAAACTCCCAAATGCATCATAAGCCCAGAGATCAGATCACAGTATATTTGATCAATATTAATAAGGATAGGCAAACTCCTCTGGTAATTAAGAGAGTCCCTGGGCTTTGATTTAGACCATTACCAACGCCTCTGCATCTTTAGATTAAAAAACCGACCTCTTTTATTTAATAACATTAAATCCCGACATGTATCTTCTAAAAGCTTTAATAAAGACAAAGATAAGATTTGCATCCCCATACAAGTGTCTTTTTCAATTGATTATGAAGCCGCCATTGATGTGTGAGAAATGGATGTTTTCCTCTGTTCTTAAGGGGTTCTAATAGAAGAGGAGGAGACTTTGCCACTTTGATCTTCAATCAGTAAAAATTCCCACTTCTTCTTTGTCAGACTATATTTGGTAAATAACGGTGACAATCCATGTGCTTTATTAATAAGATGAAATAGAGAGAGAGGGGGGGGGGGATGGTGAGAGAAAGGGGTAAAAGAAAAAGAGTGCACAATGGCGAGATAGCGAGGGTGAGAGGGAGATGGGAAGAGAGGGATGAAGAGAAAGAGAGATGGAGAGACGGGGTGGTAATTCACACGTTTGTATTTCAGATGCTCTATATCTGCTCTACATGGCACGGGCACCTTATGTGGCACGTACACGTACACACACACACACACACACACACACACGTACACACACATATACACACACACACACACAGCTACCCTTTCAATGGCAATCTGGACGCTAAAAAAATAGGACAGCTCTGGACTGATCTCTCACACTGGCACTGGTGTCAGAAAAAATATTCTGGGTTATTTGTTTATGGGTGAATGATATTTCACAGTACTGTCCCCATGCTTGTGTGAATTAGGCGTTGCTGTGACACATTACGTTGTTTATTCCAAACAACAATCCACATCATCACAGTCTATCCAGTCCCTCTTTTAACGCTGTCACGCCTGGCCCACACCACTCATGTTGTCTGGGTCACTCAACCCATAAAGTGAAGCTTTCTGGTAACTATGGGAGGAATACAAACCACAGGCACCACCAATGCCAATTGTAGAACCATGTATTTGGAGTTTAGATTCAGGCAATGTCCATTGCTGTGCCATGTATACTGAAGATTTTATTCACTTAGAAGATTCACTAGAAACAAAGATTCACAAAGCAAGTCTGCACAGCATCAGGTGGATTTGACTCACAGATAAAAACAAGGATATTGTTAACAAACAAGGATGCCACAAGTCATGTATATTGGAACACTTCTAAAACATCGGAGCAGCTTTTATGCTCTAACATCTTCAGCTGGGCATCGCAACCTCTCTCCACATAAAAGGGACCATAGAAATTGTGCTTTGTTAGAGCATAGCGGAGGCTAGGGCACCTTGGAGGACTCATTAGCATGCTATTTAGTCCCCCCTTCAAAAAGGGGAAAGTGCAAGTGAAAATGTTGAAATACAGGAAGTAATGTCATGTAAGAGGCCCAAGTGTAGAAAAGGAAGCTTTTCGTTCCATTTTGTCCTCTCAACAGTTCACCAGCTGACACAAAGGGACACATAGAGAGACTGAGAGAAAACAAAAAAGAGGTGCAGAAACATTAAGAGATAAACAAATAGGTATAGGTCAGTACGATGGACTGAGGAGTAAGGTCAAAGGAAGAGATGGACAGGTGGCTAGAAAGACAGAAGGATAGGTAGATGGAGCGAGAATAGGTTACATGGAAAGAGGACAACAAAGGGAATAGGAGGAGAGACGAAAAGGTATTAAAAGGGATGGCAAGAGGTAGTGGGAGATGGAGATGGAGAGAGAGCACAGCATGGAGCTCAGAGGAGCTAGGGGCTGGCTCCAGCCAGGGGGAGAGCATGGGAGGATTTAGAGAGCAGATCAACCATAGACACACTCGATAAACCCCCACGGACAGGAGGAAACCTGACACCGCTCGACACATGTGAGCATTCATTTACAAATGTTTACATCCTTTAAAAGGAACAGAAAAAGACTTGTCAATGCCGTTCGATATCTGCAAATACTGTAGCATTGGGATAGCACATAATGCAGAGGGGGTTTGTTGGGTTGGTTTGTTTGTTTTGACCAAAGCCTCCGTTTTACAGAGGGTCTCGTGAAGTTCTAAACAGTGGAAAAGGAGACAATTATAGATATTTATAAAGAGTGTTTATGTATCCAGATCCATAGAAAAAGATAAACACACGTTATAGTGTACTTGCAATGTGAGGCACAAAGAAATTATATTATTTATGGGCTACATTAGAACATAACACAGAACCTAAACACACATGTAACAATTAACCGGTCTGAAATGTAATCACTGAACCCTGTAGGCAAGATTTATAAACAGAAAGCACACAGCAATTTTTTTTTTAAATCATCAGTATTTTTAAGTGAGCAAATATTAAATATATATATAAATATATAAACATATATATAAAAATATAAATATAGAAATATGAACCTCAGTATTGTGCTGTTTAAACAGAGGAGGTACAGTTGTGTGAGGGTAGTGGTTCAGGAGATGGGTTTTTGACCAGATACATATAATCAGATACCAGGTAGATCCCCGGTGCATTTCTCAGGCCTAAAATAACGGCCCTAAATCTAATACAGCTTAAGTACAGTATATAACTATACATACAAACAGTATAGCAACATGACAAAAAAAGATACATTGCTACAGTACAGTATATTGTGTTACTGGAATCGACTAAGTAGTGTGTTTTTGAAATTCATGATGTACCTTACATTTTTAAGTGAAACAATTGTCATTCAAATGTTTCCTTCAATTTGGCTCTGTTTTTCGAACCAATCCAGGATAGCAAAATGTGTTTTCCTAGACAACTCAGAGCTAAGTGGGTCAGAACAGAGCCATAGTTGCTCCTAAATAGCCTATGTGAGGACTGAGGGCTCGTGTAGTGGTTACCGGCTCAGTGAAGCCTCAGTCCAGCAACCACCAGCCTCTCAAAAGTAACTCAACCCAAAAGTGAACATAAGAGGTCCTTTCTTTCACTCTTGTTAGAGACGGCCACATCCATAAAAAGATCCTCTGGTCAACTGGTCTAAAGATGGCCACCTACTCCAAACACCTCAAACCAAACTAGTAAAACCTAAGAAAAACCTGTTTGACTGAGTTTAAATATATTCAAAGTCATGTGTCTTAGGGGGACACAGGGACACAGGGGACACAGCGTAGGAGCGACTCTGACATGGGGGTGGGGGGCATGTTGCTACTGAGAGAGCATGTTGCCAATTTAAACAAATGTTTTATTTCACCTTTATTTAACCAGGTAGGCTAGTTGAGAACAAGTTCTCATTTGCAACTGCGACCTGGCCAAGATAAAGCATAGCAGTGTGAACAGACAACACAGAGTTACACATGGAGTAAACAATTAACAAGTCAATAACACAGTAGAAAAAAAGAGAGTTTATATACATTGTGTGCAAAAGGCATGAGGAGGTAGGCGAATGATTACAATTTTGCAGATTAACACTGGAGTGATAAATGATCAGATGGTCATGTACAGGTAGAGATATTGGTGTGCAAAAGAGCAGAAAAGTAAATAAATAAAAACAGTATGGGGATGAGGTAGGTAAAAATGGGTGGGCTATTTACCGATAGACTATGTACAGCTGCAGCGATCGGTTAGCTGCTCAAATAGCAGATGTTTGAAGTTGGTGAGGGAGATAAAAGTCTCCAACCTCAGCGATTTTTGCAATTCGTTCCAGTCACAGGCAGCAGAGAACTGGAACGAAAGGCGGCCAAATGAGGTGTTGGCTTTAGGGATGATCAGTGAGATACACCTGCTGGAGCGCGTGCTACGGGTGGATGTTGCCATCGTGACCAGTGAACTGAGATAAGGCGGAGCTTTACCTAGCATGGACTTGTAGATGACCTGGAGCCAGTGGGTCTGGTGACGAATATGTAGCGAGGGCCAGCCGACTAGAGCATACAGGTGGCAGTGGTGGGTGGTATAAGGGGCTTTAGTGACAAAACGGATGGCACTGTGATAAACTGCATCCAGTTTGCTGAGTAGAGTGTTGGAAGCTATTTTGTAGATGACATCGCCGAAGTCGAGGATCGGTAGGATAGTCAGTTTTACTAGGGTAAGTTTGGCGGCGTGAGTGAAGGAGGCTTTGTTGCGGAATAGAAAGCCGACTCTAGATTTGATTTTCGATTGGAGATGTTTGATATGAGTCTGGAAGGAGAGTTAAAGGTAATTATAGATGTCTACATATTCAAGGTCGGGTGCAGGCAGCGAACGGTTGAAAAGCATGCATTTGGTTTTTACTAGCGTTTAAGAGCAGTTGGAGGCCACGGAAGGAGTGTTGTATGGCATTGAAGCTCGTTTGGAGGTTAGATAGCACAGTGTCCAAGGACGGGCAGGAAGTATATAGAATGGTGTCGTCTGCGTAGAGGTGGATCAGGGAATCGCCCACAGCAAGAGCAACATCATTGATATATACAGAGAAAAGAGTCGGCCCGAGAATTGAACCCTGTGGCACCCCCATAGAGACTGCCAGAGGACCGGACAGCATGCCCTCCGATTTGACACACTGAACTCTGTCTGCAAAGTAGTTGGTGAACCAGGCACGGCAGTCATCAGAAAAACTGAGGCTACTGAGTCTGCCGATAAGAATGTGGTGATTGACAGAGTCGAAAGCCTTGGCAAGGTCGATGAAGACAGCTGCACAGTACTGTCTTTTATCGATGGCGGTTATGATATCGTTTAGTACCTTGAGCGTGGCTGAGGTGCACCCGTGACCGGCTCGGAAACCAGATTGCACGGCGGAGAAGGTACGGTGGGATTTGAGATGGTCAGTGACCTGTTTGTTGACTTGGCTTTCGAAGACCTTAGATAGGCAGGGCAGGATGGATATAGGTCTGTAACAGTTTGGGTCCAGGGTGTCTCCCCCTTTGAAGAGGGGGATGACTGCGTCAGCTTTCCAATCCTTGGGGATCTCAGACGATATGAAAGAGAGGTTGAACAGGCTGGTAATAGGGGTTGCAACAATGGCGGCGGATAGTTTCAGAAATAGAGGGTCCAGATTGTCAAGCCCAGCTGATTTGTACGGGTCCAGGTTTTGCAGCTCTTTCAGAACATCTGCTATCTGGATTTGGGTAAAGGAGAACCTGGAGAGGCTTGGGCGAGTAGCTGCGGGGGGGGGGGGGGGGGGGGGCGGAGCTGTTGGCCAAGGTTGGAGTAGCCAGGCGGAAGGCATGGCCAGCCGTTGAGAAATGCTTGTTGAAGTTTTCGATAATCATGGATTTATCGGTGGTGACCGTGTTACCTAGCCTCAGTGCAGTGGGCAGCTGGGAGGAGGTGCTCTTGTTCTCCATGGACTTCACAGTGTCCCAGAACCTTTTGGAGTTGGAGCTGCAAATTTCTGCCTGAAGAAGCTGGCCTTAGCTTTCCTGACTGTCTCCGTGTATTGGTTCCTGACTTCCCTGAACAGTTGCATATCGCGGGGACTATTCGATGCTATTGCAGTCTGCCACAGGATGTTTTTGTGCTGGTCGAGGGCAGTCAGGTCTGGAGTGAACCAAGGGCTATATCTGTTCTTAGTTCTACATTTTTTGAACGGAGCATGCTTATCTAAAATGGTGAGGAAGTTACTTTTAAAGAATGACCAGGCATCCTCAACTGACGGGATGAGGTCAATGTCCTTCCAGGATACCCGGGCCAGGTCGATTAGAAAGGCCTGCTCACAGGCCTTTTAGGGAGCGTTTGACAGTGATGAGGGGTGGTCGTTTGACTGCGGCTCCGTAACGGATATAGGCAATGAGGCAGTGATCGCTGAAATCCTGGTTGAAGACAGCGGAGGTGTATTTGGAGGGCCAGTTGGTCAGGATGACGTCTATGAGGGTGCCCTTGTTTACAGATTTAGGGTTGTACCTGGTGGGTTCCTTGATGATTTGTGTGAGATTGAGGGCATCTAGCTTAGATTGTAGGACTGCCGGGGTGTTAAGCATATCCCAGTTTAGGTCAGCTAACAGAACAAACTCTGAAGCTAGATGGGGGGCGATCAATTCACAAATGGTGTCCAGGGCACAGCTGGGAGCTGAGGGGGGTCGGTAGCAGGCGACAACAGTGAGAGACTTATTTCTGGAGAGAGTAATTTTTTAAATTAGTAGTTTGAACTGTTTGGGTATGGACCTGGAAAGTATGACATTACTTTGCAGGCTATCTCTGCAGTAGACTGCAACTCCTCCCCCTTTAACATTTTCCGTCAAGATAGAACTGCCATAGTTGGGTATGGAAATCTCAGAATTTTTGGTGGCCTTCCTGAGCCAGGATTCAGACACGGCAAGGACATCAGGGTTAGCAGAGTGTGCTAAAGCAGTGAGTATTGTTTTTTGAAACACAGGTTTTAAATACTAATTTCTAATGATTTTTCAGAAAAGGATACAGACAAATCTTAACTTATAAATGGGAAAATTTACAAGGCTAAGGGGGGCTTTGCCATGGCCATTCATACTGTACTGAATACAAGTGTTAATGTGGTTATATTCAATTAAACAACCATTTTGTACTATGCTACTGTATGATTGATGTCCTTGTATTTTTCTCACTTCCCCTATGCTATGTGGTTACTTCTGCTGCTCTACATACTATATGGTTTGAAACATAACGTTATATTTTCTGCTTAAAATATAGTTTTATACTGTAATAATAACCAGCAATATACACAGTTAAAAACTGATTTAATAAAAAAAAGGTAAAACTGAAATTAATCAAACTCCACTACATAATTACCAAAAGTAAAATCATGGCTGCCTGTCTACTGCACGAAGTTAACACATGCAATACACCCTCTAGACTTCATTTCATCAGATATCAGATCAACACAGAGGGCGTTATTTAATGTAAGCCTCTCCAACATAATCCAGGTAGAATCAGGAATTCCCCAGGACAGCTGTCTAGGCCACTTACTTTTTTTCAATCTTTACTAACGACATGCCACTGGCTTTGAGTAAAGTCAGTGTGCCTATGTATGCAGATGACACTATACACATCAGCTACTACAGCTACTGACTGAAATTAATGCAAAACTTAACAAAAAGCTGCAGTTAGTTTCAGAATGGGAGTCACGGAATAAGTTAGCCGTAAATATTTCAAAAACTAAAAGCATTGTATTTGGGACAAATCATTTACTAAACCCTAAACCTCAACTAAATATTGTAAGGAATAATATGGACATTTAGAAAGTTGAGGTGACTAAACTGCTTGGAGTAACCTTGGATTGTAATCTGTCATCATAACATATTGATCAGTGGAGGCTCCTCAGGGAATTTCATTAAAAAAATTGTAAAACATTGGAAAAGTTGTCCCTTTTAGATAAAACTATACTAAATATATTCATGTCACCAAATAATTGATTAAAACACAGTTTTGCAATGAAGATCTACGGTAGCCTCAACAGCACTCTGTAGGGTAGCACCATGGTGTAGCCGGAGGACAGTTAGCTTTCGTCCTCATCTTGGTACATTGACTTAGGAGGCCTAGGAGGCTCTTGGTTCTCACCACCTTCCCTAAGACTTACACAGTAAATATCTCTCTCAACATGTATGCACCTGCGTTGTAAACTTTCATTCATAGGCTAGGTTGTAGCAACCTCATGATGGGTATAGGGAAAATTTGAGTATCATGTATTAGCCTAAACCTGTCGATGTTATGTTGAACTGGGTGAATGGAATATGAATGACAGTCATCCAATATACTGTAATAGAAATAAGACCATGCTTATGAAAAAAAACATTTCCTCCCTCATCATAAACGGCACTGACCGCCACTGATATTCATACAACAGTGGGGAGAAGTCTGTCTATAATAAATCGCTGCTCTGCCTTCTTACAACTCTATCAACAAGGCAGGTTCTACAGGCCCCAGTTTTGTCGCACCTGGACTACTTTTCAGTCAGAACGGCTGGCCCTTTAATGTACACAGGGAGCTAACGTTAATGATAAGCATGTCAATCTCTCATGGCTCAAAATGGAGGACAGATGGACTTCATCACTACTTGTTTTTGTAAGAAGTGTTGACAAGCAGAATGCACCGAGCAGTTTGTTTAAACTACTAGCCCACAGCTCGGATGCATACCCCACAAGACATGCCACCAGAGGTCTCTTCACAATCACCAAGTCCAGAACAGACTATGGGAGGCGCACAGTACTACATAGAGCCATGACTACATGGAACTCTATTCCACATCAGATTACTGATGCAAGCAAAAAAACATCTTATGGAACAGCGGGGACTGTGAAGAGACACACACAAACAGGTACAGACGCATACGCACACACACGCACTCTACACACAGGTACATTGTAATATTGTTGTATGGTGGTATACAGCTAATGGGGATCCCTAATAAATAAAAACATTTTTTAAATCAAATTTGCCAGATAGTTTGCCAGGGGTGGTGTTTGGGCAGTTTCCAAGAATTCTACTTTGAAAAAAAAGGTCCTCTATTTTCACTCTTCTTGACTTGTGGCACATCCATTGCTAACTTGCTGAACCTATGTTGAAGACTAAGACAGTAATTATGTAAAATTCACTATCAGTTTTTCACACAGCCAGAACTACCCAGTGTTAGATGAAACCTGACACAGCAAAAAAAAAAATACTCAACTGTAAATGTAAATCTGACTACTGTAGCACCTAGCCAGGAGAAAGCATATAGTTGCTCAAAATGAACTTTGTTGTTGCCAACAATGACTTTCCTCGGTTCGGTGAGTAATGATGGTGGTGGTGCACAGTGCTTTTTCTCTGACTCACACACTGCCACACTGCTTGTAACAACCAAGAGTGAGAACAAAGCAGTCAGTGGGGGCGGGGGGAAGGGACACACATTGCAGCAGAGGCCGCCTTTTCAAAACAACGTCTCTCAACGAAACTGGGGACACATTTAAAAAACATATATATTATATTTTTGAAATTATACTTTCTAAAAAAAGATTTATTGAGGAGGACCATTTCAAGTTCTAATGTCACGTGTACAAGTTACAGTGAAATGCCTTTCTTGCACGCTCCAAACCCAATAATGCAGTAATCAATATCAATGTAGAGTAGCACTAAAAATAACATAAGGTACAATAAAAACACACAAGAAATAAAAATAAGAAATAGGAAGAGCACAAGAAAGTAAGACACAACACTGAACAAAAATATACATGCAACATGCAACAATTTCAAAGATTTTACTGAGTTATAGTTCATATAAGGAAATCAGTCAATTGAAAATTCATTAGGCCCTAATCTATGGATTTCACATGTCTGAGAATACAGATATGCATCTGTTGGTCACATATACCTTTAAAAAAAGGTAGGGGCGTGGATCAGAAAATCAGTCAGTATCTGGTGTGACCACCATTTGCCTCATGCAGCACGACACATCACCTTTACAGAATTGATCAGGCTGTTGATTGTGGCCTGTGGAATGTTGTCCCAGACTGTAAATTGCTGGATATTGGCGGGAACTGGAACATGCTGTTGAACACGTCAATCCTGAGTATCCCAAACATTCTAAATGGGTGACTGTAGGCTGTCTCATCATTGCCGGTGATCAGGCCTACCAACATCGTGTCGTCAGCCCACTTGATGATGTTGGAGTCGTGCGTAGCCATGCAGTCATGGTTGACTAGGGAGTACAGAAGGGAACTAAGCACACACCCCTGTGGGGCCCCTGTGTTGAGGCTCAGCGTGTGGAGGTGATGTTGCCTACCCTCACCACTTGGTGTTGCCCATCAGGAAGTCCAGGATCCAGTTTCAGGGTCCTAAGCTTGGTGATGAGCTTGTAGTGGACAAAGGTGTTGAACGCTGAGCTGTAGTCAATGAACAGCATTCTCACAAAAGTATTCCTCTTGTCGAGGCGGGTGAGGGCAGTGTGGACTGCATTTGAGATTGCGTCGTCTATGGATCTGTTGGGGCTGTATGCAAATTGGAGTGGATCTAGGTTGTCTGGTATGATGGAGTTGAAGTGTGACATAACAAGCCTTTTAAAGCACTTCATGATTACATATGTGAGTGCAACAGGGTGGTAATAATTGTGGCATGAAGCCTTAAGAGTTCTTGGGAAAAGGAATGATGGAAGTCATCTTAAGAAATGTAGGGATTACAAACTAGGATAAGGAGAGATAGAAAATTACAGTGAATATGCCTGAAAGCTGATCTGCGCATGCTCTGAGAATGTGCCCTGGAATACCATCTGGCCCCGCGTCCTTGCGAGTGTTGACCTGATTAAATACCTTACTCATGTCGGCCTCGGAGAGCAAGATCACCCAGTCCTCTAGGCGGGTGGGGGCCCTCACACATGGTACGGTGTTGTTATTGTTGAAGCGTGCATAAAATGCATTGAGTTTGTCTGGAAGAGAGGCATCGTCGGGCAGATCACGGCTAGGTCTTTCTTTGTAATCCGTAATGGACCTGCCACAGGCAGCGGACATGGGAGCCTGTGTAGTATGATTCCACTTTATTCCTATATTGTCCTTTTGCTCGTTTGATGACTCTGCGGAGATCGTAGCGGGACTTCTTGTACTTGTTCCTGTCCTCAGCTGTAGCCTCAGGGTTGTCTGTGGTAGCCCCGTGTGCTGTAACCCTGTCCTTTATTTTAGTGCCAACCTCAGTGTTAATCCAGGGCTTTTGACTGGGGAAGCAGCGAACCTTCACTGTGAGGGCAACACCGCCAATGTATTTCCTTATGAAGCCAGAGGTGGTTAACTCGTTGATGTTATCAGTGGAGTCACGGAACATATTCCAATCCACGCTAGCAAAGCAGTCCTGTAGCAGAATCTCTGATTCTGATGACCATTTCTCAACGGAGCGAGTCACATGTTGTTCCTTTTTGACCTTCTGCTTGTAATAAGGAAGCAGAAGTATGGAGTCATGATCTGATTTGCCAAAGGAGGGCCTTGTATGCTTGCTTGTGGGTAGAGTAACAGTGGTCTAGGATTTAATGAGGCAGAATTAAAATCGCAGCGACAAGAAAGGCATCCTCCGGATGATCGTTTCTGCTTTTTTTTAGCCTCGTACGGTTTGTTAAGTGCCAGATTGTTATATTTATTGTCCTGAGGTGAAATCTACAGTGCATTCAGAAAGTATTCAGACCCCTTGAATTTGTTTTGTTACGTTATAGCCTTATTAAAAAATGTATTACATGTTTTTTCCCTCATCAATCTGCCCACAGTACACCATAAAGAAAAAAAAAACAGTTTAGACATTTTTGCTCATTTATAAAAAATAATAAACTGAAATATTACATTTACATAAATATTCAGACCCTTTAATCAGAACTTTATTGATGCACCTTTGGCAGCGATTACAGCCTCGAGTCTTCTTGGGTATGACGCTACAAGCTTGGCACACCTGTATTTGGGGAGTTTCTCCCATTCTTCTATGTAAATCCTCTGAAGCTGTCAGGTTGGATGGGAAGTGTCGCTGCACAGCTATTTTCAGGTCTCTCCAGAGATGTTCAATTGAGTTCAAGTCCAGGTTCTGACTGGGCCACTCAAGGACATTCAGAGACTTACCCCAAAGCCACTCCTGTGTTGTCTTGGCTGTGTACTTGGGGTTGTTGTCCTGTTGGAAGGTAAACATTCGCCCCAGTCTGAGGTCCTGAGTGCTCTGGAAAGATCTCTCCTTACTTTGCTCTGTTCATCTTTCCCTCGATCATGACTAGTCTCCCAGTCCCTGCCGCTGAAAATCCATACTTTTTAAAAACTGCACTGTTGGTTAGGGGCTCGTAAGTAAGCATTTCACTGTAAGGTCTTGTATTTGGCGCATGTGACTAATAAAATGTGATTTGATATCCCGGAGAACGTCATTAACCAGGGCCAGGAACACAGCAGGAGCATTGGTCAAACCGAATGGCATCACTAGGTATTCATAGTGTCCGCTAGCAGTGTTGAAGGCTGTCTTCTACTCGTGAAGGTGGTGCAGTTGTGGGCGTGGCAGTTGCAGTACCAGGCGGTGATACAGCCCGACAGGATGCTCTCAATTTTGCACCTGTAAAAGTTAGTGAATGTTTTCAGTGACAAGCCACATTTTTTCAGCCTCCTGAGGTTGAAGAGGCTTGGCCAAGCAATGGAATTTAAAGAAAATAAAGAATATTATGTTTTTTTAGAGCATTACCAATGTTATTTATATAGATTTTAATAGTATCAACCTTGGGGCACCCCTTTATGTAACTAAAGGAACTCAGATTTGACGTCATCTACCTTGGCCCCATGGCCTGAGTTCTGTCATTGAGATACTGTAATTCTGAAACCATTGGCAAGCATCAGTATCCAACTCTATCAAAGACAGTTTATTCTAAAGAATAACATGGTGTACAGTATCAAAAGCTTTTGAAAAGTCTACAAACATGGCAGCACATTTCTTTCTATCGGGCATTTGCAATATAATTGACCACAAGCATGGTAGCCATGGTGGTGCTATGTTTAGGTCTGAATCCAGATTGAACATTAAGAATACCATTTACAGATAGTAAATAACGTAGCTGTTTGTTGAACAGTGATTCTAGGATTTTTCGCAAGAGAAGGGAGCCTGGAAATGGGTCGATAATTATCGAGATGATAATGATGACTAATAGCATTACAAATCTGAACTTTTTCAGTAATGATGCAGGAGTCTAAAACTACTTGCTTAGGCAGGGAAGTAGAGGTATTTTCCCCCTTCGGTGAAGGAACGGTTTTCCAGAAACTAACAGAGGATCACTAACTGTTTAAACGAGGCAGTGCACCTCCTATAGCTTCCAATCAGCTGACGAGACAGTTTGTCTAGCCTTGGGCCAGGCTTGATTTCTTATCAAGGGGAGGTACAGGAGAGTACCATGGATTAGTTCGGTTTTTGACTCTGAAAAAAAGGAAGGAGAAAAAACAGTGCCAAAACAGGGTCTGGTATGCAGCTCGCAGAAAAAAGCTCTGAATAATAATATAGATCATGATCAGACGTCAGGGACGAGGGTCCGAGTTTTTCATTTTGGTATCTCTAATGCAAGCAATTGGGCAGTGATCGCTGATACAGTATCATTTGCAAAAACACCACTAGCCAAATACTTATGGGTACGGTTAGTCAGGATAAGGTCAATCAATGAGGAGTTTGCTATGTTTTTTTGCATTAATCCGAGTGGGTTTCATTATCAATTGAGTCAAGTTGAACTCAAGACAGATAATCTTAAACTGATTTGAGGCATGTTGGATATCCATGGGGGGTATTTGTCCGAAAGCAATGTTTCAGAAAAGCAGTGGACATTGCAGCTATGAAAGTCTCGTTGGTAGCAAATCCGCAATTGGAGGTCATCCATCTTATTATCAAGTGATTGGCCAATAGAATTGGAGGGAAGAGGTGGCCGCTTTTCCGTTCACCTGAATCTCTCCAGGATTCCCCCTCTCCTGCCTCTTGCATATCCCCAAAATTAGGTTGGAATTACAGAAAGAGCCCAGGACAGATGAGTCGAAGTTGAAGCCAGCATTGAGGTAAGTAACTGCTGATCTGATGTTCAAAGGTTCCTGTCGGTTCTAAGAAATGATAGCGGATACATTGTGAAAAAAAGTAAAGATGAACCCCAAAATAATCACAAAATAGCAAAGTTGGGTCGGAGATTGCAAAACGGCAGCCATCGAATACGCCTCCATCTTTAAAGACCCCTTCAGGTAAGTACCCCATTTACCCGCTTCCTCTCTGTCCTGCCTGTCTCCTACGCCCTTGGGGGACAGGTGTGTGTCATTGAACTGTAAATAACCTTTGATCGTTAGAGGCCCCGTTTTTTCAATTCTCTGAACTCTCTTGCATTTTAAACACACCCAAAGTAAAGTAAGAGAAGGACAAAGAAGGGGAAAAAAAGTTTCTCATTGTCATTTGCAGAGAACGAACATTTCAGAGGGGCTGTTGCTCCCATATCCAGAGTCCCCGTGATCGGAGAAACCTGTGTCAAAAAGTCTGTTTTCTAACGGTGTCTCATTTGCATGTTTGAATAATACATGCCGCTTATAAGCATATTAAATGGCATATAGCTGCACGTCATTTTGAAGGATGATATTAAACCTTCCGAGTTAATTATAAAGATGTCAAATGTCAGCCGGTGAACCCGAGCCCCCGAGGTCGCACCCTTTAGTTTAGTGATTATATGCCCAAACTACAGATAAAGTGTTATCATACAGGCTATTAGGGCTCTCAGTGGTGAAGAGACACTTCCCAGGCTTTATTACTATGCTGCATCAGTAAGGTACCTGGGCCACACACTCTCAGTGCTTCAACTAACTCTTATCTCCCTCCTGTATCTCCCACACTTACAGACAGAGATGAATAACAACTAAAGAAAGATCGTTAAAAAAGATTACAGTGATATGCATTGCAGTTTAGTTTAGGCCCACTTCTGTTTTTCAAGCTTATAGTCTCTATACATACTGGAAAACTTTAAATAATAGCCCGGATGTTTATTTGCTTAAATCACTGAATAAAACAGTCAATTATTAGAGACAGACTTCTATTTTTTTAATGCACACAGTTTTTTCTTTTACATTAGCATAGTGAATTGCATTCACTGCAAGCGTTTTAATCAATTTCTTAATTTCCTGCACTAAGGTGTTATCATTTACATACTGTGTCACATTTATTTTGTGTTAGTATGCGTCTATAAAGAAAATGATAAAAAAACTTTTCCTTGACAGAATAATTATTCTCCTCTGACTGTGCAGTTCTTTCTTTCGCCTTTATCAAATCAAATCAAATGTTATTTGTCACATGCGCCGATTACAACAGATGTAGACCTTACAGTGAAATGCTTACTTACAAGCACTTAACCAGTTTTAAGAAAAATAAGTGTTAAAGTATTTACTAAAATAAACTGCAGTAATAAATACAGAAAAAAATTAAAATAAATAAGAAAATTTAAAAAAATAAATAATTAAGGAGCAACAATAAAATAACGGTAGCGAGGCTCATTACATGGGGTAACGGTACAGAGTCAATGTGTGGGGGCACCGGTTAGTCGAGGTAACTGTGATAATATGTACATGTAGGTAGAGGTAAAGTGACTATGCATGGGTAATAAACAGAGGTTAGCAGCAGCGTAAAAATGGGGGTGGGGACAATGCAAATAGTCCGGGTAGCCATCTGATTAGCTGTTTAGGAGTCTTACGGCTTGGGGGTAGAAGCTGTTTTGAAGCCTTTTGGATCTAGATTTGGTGCTCTGGTACCGCTTGCTGTGCGGTAGCAGAGAGAACAGACTATGACAAGGGTGGCTGGAGTCCTTGTAAACTTTTAGGGCCTTACTCTGACACAGCCAGGTATAGAGGTCCTGGATGGCAGGAAGCTTGGACCCAGTGATGTACTGGGCTGTACGCACTACCCTCTATAGTGCCTTGCGGTCGGAAACCGAGCAGTTGCAACCAGCTTTATTACTATGCTGCATCAGTAAGGTACCTGGGCCACACACTCTCAGTGCTTCAACTAACGATGGTGCAGCTGTAGAATTGTTTGAGGATCTGAGAACCCATGCCAAATCTTTTCAGTCTCCTGAGGGGGAATAGGTGTTGCCGTGGCCTCTTCACGACTGTCTTAGTGTGTTTGGACCATGATAGTTTGTTGTTGATGTGGACACCAAGGAATTTGAAGCTCTCAACCTGCTCCACTACATCCCCGTCGATGAGAATTGGGGCGTACTCGGTCCTCCTTTTCCTTCATCTGACCACTTCCTTATTGAGCGAGTCATTGGTACTTCCTGCTTTGGTTTTTGCTTGTAAGCAGGTATCAGGAGGATCGAGTTATGGTCAGATTTGCCAAATGGAGGGCGAGGGAGAGTTTTGTACGCGTCTCTGTGTGTGGAGTAAAGGTGGTCAAGATTTTATTTAAACGGGTGTAAGTTTCCCTGCATTAAAGTCCCTGGCCACTAGGAGCACCGCCTCTGGATGAGCATTTTCTTGTTTGCTGCTGGCCTTATACAGCTCGTTGAATGTCATCTTAGTGCCAGCATCAGTTTGTGGTAGTAAAGAGACAGTTACAGAAAATATAGATGAAAACTCTCTTGGTTTAAAAGTGTGGTCTACAGCTTATCATGAGAAACTCTACCTCAGGCGAGCAAAACCTCGAGACTTCCTTAATATTAGATTTCGTGCACCAGCTGTTATATACTAAAAGACACAGACCACCACCCCTTCTCTTACCGGAGGCAGCTGTTCTATCTTTCTGATGGACCGAAAACCCAGCCAGCTATGTTATCCATGTCGTCGTTCAGCTACGAATCGGTGAAACATAAATTATTACAGTTTGTAATGTCCCGTTGGTAGGATAGAGGCCGATCGGACGATTTCTGGGGGTCTGTACTCCCAAAGTTGTTGACTGTTTATGTGCTTTTCCAGTTAGCTAGCAGTTCTCAGCTGTTACCAGCAAATGGCTACCAGTTTCTTACTGGCAATAAAAACGGATTATTGCCATAATTTTTTCGAGTCATTACTGGATTTTTCAATGCAACAAATCAAACATACAATTCATGGTAACCTCGTTACCTCGTCTAAACTTTATTTAGACTGCATTTAATTTACATTTTACGGTATGTGCTTGTGTGTGTGTGTGTGTGTGTGTGTGTGTGGGGGCGGGTGGGGGGACGACCAAGGACTGTTTGCTTCGGTCTGGTCATTACTGTACCATTAAGACCAAATCAACTCAGGGAGGCAGGGAGTGGAACGGAGTGTAGGGGAGCGCCTCTGGGTGCACTTTGACAGGGCCGCCAGTCAAACGGGCTGGCTCTCTCTGTGTTTCTGTCAATCTCCCCCCTCTGAAGTTCATTTAAAGGGAGGAGGGACGCCTCACTAGCTCCTAACAGGTAAGAGAACCCATATTATCAGCCCTCAGAGAAAGTAGTAGAAATCTGATGTGTTCTTTCAACTGTACTAAACTGAGCCAGGTTCACTGACTACAGGCAGGCCACTGTCAGCTGATTAAGAACGAGGGAGAGACCGAGGGATAGATAGAGAGATGAGGTGAGAAAGGAGATAAAGGGAGGGATATGCATATGATATGAGAGTTGGAAAAGCGTAAAGAAATGTATAGATTAAGGGGGTGGGAATGAGCAGAGCACAATAAAATCTATGGGAGCTAAATATGTAAGTGTATGAGAGAGGGTGTTAAGGACAGTAGGAAAACACACACACACATACACTTGTACAACTAGCCTTGTGGGGACACAAAATTAAGTTTAAAATCCTATTTACCCTTACCCTAACCCCAAAACCTAACCTTAACCCTAAAACTAACCCTAGCTCCTAATTCGAACCCTTAAACCCCCTAGAAATATCATTTGACCTTGTGGGGATTAACAAAATGTCCCCAGTTGGTCAAATGTTTGTTCATTTCCTATTCCTGTGGGCCCCACAAGTATAGTTACACAAGTCCACAGCTTTCTCAATATTTCATACAGCCGCGACGGAGCACAAACCTGGCTCCATGGTTCCCCATAACCAACTATGAAAAAAAAAAAACACAGTTACCTCCAATTTGCAACAATCTGACAGACTGTATTTTCACCCAAAACACAATATAATGACTTGCGCTTAACCAACCATTGAGGCTTCAGGTTCACACAAGTTCAACAGAATTTGAGTATAATTGTACACCATGGTATGCATTGATAACTGTCCATATTATTAGGTGTTTAGAGCAATTAAACAGTTCAATATTCTGAGTGTTGTTGTGTTTGAGCAGATGGCTTTGATTTAGTAAACCAACAGGGAACTACAGTATACAGTAGCCTACTGTGTGGTGATATTTTCTGTCTACTGGGATAAATAGTGACTGACCTCATCAATATGAGACGTGAGGATGAAGATGATTGTAAGTACCTTTACTGTACATTTCATGAAAAAGAGAACATGGTAACCATCTGTTTTGGCCCAATTTCTCGCTTTGAGCCGCCTCTCAAACCGAATATCGAATCAAACACACAATTCTCGCCACTCTGTTTTGTTTTGTCTGGTATTTTCTTCAAGCTGGGTGTCATCGGAGAGTAAACTATGTGTACGTTTTCAGCTCTTTGAGTTTTTTCCCCCTCTCTCTCCACGTGTGTGTGTGTGAGTGAGTGTGTTTGCGAACGAACGTGTGCTGGCTTTGTTTTTCTTTTAGAAAATCCCTTTGATGTGCCCTGTTTGTTTATTTATTTAGTTGCCGCGAAGGCCTTTTTGCCGGTTAGGGCTACGGTGGGTACGGCAGTGCTCGGAGTGCCATCTATCAACGAGGAGCCTCTTTGACGGATGATCCGCTGACCTCGCCTTCCCAGCATTCTCTGGTTTTGCTACAGTACAGAAAAAGTAGGGCCTTTTTAAAAAAAAAGTTTTTTAATGAGACGCAATGCACTCAGGAAGGTTTCATCCCTTCCTCATCTGTCTGAGTATCAATGTGTGTCAGAGTGTGCATAAACTCATACTGTATCCCATTTCTAAATATGAACATATTATTCTGACTTGGTTTAAAATAGAATCTTTCCATCCCTTGGTAAAGATAACCTTGGTAACTAAGGGCTCCCTACTGTGTGGATGACATGTGATTTCATGCTGTTGATATATTGCAGCAATGATTCATGACATGAACAAGGTTTGATTGTAAAAAAAAAACATTTCATATAAGTTTCACTAAGTTCATCATACATATTATTACATGTTAGTAATATCTTCCTGTATTTGAATGTACAGTGCCTTCAGAAAGTATTCATACCCATTGACTTATTCAACATGTTACAGCCTGAATTTAATATTTTCTAACCCATCTACACATAATGACAAAGTGATTTTTTTTTTTGGGAATTACTTGCTAATTTATTGATAATGAAATACAGAAATCTCACTTACACAAGCATTCACACCCCTGAGTTAATACTTTGTAGAAACACCTTGGGCAGTGATTACAGCTGTGAGTCTTTCTGAGTAAGTCTGTAAGAGATTTCTACACTTGGATTGTGCAACATTTACCCATTATTATTTTCAAAATTCTTCAAGCTCTGTCGAATTGGTCGTTGATCATTGCTAGACAACCATTTTCATGTATTGCCATAGATTTAGGTAAAAACTGCCACTCAGGAAAAATCATTGTCTTCTTGTTAAGCAACCCCAGAGTAGATTTGGGCTTGTGTTTTAGGTTATTGTCCTGCTGAAAGGTGAATTAATCTCCCAGTGTCTGGTGGAAAGCAGACTGAACAAGATTTTCCTCTAGGATTTTGCCTGTGCTTCGCTCCATTCCATTTCTTTTTTATCATGAAAAAACTCCCCAGTCCTTAAAGATTGGAAGCATACCCATAACATAATGTAGCCACCACTATGCTTGAAAATGGAGAGAGGTACTCAGTAATGTGTTGTATTGGATTTGCCCCAAACATAACACTTTGCGTTCAGGACAAAAAGTTAATTGCTTTGTCACATATTTTGCAGTTGTACTGTAGCGCCTTGTTGCAAACAGAATACATGTTCTGGAATATTTGTATTATATAGAGTTTAAATGTATTTCATTTTAAGTTTCCATCCCAATATTACACTTTATATGACATAGAAACGCCAGATAAAAAAAAAAGAAGAAAAAAAGAACAAATATTCATAACATTCCATCCATGAGGTCACTGGAGGCTGATTTGCTCATTTGATTGCAGGAAAGGGCTACACACTCTGTTAAAGTCACCTTTGGCCTCATGGTGAAATCCATGAGCGATTTTCTTCCTCTCCGGCAACTGAGTTAGGAAGGACACCTGTATCTTTGTAGTGACTGGGTGTATTGATACATCATCCAAAGTGTATTATATATAAGTTTCCATGCTTAAAGGGATATTCAATGTCTGCTTTTTGAATTTGACCCATCTAACAATAAGTGCCGTTCTTTGCGAGGCATTGGAAAACCTCCCTGGACTTTGTGGTCGAATCTGTGTTTCAAATTCACTGCTGCTCAACTGAAGGACCTTTCAGATAATTGTATGTTTGGCGTACAGAGATGAGGTAGTCATTCAAAAATCATCTTAAACACTATTATTGCACACGGAGTGAGTCCATGCAATTTATTGAGTTTACTTGTCAAGCACATTTTTACTCCTGAACTTATTTAGGCCATAACAAATGGGTTGAATACTTATTGACCCAAGACATTTCAACTTTTTATTTGTAATTCATTTGAAATATATGTCTGTGTCTATTTGTGTGTAGCTTAAATTCATAGACAGAGCTATGGAGCTATGGATACAAGCACTGACCATCCATGATATCAAAATGATCGTTTTAACCATGCAGTGTTTGATCAGAAACAAAGGGGTAAAAAAACGCATATTTTGGTTTCTGATGGGGTAAGACAGTTGAACTAAGCTCATAAGTTATATTTATGAAGAATCAAATGAGTACATATATGTATCATGAATTTAAAAGTCAAAAAATGGATGTAGCAATTTAAACACAATGAGAGCCGGATGCATACTATTTACTATTTACTACTCATAACCACCATACAAGTGGATGAGGACTCAAGGCTATAGCAGAATTGTTGAACCACAAACACTGAAGGCTCTAGGCATCCCCAGGCATTTCCATTTCCATTGTTTTTATTAGTACTGTTCAAGAGGGAATTCATTTAGAATGAAAATGTTGTATTCATGTTGAGGGAACAATAGTAAGAGTACTAGTTTGATTAAACAAATGCTCTTTTCTTTCCTTCATGACCTATTGTTGCCTACTGCCTAAGGAGAGGCATTTCTCACTCTTAGTGAACTTTCTGATTCATTCTTACTGAAGAAAGTGTGTATCACAGCCATTTTCTTGCTTGACCTTCAACCACAAGAAGTACTTCAGCAGTTGTGGAGATTTTAATGGCCTCATTTATACCTGGTTCTAACATGCTGATTGTGTCTGCATTTTCAGACGTGTCTAAACATGGTGTTAAAATGTGAATTTTATCCGTCCACTGTCTACATTGTGACCAGATTTCCTTGTCCCTCCCTGTATGCAAATTATTAGACAGATGTTCTTTCAAAATAATATACATTTACTTTAATACTCATATTGATGGCATTAAGTCAATGGTGCCAGTTGTCAATGATTTTAGAGGGTGGGATAATGATGATTTGAATGGTTTCACTGTCCAGATCCATATACACTATCTCCGGAGGTGGGCAGGAAGATGTGATCACATTTAGATCACAATGCGTCTTTCAATCGTCTACACCTGTCTTAAAATGTGGACACAATCAGAATGTGGATAAGATTAGGACAAAGGACGCATGTTAGCACCAGGTATAAACATGGCTAATGGTTCTCCATTCCCAGTTAAAAAGAAAACTAATACATATTCATGAAATAGATATTCAATTAAAAAAACTAAATCGATATCCTTGACAAGTTATATGGCACATGATATTCAGAGGTGAGTGCTATAGAGGATACATTGACTGTTTCACAATGTAATGCATCACTGTAGGCTGTATCCCTGTTTCTTTCTCTCACTATCCATATATCTATTCCTCTTTCATCGCGCTGGCTTGTCCGCTGGGTCCCAAGCCCCCCCCCCCCTGACAGAACCCCCCCAGATGGAAACCATGGGGATTAATGATTCATAAGCTGCTATATACACACAATTATTATTATTCTAATGTGTAGTAATGGCTCATGAGAATCTGATGCACACATGGCATGAATGGATTCATCTCCTTCCAACCAGAACAGAAACAAACAACTAAATATTATTTGGTCATTTTGTGCAATTCTATATCTCGTGCCCTTTTGGTAACGAGAACCGGTGTTCAACTTACTGAAGTGTCTTGCTGTCGATGGCAAATCTCTAGTTGATGCTGTTGTTTGGAGTTTGGCGGTTGGCTAAAGGTCACTGGTATTTCTCAGAGGGAGTCAGTCTGTGAATTCAGCGTTTTAATCCCAGAGTGTAATTGAGCGTCTCGTAGTCTTCTGAACACACTGAGGGATAGAGCTCCGGTCAATCACCCTCTATGGACAGTCCATAAAGTCAAGCTCAACTACATGTTGGTTGTATGGGCTCAGACTTCGCACCTGTGCAATATGCTCAACTAATAAGGTTTTATTTTTTCTGTCCAACTTTTTATGTGGTTTCTCTTTTCCCTGTGAGGGGCTCAACGTTTCTTTTGATTGAGAATGAACACTATGGTCATTAAATTCTGGACAACTTCTGGACAATTCCGGAGACCTAGCAAAGCCAGTAAAACTCCCCCAAATATCTTTGTTTGGGGGAGTTAAAGTATGTGTTTTCAATGAAATGCAAACACATGTACAGTACGTACAGTACCAGTCAAAGGTTTGGACACAGCTACTCATTCAAGGGTTTTTCTTTATTTTTACTATTTTCTACATTGTAGAATAATAGTGAAGACATCAAAACTATGAATGACACATGTGTAATCATGTAGTAACCAAACAATTGTTAAACAAATCAAACCCTTTGCCTTGACAGCTTTGCACACTCTTGGCATTCTCTCAACCGGCTTCATGAGGTTGTCACCTGGAGTGCATATTTTTTAACATGTGTGCCTTGTTAAAAGTTAATTTGTGGAATTTAATTCCTTCTTAATACGTTTGAGCCAATCATTTGGGTTGTGACAAGGTAGGGGTGGTATACAGAAGATAGCCCTATTTGGTAAAAGACCAAGCCCATATTATGGAAAGAACAGCTCAAATAAGCAAAGAGAAACGACAGTCCATCATTACTTTAAGACATCGTCGGTCAAGCCGGAAAATTTCAGGAACTTTGAAAGTTTCTTCAAGTGCAGTCGCAAAAACCATCAAGCCTATGATGAAACTGTCTCTCATGAGGATTGCAACAGGAAAGGAAGACCCAGAGTTACCTCTGCTGCAGAGGATAAATTCATTAGAGCTAACTGCACCTCAGATTGCATCCCAAATAAATGTTTCACAGAGTTCAAGTAACAGATACATCTCAACAACAACTGTTCAGAGGAGACGGCGTGAATCAGGCCTTCATGGTCGACTTGCTGCAAAGAAACCACTACTAAAAGACACCAATAAGAAGAGACTTGTTTGGGCCAAGAAACACGAGCAATGGACATTAGACCAGTGGGAATCTGTCCTTCGGTTTGATGAGTCCAAATTTGAGATTTTTTGTTCCAACCACCGTATCTTTGTGAAACGCAGAGTAGGTGAACGGATAATCTCCGCATGTGTGGTTACCACCGTGAAGCATGGAGGAAGTGGTGACCCAACACACCTCCAGGCTGTGTAAGGGCTGTTTGACCAAGAAGGAGAGTGATGGAGTGCTGCATCAGATGACCTGGCCTCCACAATCACACAAACTCAACACAATTGAGATGGTTTGGGATGAGTTGGACTTTTACTTCACTCTGCGGAGTGAAGTAAAAGCAACCAAAAAGTGCTCAGCATATGTGGGAACTCCTTCAAGACTGTTGGAAAAGCATTCCTCATGAAGCTGGTTGAGAGAATGCCAAGAGTGTGCAAAGCTGTCATCAAGGCAAAGGGTGGCTTCTTTGAATAATCTAAAATCTATAATATATTTTAATTTGCTTTACACTTTTTTGGGTTACTACATGATTCCCATATGTGTTATTTCATAGTGTTGATGTCTTCACTATTATTCTACAAGGTAGAAAATAGTAAAAATAAAGAAAAACCCTTGAATGAGTAGGTGAGTCCACACTTTCAACTGGCACTGTATATAAAACAATGCAGAATCACCCTCGGAGAGGTTTTCTTGGCCAGCCATGGTTCTAACTTCCATGTTGAAATATGGCATAATTAATATATCCTGACCCCCACATCAACTGGTCAAGTGAAGGCATCCAGCAGCCAGAAGGTTTGTCTTGTTTACCATTAATGAGTGCATTTTTTAAAATACCTGTAGACACAATTATTTGGCTGTGTGTTTGGTTGACATGGCAGGTTAAGACAGCGTTGGCCCATTGAAGACCTTTAGCTAAAAGGGACCATCATATTGGCAGCATCATCATGAGTAATACGTTTGTGACTATATGTGTGTGTGTGTGTGTGTGTGTGTATGTGTGTGCCAGTGGAACTTTGCAGGGCCCACCCACAAGATCTGGGAAACCCTCTGTGGAAAGTCCATAAGGTCAAGCTCAACTACAGTTCTACATGTTGGTTGTAAGGGCTCAGCCTTCACATTTGTGCAATAACCATTTAAAAAACACACAAACTTCCTACAATTCTACACATTTTGCCATGAGTCTGGAAAAAAAGTTGCTGTTCTAATGCTAATGTCCTGCAATTCTACACATTTTGCCATGGGGCAGAGAAGAAAATGTTCATTTTTACAGCTAATTTCATACTATCCTACACATTCTGCAATGAGGCTGAGAGAATTTAGCATTTGTAAAGCTAATTTACTGCTATTCCACACATTTTGCCATGAGACAGAGAACATTTGGCAGTTTTACAGCTAATTTCCTGTAATTCTAATATTTTTTTTGTCATGGTTTATGAAGTGTTCATATCCTATCTGGGGAGAGGGGCTACCATAGAGATCCTATTAAATTACTAGAGGGGCAATGTCATAAACCCTTGAAGTTCCAGAAAGGGTTGAAAATGGCAGCCATATTGGTCAGGGAGAAATCCAAACCAGTCTAATTGGAATGAATGGCAGTAAGAGCCATAATCCTGATTTTACTTATGGAGGAAAATAAAACAAAGGCAAGTGATATATCAGAAATTGTGTAATAGAATGACTGTTAATCTAAAATATTGTCATATATCATAAATACAATTTATTGTTGATTAACAAGACTGCATTGAATGTTCCTGAATGGCCTAGTTACAGTTTGAGTGAAATCTACAGTAAGACTTGAAAATCGCTGTCTAGCAATGATCAACAACCAACTTGATAGAGCTTGAAGAATAAAAATAATAATAATGCAAATATTGTAAAATCCAGGTGTGTAAAGCTGTTAGAGAGTTACCTAGAAATACCAATATTGTGGGCATTCCTGTTCCTTTATGAACACCCACCCCCTCGAGCATCCCATTGGTTCCTGCATGAGAAAACTGTGCCCTCACAGGCGAGGGCGAAGAAAACTGTCGTCCCTGCTTCCCGATAGCACAGCAGATGGGAGGCTATGGCGACTAGTTTGTTAGTTAGCTAGTACAGTGTCGCACGCGCTCCCGCCTGCTGTGTACTGGAGTCCTCCGTACGGCTAACTGGCTAAGCTAGCATGCAGTGTCATTCGCTCCCGCCTGCTTAACACCTGCACTCGCCGTCGTTAACGGAACATCGGGAAAACAGTGCCTGACAGGTGGGGGAGAAGGACGCTGTCTACCCGTTTACGGCTAGCTAGCTACTGTTGTCGCCCCCGCCCCTGCTTCTGTGGGGTTTTTCGTTGACTGGCATCCAACGTTATTGTGCATTAAAACCACCTACTGTACTGGAGCGTCCCCGCCTCCAGCCTGTCCTAAATAAAAAATGGGCCAATAGAAGTATAAAGAAGGTTTCCTGCAGATGCAGGAATGCCCACATTCAGGAAAGCCCCGAATTGCGGGTCACAATTACACTTCTCAAAATGACTCACAGCTGTAATAGCTGCCAAAATGTGATTCTAGCATGTATTGACTTAGGGGGTTGGATACTTATTTAATCAAGTTGAATTTTTCATTTGACATTAGAGTATCTTGTGTAGATTGTTGTAAAAAAAAAAAGTACAATTAAATCCATTTTAAATCCACTTTGTAACAACAAAATGTTAAAAAAGTCAAGGGGTGTCAATACTTCCTGAAGGCACTCAATATCATTATTCTTTCGAAAAACCCTCAATATCCTTATTCTTTGGAAAAAAGCTTTAACCCACCACCACCCGCTGTTATCTAGAACCTTCCAGTGTATTGTTGATGAGTGAGATTAAGGTTTGGTCCTCTCTTTTTCTTTCTCTCCCTCAAGACTCGGCCAGTAAGATTCCAAAGATACCCTTTATTCATAATCCCCACTGACTCCTTTCCCTTTCTCTCACCTGATTAGAATTTCTGCCGTGGCCTCTGGGATTGGACAATTTGAACATATTTTATTTAACCGCTTTTGTAAGGCCTAATATTCAACAGCTGTGATCTATAGAATAATTTAATTCTCAGGGTCAAGGAGGGATTCTGCCATGGAAGGGGAGTGTACAATCACTCTTTAGAAAATAGGAGTGATAGAGAGATGAGAAAAGAGAGAAAAGGGGAAGAATCACACGAGTTGTCTTTAAAAATGAATGAGAAAATGGGTAATCACAGTCACTGCATGGCAAGGAGAAAAATCCATATGGGCTCTCGGTTCATCGGGGCAGTCCGAAAATCCTTGAGATGAACAAAAGTTGTGCATTTTGTTGCCTTCGCCGTACAACACAACACAGGTATGTATGTGCCTGTGTTTCTGTGTGTTTAATTAATAAAAGCATGTGTGTTCCTGTGTGTGCGTGCATGCGCGTGAGTGACTGACAGAATGTGTGGGTCTATGTGTTCAGTGAAAGTGCATTGAATGATGTCTGTTGGAGTTAGTAACTGAAAAACACCCACAGTTTGAAACCAAATATTGTTCTGCATTCTACAACACTGATAAACGACCATGATATCCATATAAAAGGTATTCCTTACTGTGTTAGATGTCTCCTATTGTATGAATGAGGGAAGGGTGGTTGGGGACATAAGAGGACATCAAATAGATTCTGGTACTGCTGAACTCCCCTTTCAATTGACCCCTCATGCCAACCTGCAGGGTCCCCCCTCGCTAGAATCCAATTCCACTTCCTGCCCTGTGTAGAAAGACCGTCAGACGAGCTCTCTGATTGGACACAACATGAATATTTAATCACCACCCTCCATCTAAGGCGGAGGTAGCATGGAGGGGGATAGAGGACAGGGAGAGGAGGGTTCGATTGCCCTTTTCTAGGGTTTGCGCGTAACATTCAGACAATACCTTTCTCTCATCCACACCATCCTATCTTCCTCATCTCCATCCATCCATAGTATATTTATGAGCTTATGTTTATGTTTGGACAATCATGCATATGAAATGCCTCAATGCTTCAATTCGACCCCCATCGCCATCCCCGCATCCCTAATCCCCCCCATTCCTTCTTTTGCCATGCTGCCATGCTAAGCGATGCCCCCACCCCCCCTACCCAGTTCATTAGCGAGCTCTTCAGTAGCCTGTCATAGAGGATGTGCTCCATCAAAGCTGATCGACTCCCCGTTCTCCAGAAAGATGTCGTGGGTTATCACCGTTTGCTCAGATCTCCGGCTACGGGGAACATGAATGGCAGGCCGTTGTTTGAAGACAGTGATTTCTCCACTGATGCCTCCCAGTTGGAAATTTAGAATCTTGTCTGGTAAGACACCATATGCAAAGTAAAGTACTGTACAGCATGGAACTAGCTCAACAGTCAGGGCCTGCCTTCCAGGCTTCCAGCAACCTAGTCTGATCCATCCATCTATCCCTCTATTTTTACCTCTCTGTCAGTCCCTCTCTAGCTCAACCCATCTCTACATTACACTCTGTCTCAGGGTTGACCAGAAGAAGAATATTAGTCTCTGAAAAGTGAACAGACAACGTTCCCATTGACCACTGATTTCAATTTGTCAACATGCTTCTGCGAAATGACATTCACTGTACCACTGAACATATATTTAAATAATGGACCATAACAAATTACTACATTTAAATATGTGGCAAAAGTATCTTAAACATTTACTGCACTACATTATATATTCATATAATAGCTATTAGGACCCTAATTAAATTATAAGCATTGCTTAACAAAATGAGAGGCTAAAAGTAAGCAAATATTTAAGAGACATAATAGTGTGTCTACTGGGCCCATTATATCAAGTCTCCATTATCATGCAAATGAGAGCGCTGGTTACAACTGTATTCCTTTGTAGTGGTAAAGCGTTAATTTTAGCTCAAAGGATATGCCAGTATACTACAGGGAAAGTGATGAGAGAGAAAGAGAACGAGGGAGAGGGAGAGGAGGAGAACGTGCAGTAGTTTAAGTCCGCTTCAGTCTGACCTGGTCTGTGAGTTTCCATGTTCATATTGCATGACTAGTCCGTCTGGGTTGGGACTTTCTCTGTGCAAGTCGAGGTGTGCCTCTGCCACACACAACAGCCAAATGGACGGTGATACAGACATGGGATTTGACTGTGGTTTTAGCGGTGGGTGAAACGTAAACTCGCAGGCGCCACCCTTCTCTCCTTGCCGAAGTGTCAGGTTGAACAACAGAAAGAGAGGGTGGCGGAGGGTAGAAGACAGGAACTCATGACAGGGCACCTTGGTTGCCCCAATACAATACTGCTTTAATGACGACAAAAGCAGTCTTTACATCTACAGAAATCCGAAAACTAAACAGCCCCCCCAAAAAGGATGAAACGCAGCATAGCGCATACAGCTCAGCTACGGATGAAGGGTAAAATGGACCTGATCATCAAGACTTACGCTACGGGAGGACATGTTGGACAGACAGACAGACACGCGCACACAATGCACACACACGCCGACAACTGCGCCCAACAGGACTTCGCCACCATTGCGCTGACCATGCCGGCTACATCCCCCTCACTGAATCAATGAACACGTGTACATGCGTACTCGCGCACGCACGCAAGGGGAGGCCCGTGACTTCCACAGAGAATAGGGTCATTGTCATGTCCTCGTGAGCATAAACACCATGAAAATGAACAACAGCGTTCGTGGTGGTAATGAAAGAAAGCCATTCTACTTGGACTGGTGGCGTGTACAAAGGGGGGGACATATCTCTCTCTCTACTGCCTAACAATAAAAGGGGGATGATGGAAAGGGGGGTGTGGGGGGGGGGGTTAGTCCAGCACGTGTGATAGTAGAGATGCCTGTGTGTTTAATGTGTCTATGGATGTGTGTGGACAGTCGAAACAGAGGTAAGATTCATTCGTATTGTCAATTGTGGATTTCTGCTCCGTGGTCTGCGGGTGGGCAGGCGTCCCTTGTAGCGGGACACTGAGACTCACAGAAACTCTCTGGGAGATAAACCCGTCTGCCTCCCATCGCGGTCCCACTGTTGGAGCTGTTTATCCCGTTTAAGGCTCACCCTTCAGAGGAAGAACTGCTCAAACGCTCCTTGTCACAATCCCTGTCCGCCCTAAACGGCTGACAAACGGCAGGATTTTGTACTGGAAGGGAGCGCCGCCGAGAGGTTGGCTTGCCTGGGGAACAATTTGCCCCCATTCACCGGTTTTAGAAGCACATCTTACAAATCTTCAGAAGAATAGCCCTGGTTTGCGCATCAAACACCAGGAGTTGTAAGCTTAACTGAACCTGCATTGGTTGAGAGGGCCCTTGGTAGGTACATACGGCCTATATGGTATTGTGCTACAATCAACGATGCACATGGCCAAGAACATACGGCTCCAAAACAATGACATGACGATGCACCAGCCACTCAGACAATGTTCATATAACCATGGCCAAGGACACCCAAAGACTAGTCTGTCTGGCGAATCAGAGGCTTTGAAAACGCTTTAGACATCAAATGACTCATCACTCACACACCCCCCTCTCCCTGTCTGTATGGAGCCCCCACACCTCCAGTCACTTAAGGAGGGTTAACACGGGGCTTAATGAAATATTAAAAGGTGTCTGTACCTGCTGCTATTGTTGCCCCTTGGAATAAGATATAACCTATCTCTTGACAAGTTTTCATCCCCCTCTCCGTGGCGAGACGCTCGTCGAAAACCCAAAAAACAGTCACAAAGAGAAGGGGGAAATGGATAATCTATTTCATATTCCAAAGGCGCCCGCTTCTCTGAGGGAAAGAGGGAGGGAAGGAGAGGGAAGGAAGGAAAGAGAGGGGGATGGATGGATAGGGAGACGTGGGAGATGAGGAGAGAGAGACGTAGGGAGGCATGTAGAGATACTGTATTAGAGGGATGGGGAAAAAAGGAGACTAGGATGGGCAGAGAAAACAGAGAGAATGAGAGAAAGAATGAGAGGAGAAGGAGAAAGCTGGCAGATGATACCAGGCGTCTGCCAAGCCATTAAATCACGACAGGCTTCCTGTTGAAATAACCCCCCCACCCTAAATAAATTGTCAACCCCCCCCCCCCCCCCATATCTAAAGTTGTTTAATGCAATTTCTTAATGAACATAATAGCCAGAAATAATAATGAAAGAAAATAAAAACATCTAAACGGAGCCCAGGCAGAGTTGTCGCCGGCGCTCAATTATTTCCCTGTCAAGTGGGTCTGTTTTTAATGAGGCCCTGTGGGACTGATGGCTGTCAGTCAGCCCTGACTTTTTGACACCGTTACAACTTCAAATAGAGCCGCGCTCGCTGCCTGCCGCAGCCACGCTTGCACGGCGGAAGGGAGGCAGCAGCAGCGCTACAACTCAGCTCGTCCTGACAGGCTGGGAGAGAGACGGAGGAAGAGACAGAGGGAGGAGTGGTGTTGTGGGGGGAGCGCACGCAGGCACACACATAGGTGAACAGCAGACACATACACACAATATTACGTTATTTTGCTCATATACACCGGCCTCCATGTATAGACTCTCACACAGACCTCCACACAGACACCAGTTTCTCCTTTTGATGGAAAAAACAATTGCACAGGTGCTTATCTGATGAGGTTTGTCAAACTAGCAGGGATTTCTCCTCCCTCCCTCAACCTCCTTATTTCCACTTCTGCTTCTTCTCCTCTTCATTCGTTATTCCTCAACTTAATGATAACTCTCCACGGGCTGGCCCCACATGAGACGGACAGGGACAAACTATTTTGTTGCCCATTAATATGAACCTTTGACGCCGCCGGGCGGCTGGGAGGGGTGGCGGAGAAAGCCACCCCCCCCCCCCCACACAGCGTGCTTCCAAAATAAGACAATCCGCTCGCCCTGAAACGGAACAGCAAATGGCCTCTCTCTCGTGCGCGAGCGCGTTCTGCCACACGGAGGCAGGTTGGCGGTCTGGTCTGAGCCAGGCAGAGACCGTCTGTGTGTTCGAAGGAGGTGGACGTGGGGGGTACCGGTGAAGGTTTTAGAGAGAGTATGTTTCTGTGTGAGTGTAATATGTGTGACACATAATTCAGCCCTCAGGACTGGACACTGGAATCCCCCTCTACAGTCCAACATTTGCCTTGCCTCTGATTATACACATAAAATACAACAATATTAACCTGTCCACAAACAGTAGAATGGCTTTTAACTACAAAACAAGGACTTAAACACACACAGTATTGTGAGTTGGTAAAAAGAGCATGGAACATCATTGTCAGCTTGAAGACTTTCGGGTAAAAGGCTCTATGTAAAAGTACTGCATTATTATTGTCATCATTTCAACTGGACAAAAAGTAAAGAAAGAAGAAATCCAATCATTTAGACAGGACAACAGAGCAATTTCACTCATATTAAAAATGGCTTAAGTCTGAATTCACACACAATCAAAGCAATCCATGTTTCAATTGGTCCTGGACTATACAATACTATACATGTCATGTGGGGCGGCAGGGTAGCCTAGTGGTTAGGGAGTTGGACTAGTAACCGAAAGGTTGAAAGTTCAAACCCCCGAGCTGACAAGGTACAAATCTGTTGTTCTGCCCCTGAACAGGCAGTTTTAACCCACTGTTCCAGGGCCGTCATTGAAAATAAGAATTTGTTCTTAACTGACTTGCCTAGTTAAATAAAAGTAAAAAATATATATAATAAAAAATGTGATTCGCCGGCCAAAGACGATTGGTCTGCGTCAGTTTACGTTAATAATAGACATCATAAAATATACACTTAGTATCACATAATCTTTAACGCTAATCCCAAAAATCTATCATCAATTCTAAAACAATGTTTATAAATAAATAGAATTGCTGTTGAACCCCCCCCCCATGATTTTTCTACAACAGTATGTACACCTGTTTAGAACAGTATGTTGCCTACTATTATCAATTCTCCATTAATGTCTTGTGTGTAAAAACAAAATTGTGTCTGGACACTATTAAGATCCCTTACAGTCAGATAACAGTGATAGGAGTCAGTAATGTGACGAGGGTGGATAAAAGGGGGGATTTTCCTTCCTTGAGCTAAAACAGAAACAAACTTGTTCATGCATTTTCTATGGGTTGTATATATCTTCCATATCTCCATTCGGGCCCAACCGTGCCCCAAAAAAAAGGTGACTCTGAAAACCACCTCTTATTTGAAGGCACTGTCCTTTGTGCTGTATGTTCCGTTCATAAAAGAGGATAGCTAGGAGCTACATGCCAGTAGGCTGGGTACATTCATATAGTAGGCTCCCATGTTAATCTTGCACACAAAGAGTTGAGTCGAGCGCTTAATAGACTAGACGTGTTGAAAGTTGGTCTGACAGATGGAGAGAAAAGCTCAGCGTACAGATATACACGCACGCACGCACGCACACACACACACACACACACACACACACACACACACACACACACACACACACACACACACACACACACACACACACACACACACACACACACACACACACACAAATGGGACCCGCAAACACCTTAGGTCAGACCATGGACGTGGCGAATGAACAACAGTAGGAAGATGTACATATTTGAACCCGTCAAGACTTTTTGAATCCCCTACAGGCCCTCTGTTCCCAGGGAAAAGATAGATCTCCAATGCTAAACGCAGTCCAGTGACGACGACACCATGAATATTATCAATAGCAATAAAAGACACAGAGGGGGGCTGTCTCAGAGAGAAAGACCCCTGTCAGGGCCCAGAAAGAGTGATTCATGGGCACCATTTGTTCTAATTACTCCAGAGCAAACACTTTTGTCGCTATTAATCATGCGGGTGCGTGTTTTGTGTGTGTGTGTGTGTGAGACGGAGTGTGTGTGTGTGAGAGCATTGGGGGAGATCAGTGCCCTCGCACATTGAAATAGATGGCCAGAATGATGGTGAGGAGGATGGTGGCGCCGAGGACGAAGACCAGGACTCGGTTCTGGATGATTCTGCAGCAAGAGAGAGAAAGAAAGAGAGAGTGAGAGGTAGAGAGAGAGGTAGAAAGAGAGAACGATAGGTAGGTAGAGAGAGAGAGAGAGAGAGAGAGAGAGAGCGAGAGAGGTAGATGAAGAGAGAGAAGGAAAAATAGGTAAAGACAGGGTTAGCCAGGGGTTACAGTAGTCTGTCTGAATCCACAGAGACATTTGAAACACGCCCATACTTTTATGCATTTATGTGTAACAAAATGACCGGCCCTTAACTCCGAGGTTATCATGTTTAATGGGTACCATGAGGGCCTCATACAAGGGTATTTACTGTTCACAGTGTTCCTACTGTCAAGACTGCTGTCCAAAAGTGACAACACACACACACACACACGCGCCAGCACAAATACGCATGCACACACACAATTGCTTGTTCCAGCATCTCCCAAACACAGACTCGTAAACACACATCCAATCACACATACACAAAACTGCAGACAGGCTTTAAAAACATTATTTTCATAATAAAGTGGAAAATGTGGCTCACAAGTTTCCTGGAGGTAATAAAATCAGTGAATTACTGATGGAATGTGCCATAAAACGCCTCGCTCTTTTTGCACATTTCAATTTTCCCACTGTTGCCTAAGTAGACTTGACAAAAAATGTACTTTGAACAAAAAAATTATACAAAGAGAGGTAGTGAGGAGAATGAGACAAAATTAATGTTAGTTTGTGTGTGTGTGTGTTCACGTGTATCTATCTGTGTGTGTGTGTGTGTGTGTACGTAGTCCCAGAAGTAGTCTCCAGTGCCTCTCCCCACACACTTCCCCACCCTCCGTCACTCCTGACAAATGACAGAATTATCACATTTGCTGACATGTGGAGGGGGAGTGGAAAGGGAATGGAGGGGGAGGTGGGCCAGTGTCCACTGCTCTAAGCAGGAGATGAATGGCCCATGCTCCAGCCATTCATCACTGGGGCTGTGGAGCTGCAACTCAGGCCTGCTCACTCACCCCCTACCTACCCCTTCCCCAGCCCCAGCATCTATCCTGGCCTGAGGATAGTAGCAGTGTGCTCTTAACTCCAGCTGTAGACCTGCTCTTGCCTCTAGCCTGTGTCCTGATCTTCTTTAGTCAGACACTTATCCCAGCCTGAGTTTCAGCTTCTTACACCTTCTTCTATGGCCCCCTCTTGTACATTCCCCTTCGCCCCCTGTCCACTTCCCTTTGCCCCCTGTCCACTCCCCTTTGCCCCCTCTTGTACATTCCCCTTTGCCCCCTGTCCACTCCCCTTTGCCCCATGTCCACTCCCCTTTGCCCCCTGTCCACTCCCCTTTGCCCCCTGTCCACTCCCCTTTGCCCCCTATCCACTTCCCTTCGCCCCCTGTCCACTTCCCTTCGCCCCCTGTCCACTCCCCTTCGCCCCCTGACCACTCCCCTTCGCCCCCTGTCCACTTCCCTTCGCCCCCTGTCCACTTCCCTTCGCCCCCTGTCCACTCCCCTTCGCCCCCTGTCCACTCCCCTTCGCCCCCTGTCCACTTCCCTTCGCCCCCTGACCACTCCCCTTCGCCCCCTGTCCACTTCCCTTCGCCCCCTGTCCACTTCCCTTCGCCCCCTGTCCACTCCCCTTCGCCCCCTGTCCACTCCCCTTCGCCCCCTGTCCACTTCCCTTCGCCCCCTGTCCACTCCCCTTTGCCCCCTGTCCACTCCCCTTTGCCCCCTATCCACTTCCCTTCGCCCCCTGTCCACTCCCCTTTGCCCCCTGTCCACTCCCCTTTGCCCCCTGTCCACTCCCCTTTGCCCCCTGTCCACTTCCCTTCGCCCCCTGTCCACTCCCCTTCGCCCCCTGTCCACTCCCCTTCGCCCCCTGACCACTCCCCTTCGCCCCCTGTCCACTTCCCTTCGCCCCCTGTCCACTTCCCTTCGCCCCCTGTCCACTCCCCTTCGCCCCCTGTCCACTCCCCTTCGCCCCCTGTCCACTCCCCTTTGCCCCCTGTCCACTCCCCTTTGCCCCCTATCCACTTCCCTTCGCCCCCTGTCCACTCCCCTTTGCCCCCTGTCCACTCCCCTTTGCCCCCTGTCCACTCCCCTTTGCCTCCTGTCCACTCCCCTTTGCCCCCTGTCCACTCCCCTTCACCCCCTGTCCACCTTCCAGCTATACCCTCTAAACTCCTCCCCATGTCTCAGTCCTTGCTGTCTATACTCCATGCCCAGCCTCCAGAATGATCCTCTTCCCCCCCCTGTCCTACTCTCACAATCCCCCTCAGTTATGACTCCTATCTCCAATCCCTAGCCCACAGCCTGAACCTATGCTACCCGAGCTCCAGTCCCAGCCTGACATAGAGAGAGTCTCCAGGGGCCTGAGCCATCAGCCTGGAAACAGCTTGGCAGCCCTGAGAGCCCCAGCCTACACACCAAGACAACACTTGTCTCTACATGCATCGGCATGAGCCTTGACCTGTACCCGTGCCTGGGTCTGTATAGAGTTTAAGTGTGTCGGAGCGTGTGCCGTGAGTGATGTTACGAGCGCCTGCCTATGGGCAAAAGTGCGCAAGCATGTTTGTACAGTACACACTGGTTGTGTTTGTGCGCAGGCTACGCACGCAAGGGCGAGAAAAGACGTTCGCAATGAGAGTGAAGTAAGCTCTGACATAACACTCCCCCTGACGCGCCGAGTATACCCATTCGCAATGTTTATCAGAGATTGATTTGAATAAATGGGCCTCGTCTCCGTGGCTCTGGCCTCTCCTGATAGGGTCCTGGCGCTGCAGCACTTGCATAATGCAGAGCCGATTGGGGGAGGAAAAAGCGGGGGAAACATTAATCAGCGCGTGTTTAGCTAGGCCACATCTCCCCCATGTCTCCCTTTAATTGCCATTCATTATTCAGCATGATTATTTACCCGCAAATGCCCCAACAGAGATTCTAGCGTGTTACTGTATGTGATGTGTTTTGGGGATCCTGCTGCAAGTTAATTTTACAGCTGTGGAGGAGGGGTTGAGATGAAAGGGGGGGGGGGTTGTGGGAAATTAGTTTTGGGCTGGCGAAAACTTGGTTAGGGGGATAGGGAAGTACCACCTTAAAATAAGTTGTATTTAATAAGCTTAATAAACTATTTATAAGTAGTGTAGCTATCGGCCTATACTGCTGGTAAATGAGTCTTCTAGCCTTCATAACCATTCATTAACAAGGCATGTATTATAAAATGACTAAATTAGCATTTATTATAATTTAGAAAGCATTTATAAAGTATAATGGGGCATCCTATAGAGTGATTTTTAATTTTTTTTTTTAACACTACACCAAAAAAAAGACATATACTCTCCTTAAAAAACGGGACCCGTCATTGAGTGTCGGAAGCTACCTGTAGACTTCCAGTCATTGACTGACTTCCAGCCAGACTTCCAGTCATTGACTGACTTCCAGCCAGACTTCCAGTCATTGGGCTAATGCTGGTCAGCATTGGCTTGCGTAACTAACTTCCCTCAAACTGCACGCAGTTTACATAATTAATGGTGTCCACGAGGTCATCGGACTCCGGGTAAGTAGAAAAACGGCTCGATTGCGTGAATCTCTCCGTATCCCCTTACCACTTAGCCTAGGGAAGAGGCGGTCCATTTCTCTCAAGCCCTATTTCTCCTCATGTTTTTAGACTTCATATCTGCGTTTACATGAGAACACAATATGCATATCTGGGGGTGTCTAGTTCATTGGATATGGGAAATGCCTCCTTAATAACACCGGGAAAGTGGATTGGAGAGAAGAAGACCGAGGGCTGGTCTGTTTGATGCCAGCCAGGTCATTTGAATGAATGAGTAAAATGCATGGGACGGGGGGGAGCTCTCTCCTGCCTACAGTAATGTAGATGAATATACCGGTGGTTAGGGGCCTCTGAAAACACCCTCCGAGGGGGAGGAATAGGCCCCCAGGCTGCCAAACGGGGAGGAGGAGAGGAGAGTCCAGAGTGGAGGAGAGGAGCGAGGGATTAGAACGGAGTCATAATTCACTTAAGCCATGTTTCAATCCATTTACTAAACAGTGTCTGTGACACTTTAAAGAGCGTACGCCCTGCCCTCTGACAGCCAGTGAAATGAACCCCGGAACCCCCACGACAGAGCGAGAAGAGGTGTGAAAGGAGGAATATTCCGTTTGTTCGGCTAGTTATCCGACTGTGATGATCTCAGTAATCTACATGTGAGTCACTCAACAAACAAAAAAAGGATCACCTATCTGTGTCATGTGTTCATTTGAATTGTTCACTACAGTCCATCATAAAGTGGATGAATGAAATCAAATCAGAGTTTATTTGTCACGTGCACCGAATACAACCAGTGTAGACTTTACAGTGAAATGCTTACTTCACCAACAGTGCGATTTTTAAGTACAAAATAGGTATTAGATGGACAATAGATAAGTAAAGAAATAAAAACAACAGTAAAAAGACTGTAAAAAAATAACAGTAGCGAGGCTATATACAGGCACTGGTTAGTCGGGCTAATTGAGGTAGTATTTACATGTAGGTATGGTTAAAGTGGCTATACATATATGATAAACAGAGAGTAGCAGCAGCATAAAAGAGGGGTGGGCAATGTGAATCGTCTGGGGAGTCACTTGTTTAGGAGTCTTATGGCTTAGGGGGTAAAAGCTGTTAAGTAGCCTTTTGGTCACAGACTTGGTGCTCCGGTAACGCTTGCCATCCGGTAGCAGACAATTTTTAGGGCCTTCCTCTGACACCGCCTGGTGTAGAATTCCTGGATGGCAGGGAGCTTAGCCCCAGTGATGTACTGGGCCGAACGCACTACCCTCTGTAGTGCCTTGCGGTCAGAGACCGAGCAATTGCCGTACCAGGCAGTGATGCAACCGGTCAGGATGCTCTCAATGTTGCAGCTGTAGAACGTTTTGAGGATCTGAGGACCCATGTTAAATCTTTTTAGTTTCCTGAGGGGGAATAGGTTATGTCGTGTCCTCTTCACGACTGTCTTGGTGTGTTTGGACCATGTTAGTTTGTTGGTGATGTGGACGCCAAGGAACTTGAAGCTCTCAACCTGCTCTACTACAGCCCAGTCGATGAGAACGGGGGTGTACTCGGTCCTCCTTTTCCTGTAGTCCACAATCAAAAACCAGATCAGTCAGCGATAGTACTGTCCCCCTTAATATAATCCAATTGACCTAATTTGTAATGATACCTTTTGCTACAAAGTTGTCCATCTAACAGATATCTACACTGCAAAGATGATATGTCACACAAAGAGATTCATTTCAGTCTACCAGCCACACATGATTACAAGCCTTATTTATTCAAATGAAGTCACATAATGCCATCGTAAAATTCTCCAAACATATCTTTGACCAGAGAGTTTCAGTTTGAAAAACATGGTTTATTCTACCTTATAGCAGATTCAGCTCTGAGACATCACATCTCCAGACAGAACAGAACTTATCAAACCGGATCCATCCTCTGTGTTTGACACTTGACATAAGAGAAAAGAATGGGAGGGGTGGAGAGGTGACTTGGGATAAGCCTTATACACCCCCCCCCGCGCACCTTCTCATGAGGCCCTTCTGTGATCCCCCAACATTGTCTCTCTCTCTCCCTCTCCTCTCGTTCTTCTTTCTCCTCTCTCTCTTCTCTTTCTTCTCTCTCTCCAACAAGCAACCAAGCAGTTCACTAAAGAGCAAAGCAGCTGTGGCACTGCCCAAAGACCGGTGATGCTGTACATGCATGCAAGTGAGAGAGAGAGGAGCAAGAGGAGGGAGAAGTATAAGAGAGACAGACGGGGGGGGGGAATAGGAGAATGAAAACGAGAGAGAAGCAGCAGAGAGCGCAGAAACCCTAGAAGAGTCCGTTTACCCGGAGAAGAAGGCTGGAAGAGAGCCTCCTCAGAGACAGATGAAAATAATGAGGACTTTTCTGTCAGGAAAGATTTACAAAATCTTACCCATGTTATTAAAATTTAAAATCTCTATTTTTTTTCTCTCTTTTCCCTCTCCCTTAGTGTATTTTCTTCACAGCACACCCTTATTACCAGTCCTAATGAGGCCAGGGATACACCTCTATGGTGTGAGAGTCAGTGAGACTGTGGGTGTGCGCGTGCGTGTGTGTGTGCCCTAAAGCCCCACACACACCCCCTCTCTGCTGGCTCTCTGAGGTGGACTTGTGGACATACAGACACACATTCAGACAGACAGACGGACACAGCACATCACTACTACCTTAGAAAACAAACTTAACACCCAGAGATCCCCCCCCTTTCCACTACTAGGCCAATAAAACTAAAATCAATGTCTGTCTGACCAATTCTGGTTCTTTCTCTCTAAATCCTGGGAATATGCAGCATGGGACAGGAGTGGAGGAGAGGATAGAAAAGAAGGGAGGGAACGAGGGAGGAGAAAAGAGGGAGGGTGCCGGAAGGCTCAATGTGTTCACAAATAGTGAGAGTAATGGAAATGGTGCAGAAAGCTGGAAAGGGGGGGGGGGGGCGAGCCCTGACTAACGTGTTTGCTTGTGATCATGAACTAATACAAATAAATATTTGATTCTATTGCCCGTCTTCACACCCCTCCTCCTCACTCACACTCACGTCAAAGTACTCTGTTTAAATTGTCCGATTCAATGGAAAGAGCTGTAAGAACTGGCCTTGTTTCAGTCTAATGAATGAAACAGATCTAGTAAAAGGAGTCAAATCAGCGTCAACAGCGTACAGTACAAAATACACGTGTTAAGACGTAAATTGTGTGAGAAGAACCACATGAAAAAAACAACAACAAAAAAAACAGTCATAAACATGAAACTATTTGAGATGCTGGGTTAACAGCTTGGACAATAGGCTGACCTGAAGTAGTGCAATGTTACCCCTCTTTATGTATGTTCTGCCCACACACACACATCCACACACGCACACGCACACACAGGGCTGAAAAAAATAGAGCTCTTTAATGGCATGTTATTTACTTTAAAAAGTCCCCGACATCATGTAATTCCCGAAAGAAAAACAGTACTTATGCACATATACATACTATCACACTCTAGCCAGTACTGAATGCTGTATCTCAATAAGAACCTGAACGTTATTATACATACTATCACACTCTAGCCAGTACTGAATGCTGTATCTCAATAAGAACCTGAACGTTATTATACATACTATCACACTCTAGCCAGTACTGAATGCTGTATCTCAATAAGAACCTGAAAGTTATTATACATACTATCACACTCTAGCCAGTACTGAATGCTGTATCTCAATAAGAACCTGAACGTTATTATACATACTATCACACTCTAGCCAGTACTGAATGCTGTATCTCAATAGGAACCTGAACGTTATTATACATACTATCACACTCTAGCCAGTACTGAATGCTGTATCTTAATAGGAACCTGAACGTTATTATACATACTATCACACTCTAGCCAGTACTGAAATCTGTATCTCAATTAAGAACCTGAACGTTATTATACATACTATCACACTCTAGCCAGTACTGAATGCTGTATCTTAATAGGAACCTGAATGTGTTTATACATCATTTTCACAAGGGCTTATTAGTCAAATTCCAGTGTAATTACCCACTAGATCTCTTCATGAAAGTAGGAGTGATTTTTTTTGGGGGGGGGGGGGGGGGGGTTACTAGTACATGCTCATATACACCACAATGAGGGCTCTCTTTTCCTTCCCACACGTGTCCTCCGACAGGCTTGTTCAATCTCTAGCTCTATTTGCTGTATTCTACATTCTGTGCCATGGTTGGGAGGGAGTCTGTCTCCGTTTGGAGTCCGTGGTCTGAGCGAGGCGCACAGCCGCTCCATGACGGAGCACCCTTTCTTTCTTTTTTTTTTAACGAGCTTCGCACCGACGCATGAGAGCAGCACCGGGGCTCTACAAGTTCATCCATTTTTTATTTGGCGGCTAACAACCCAGCCAGCAGCCGAGGCTGGGACTTGGACCTCTACCTGGAAATGTGTTGGAGGGAGGAGGGAGATGGAAAGTGTGGTATGGAGGGAGGATGAGATGCAGAAAGGGAGAGAATGAGAGAGAGAGGAGTTGGGCACTGAGTGTGTGTGTGTGTGTGTGTGTGTGTGTGTGTGTGTGTGTGTGTGTGCCCGTGCGTGTACGTGCGTGTAAAAGAGAGCCAGGCAAAGAAAGTGAGAGAGGAGAGCGAATGAGGGGAAAATACCTTGTTTGCAACTGTTTCTGGAATTTTCAAGAACTTTTGCCTGTAGTGGTTTCAGGCAGCTGCAGCCTCCTGTCCCGGTGAAATGTACAGGTGGCTTTTTGAGGCTCTCTCTTATTTTTATAGGTACACAGATCACTTCCCTAGCTGGCAGCCTGACAGAAAACTAGCTCTCTTTCCTTCCCTCCCTTTCTCTACAATCTCTCTCCCCCTCACCCGATCCCCCCGCTCCCTTCATGTTCTCCTTTTCTGTTTTCGACTTACCTTCCTCTCTATTTTTGAGTTGAACCACTTTCTCCTTACCTCCACATGATCTCTCCCACCCTACTTACCTTTCGGTCCCCCTTTGTCTTTTCTTGCATCCCTTATTCCACCCTTTCCCCTATTCTCTTTTCACTCCCCCTCCTTTTAATATGTGGATAATATGTGCATTGTGTGTCCTGCATACTTCACTTATCTCCAATTGGCATCTCGGAACAAACAAATAGCTGGAGAAAGGACAGAGGACATTTTTCGACTATGTCCACAATGGGGCTTCTTCTTCTAATATAGTGGCATTTAATTAGGCATTTTTCAGAGGAAGGCCCCCCCCCAAAATTGTTGAAGACTCCAGCCACAGACTGTTGTCTCGAATACTGCACGGCAAGTCTGGAACCAACAGGACCCTGAACAGCTTCTACCGCCAAGCCATAAGACTAAACAAGACTGCTAAACAACTAATCAAATGGCTACCCTAAATACCCGGAATAACCGCATTGAACCTTTTATGCACATATGCTGCTGCTGTCTACCCATCCTGTTGTCTAGTCACTTTACCCCTACCATATGTACATAGCTACCTCCATTACTTCGTACCCCTGCACACCGACTCTGTACTGGTACTCCCTGTATATAGCCATGTTCTTTTTTTACTCGTTATTCGCTGTGTATTTATTCCTCGTGTCACTATTTAAATGTTTTATTGTGTTTTGCCTTATCTTTGACTCTGCATTGTTGGAAGGTAAGGATTTCACTGTTAGTCTACACCTGTTGTCCACGAAGCATGTGACAAATTAAATGTGATTTTGACCCCTACGATGCTCAAGTGTGCCTACACAGGATTCTTAGAGGAGCCTCGACTTGGAGGGCAAGGTTATATTGCTGTGCAAATGCCACACGACTGAGTATGTAGGCCATACATGGATGTTGCATGTAAAAAATAACAAAAAAATACTTCTATACCTTAATCTTTACAGTACAATGTATTATTACAAAAACATACTGTATGCAAGGATACATGGGGATGAAATAAGTGGTTGGAAAAGCAATAGGGTAGACTTGACCTAACTTGCTGTTCAAGCATTAACCCCTGACGGGTCCCACCGCTGCACCCAACTGCTGTTGTGACTGATGCTATGTATTCTGGGAAGGTGGCTGGGCAGAGCGGGACATTGAGACGGGAATCCCTCCAGCCTGGAGGTTGATAGTGAATAGTACAGCGTTTATACAGCGCCCGATAAATTACTTTTCTCACCATTTCGTCTCGCTTGCTAAGATTTCCAAACACAAAACCTCTCGGCCGCATTCCACGGGAGGGCCAGCTGCGCATCGGATTAACAGGGCCTGCTGTAAGGGCGTGACATTAGCCATGGAGCCACAGGCCTCCAAAACTATGATGCACATACATTTTTATTGTTTGTTCAGTATTGAAATCTCATTAGGCCACATATATCATCCTTATGGGCTGTCCATTCACTTTCACTGAGACGGTGGGGAGGAAAAGGAGAAGGAGGGGGGGGGGTTGAGCAGGGATGCACTGAGCATTCTAGAGCAGACCCGGGGCAATGGTTTATGATGTCTGCATGCTGCGTTGCAGTCACACAATACCCGCCACAGACAGAGTGAAAAGAGAAAGATAGATGGGGTTTCAGTGGATTCGTTCACATGGCTGTCTCGTTAAAGACTTTAAGGAAAGTTACGACGTCAGCTCTATAGGTGCATGTTGTGCTGCTTTTCTATGTAGAAGTATTGGGTCCGACAATGTTAGTAGGAATACAGCTAGAATTGACATTTGACACCAAATTCCTTTTTTCATGGAATTTGGCAACTTGAAGCCATTGGATCAGGAATAGATAAAAGATTTAAAAAGCTGTTTGGAATCGCAGCATTACAGAAAAGGATGGGGGGGGGGACAAACAGAAATGACAAACGATGTTTATGGAAGTGTCGCCAAGAGGTTTTTGCCATGTTTGTTGTATCTTAAAACATTCAATAACTTGACATCATGGCACCACGTGACATTGTTTGCTGAAGCAAGCAGCCAGAGTCCTGTCTCTGCTCTAAACAATGCTTTAAAACTAATTACGTCGTAAAATAGGGCTGTCTAGGATTCCACGGAGGAGAAGTAATGGGGAAACGTGTGTTTATGTCTGCATCTTTTTTTTGATTAAATAGTGTGGAGACTCTTTTTGTGTTTGTTTGCCGTTTCGAATAAATTCTCCAAATATTTGCTTAAAACCCCCTGTGGCTTCATTCAGCATCCTGTGTCTCCAGATATGGGTAATGTTGACATAGTGATCTCAACCCCAAAATACACGCACACACACGATAGAGTATTGCCTACTCAGTTATCGCACAAATAGTTCACTCAGAGCACGAGGAAGTACACCTTTCTTCTGAAATGAAAGGCATTTCTTCTGTAAAGAAATGTTTTCAGCAAAGTTTTTTTACAAATCTATTTTGGAATAAGTATAGTAATTAAACACAACGTGAGCATTTAATGTTTATTCTGACACGGAGTCACGCAGAGACCAAGGTCTCGTTTACAGATGAGCCATCAAATACCATTGACCATTGTGTGTGCTTAACCACAAACACACTCAAGCAGGACCTTGGTTGCACAAAGCGGAATAACTGAAAAATAATGGCAAGACTGAATCAACATTTTGCATTTCATTCATTTAGCAGATGCTCTTATCCAGAGGGACTTACAGTTAGTACATTCATCTTAAGATACCTAGGTGGGACAACCACATATCTCAGTCATAGTAAGTCAAATTTTCCTCAAAGTAGCTATCAGAAAAGTCTGTGTTAGTAGGGGGGAGGGGACAGTGCAATGGGATTATTTAAGATACTCTTTGAAGAGGTAGCGTTTCAGAAGTTTTTGGAAGATGGGCATGGACTCTGTCTGGGCCAGCGACGGTGGGTTTGTGCCCATAGGCGATGTTGTTACCGGTGATGTCTGGTGAGGACCTGCCTTAGAACAGGCCTACAAGCCCTCAGTCCAGCCTCTCTCAGCCTATTGCAGACAGTCTGAGCACTGATGGAGGGATTGTGCGTTCCTGCCTTTGACATCGGGTGTTGTAGGTGTCCTGGAGGGCAGGTAGTTTGCGTTGGGCAGACCGCACCACCCTCTGGAGAGCCTTGCGGTTGCGGGCGGTGCAGTTGCCGTACCAGTGGGAGATACAGCCTGACAGGATGTTCTCAATTGTGCTTCTGTAAAAGTGTGTGAGGGTTTTAGGTACCAAGCCAAATTTCTTTAGCCTCCTGAGGTTGAAGAGGCGCTGTTTGCGCCTTCTTCACCACACTGTCTGTGTGGGTGGACCATTTCAGCTTGTCAGTGATGTGTACGCAGAGGAACTTTCCACCTTCTCCACTGCGGTCCCATCAATGTGGACAGGGGGGTGTTCCCTCTGCTGTTCCCTGAAGTCCATGATCATCTCCTTTGTTTTGTTGACATTGAGTGAGAGGTTATTTTCCCGGCACCACACTCGCAGAGCCCTCACCTCCTTCCTTAAGCCTTAAGGTAGGGAGGGGCGGTTCCTCTCGCTGCTCCATAGGCAAGTACACCATGGAGAGGCGGGGCGACAGATGTTTGGCGCACGCAAACCACTCGACAGAACACTCCTCTGTGGCACACAGCCTTAGCGACCTATGGAAACAATGGCTGTGACAGTTAGCAGCCTCGCACTTCAAAACTAGCGCTTAGGAAAAAACAAAGAGCTCTTTCCTTCTACCTCAGGCCATTCACCTGGTTTGAATAGTCTGTCATACACTAGCAGTACAGCTACAGTTCTATGGACAGGCCAACACACAGGGTGATGGTGACTGACTGGAAACTAGCAAGAAAAAAACGGCCTCTGACTCATGTCTTGATTTCTAAAGTTTCATTGTTTGGGCCAGTCTGAACAGACTGTGTTTACAGGTTAAAGTTGAGCCAGGTTATTTAGTGGTGTGGATAAAAATTTGCTCCAGCAAGAGAGGTCAGAGGTCAAGCCCACAAGCTTCAGGGCAGCAGGCCTGTCTTAGAGTTAACCCTGCGACCTCCAGGGTTATGGACACACTACGCTAGTGTGGCCGGGAGGCAGAAGCACAGGAGATGAACTGAGGTCCACCGTGTGTGTGTGTGTCAGAGTTTGTGTACGTGCATGTTCGCATTAAGAGGGCGTAGTGGAAAAGTGGAAAACTACAGGAGTGCAACTGACGAGTCCGTGTGAAATAACCATCGGATTACACAAGAAGCCTCAACAGAATCTGGGTTTGTGATTCATCGGTTGTTGGATAACCACTTGTTTGGGCCTTGTGTTTCTTCTCAAAGCCGACCAGCTCCATTCTATGGATAAACGGGCGGCAGCTCCAAGCTGGTTGGTCAGTCCAGTAAGAGGGGGAAAAAAATGATAATGTCATCTACCGTTTGACACTACAAGGGAGGTTTTAGTCAGTCTAAATAATCCATGCCGATGCATTAAATTTGCAGACCCACCTTCCTTCTCCTTCTCCAGTACAATCCCAGTCTCAGCTGTGAGAGAGGAGGAGGGCTAGTGGAGAGTGAGAGGGGGAGAGTGGGGATGATGAGCGAGAGACACCTAAGATGTGAGCGAGTGGAGAAAAACAATGTCCTAGAGGAAGAGGAAAGAGAGAGCGAGAAAGAGGGGCCCAATCCAGCAAGAGAGAGGAGGGGAGAGAGAAAGAGAAAGTGAGAAAAAGGAGAGGTGAGGGGATAGGAGGGGAAGAAGCCCCGAGTGACACTGATTCCCTGATGACTGACCCCCCCCCCCCTCCGCAGTAAAAAAAAAGAACAATTTGAGGATGGGGCCAGCAGTGAGACGGGGTTTGTTGCATTAACTGGGTTATTGACATGATGCTCTGGCTCCATTTGCTTAGTGCCCTGGAGGCTGGAATCCATAGACTCCGCTCCCAACTAATCAAGGCCCGCAGCCACACAGGGTCAGGCTGAAGAAAACGCAGAAAAAAATCTATAGGAAACTTTGCGATGGAACGACAGGGAGGAAAGCGGGAGAGAGAGAGAGTAGGGGTTCAGAAAGTCCTCTCTAAGCACAAATGAATTTACTACACTTTCCTACTTTCTTGCATTTCTTGTACGGAGTGGTGGAGTGAGCTTGAGAGACGCAGATTGCTAGTTCACCTCTCCATCCCTAACGAGTCAGGGTTGAAAGGTCAGGGGTTGTCAGGGCTGCTTGGGGACTCCCTCTACGAAACAGAAGTCAAGAGATGAAGTCCCAATAACAATCTGCTATGAGTTTAGTTCCAGCTGGAGACTTTCTTGTGGACACGCAACTCACACAGCATAATGCTCCACCCACTCTTTACCCCTTCTCTCTCCTTAACAAACCCTCAAAACCTGTGAGCTAATAGTGAAAGAGATTTCTTTCCAAATCTGAAAAAAAAAGGTTGGGGGTCAATAACGGTTATATTGGGCTCAATTTCTGAGAGTTGAAAGACATCTTTGGCAGTGTTATAAAAACTTCAAATATCTGGTGTCTAGTAGGCTACAGAAGTAGAGATAAGGACCGATTCTTTCTCTGAATCTCCCAAATCTTGAAGGATCCAAATGTCCCATCGATGTCTCTCCGTATACAGTATCGCACTCAGTGTAGACACGCGTGACATGTCCAAAACATCCCTTACACTCGGTCATGTACATACAGTAAGGCTTGACCCTGTCCTAGGCGTCGAGTCCCTTCTCAGACACTCTCCATTTCCATCACCATACATTCAAAACATCATAGGCTGACCAAGGAACCAGAGTAACACGATGGAAAATTCATGGGGAACCATCATCCATTATTAATACTGAAGACTTCGATTTTTCACACACAGAGAGAGAAAGTGCGAGAGAGGAGAGATAGTTTTCTACCAGGACACAACCCTGTTTGGGTTTGTCCCTTTGCACTGAAGGAGAGTAGGTTTATGCTAACAAAAGGGATTTTTCTTCACTTGTTGGTCTATTTATCCACAGTCGATTAGAGGTTGGGGAAGGGGGGCTGGGATAAGACAGATGACTGGCTGTAGACTGAGAATTGTGGCTAAAACCTCAGACAGGCAGATCCAGGGAGAGGCAAATTAACTAAAGTAAAGCGTGGTTTTATTTTGAAGACAGAAAGATAGGTGTGGTGAAGATCTATTTCGAGTATGCAAATTACATAGTAGTAAATAAGAGAAACCACACACACAATGCCAAACAAACATGCAGCCATGTTAATATTTTTTTTTACCTGGGAACACTATTAGATCTAGAAATCCATATATTACCAATTGGATAATTTTATAGTACATCTTCTTTGAATAACAAAGGCTGATTCTCCTTCGCTCCGCTAATAGACGTTAACTTGTGTCTTTGCTACTAACCTCCAACGGCTAACGCCCACCCTCCAACGGCTAACGCCCACCCTCCAACGGCTAACGACCACCCTCCAAAGGCTAACGCCCACCCTCCAACGGCTAACGCCCACCCTCCAACGGCTAACGCCCACCCTCCAACGGCTAACGACCACCCTCCAAAGGCTAACGCCCACCCTCCAACGGCTAACGCCTTCCCTCCAAAGGCTAACGACCACCCTCCAACGGCTAACGACCAACTTCCCCAGTTAGGAGGAAGTGCAGATCAGCAGCCCCCCCCCCACCGCCATCGTGGCGCCCCTGATATTCTAGATATTCTTATAATCAGCCCTTATGAAACCCATAGGTTCCTCCTGCCTTCATCCTCTGTCTATCCCATTCTGGTTGCTGTGGAACAATGATGCTTGGATACATTAAAACACCTGCCCCGTGATCAAACGAACAAATACCTCCCGGGTCAGCGGAGGGCTACCCAACGTCAGTTAACAATGAAGCTTTTAAAACATCAGTCGTATGCAAAGCGGCTGGTACACAGGAGAGACAGGGGCGGCAGAGCAGAGCCAGAGAGCTCGAGCCTGGCCTTCTCGATCATTTACATTTTACATTGTAGCCATTTATTTTTACACTTTCATTCGTACTGGTCCCCCATGGGAATCGAACCCACAACCCCGGCGTTGCAGGCGCAAGGCTCGACCAACTGAGCCACACGGGAGCTATCAGAGAGTGGGGGGCCTTTCCTAAAGAAATCAAGCTATTTATCACACAACTATGTCAGTTGATCCCCCCAAACAGCATGACTATGGGAAAGAGGGTTTTGAGACTGTATCAGCTACAACATAGGATTTACTGCAGGAGAGTTTACGCGTAAAGGCGGGCTTGTGTTAGTCATGTGGTCCAACACAGGCACACATCCACAACATACACCAGGAGTCAAGATTGCCATTGAACTGTGAACGTAAAGGCCTAGAGTCGTATCTCATCTTAACCTCCCTTTTGACAAAAACACAACAAACCAAAAATACCAAATGACCCAAATACTCAAAATTACACTTCAATTGGTTTGACAAACACGAACGTGCATTTCTTTGGAAATAGTGTGTGATTGCAGACCACAATTCGGCGTTTTCCAGCATGTGGGCATTCCGAGCTTGCTAGCTACCTATCCACCTGTTGTGTACTGGTGTCCTAGCTAGCACACGTTGTCCTTTCCTCACGCCTGCCGAACACCTGCCCCTGCCTCGTGAACAGAACTGCAGGAAAGCAGTGCCCGACAGGCGGGTGCGAAGGACACTGTCTACCTGGGTCCTAGCTAGGAAGCTATCGTTGTCACCCCCATCTCTTCTTCTTCGGGGTTACTGTACTGAAGCGCCCACAATTACGCCCTTCTCCTTTTTGGTGGAGAGGCTGTTTTTTTAAGCCAAGGGGGTGAGGTGGCGGCGAAAAGGTTTTTTCTTCTCTTCTCCCCCCTGACTCTCAACTGCTTGGTTAACCAACTGACCTGCTGTCAAAGGAGCCTTTGTGAGCGCGCTCTGGCAGCGGGCCAATCAGATCCTCCGGCTTGTCTGTCTCCGGGTGGAAAATGGTGCCCCTGGTATGTGATCTGCGGCAAAATGCGCAGACAGGCTGACTGCAGACAGGAGCGGGCAGGCTCTGACTCTAGGCCTTCCAAAATATGCTGGGGGGGGGGGGGTGACCTGTTTTGGCGCTCAGCCAAAGTGACACTGCACTATGGGGTTCTGTGGTTATTTCCCTACTTAGTCTCTTATTCTTTATCACTCTTCCTTCCTCAGGGCCTGAGTGAGCTGCTTGCCAGGTAAAACAGGTGCACGGTGGAATAGGGACACCAACGTGATGTAATGACAAAGTCCCTGGTCTCATTACATACAGTTTAAACATCTCATGACGCAACCGTAGGTCTTTCTAAAACCATATGTCTAGTCGGAGGAAAAAATAGAACAGACTGAGCCACTAGGCTCACGTGGTGCAAGTATGTGTGTGTGTGTGTGTGTCACATCAAATTAGATTCCTCACATGGTTCCTAAACAACAGGTTTAGACTAACAGTCAAATGCGGGTCCTTTTCCAATGCAGAGTTCAAGATAAAGATAACCGAAAAAGTATAATACTAGAAATAGTGACACAAGGAATAATACACAGGGAATAACGAATAACAATAATGAGTAGAAATAGCATGGCTAAATACAGGGAGCACCAGTACTGAGTCGATGTGCAGGGATAGAGGTAGCTATGTCCATATGGTAGGGCTAAAGTGACTAGGCAACAGGATAGATAATAGACAGACGCAGCAGTGTTTATGGGGAGTGTGAAAGTGTGAGTGGCGTCAGTATGCATGTGTGCGTATGTTATGGAAAGGTGAAGTCGGAAGTTTACATACACCGTAGCCAAATATATATGAACTCAGTTTTGGACAATTCCTGACATTTAATCCTAGTAAAACATCCCTGTCTTAGGTCAGTTAGGATCACCACTTTATTTTAAGAATGTGAAATGTTAGAATAATAGTAGAGAGAATGATTTATTTTAGCTTTTATTTCTTTCATCACATTCCCAGCGGGTCAGAAGCTTATATACACTCAATTAGTATTTGGTAGCATTGCCTTGAAATTGTTTAACTTGGGTCAAACATTTCAGGTAGCCTTCCACAAGCTTCCCACAATAAGTTGGATGGATTTTGGCCCATTCCTCCTGACAGAGCTGGTGTAACTGAGTCAGGTTTGTAGGCCTCCTTGCTCTCACACGCTTTTTCAGTTCTGCCTACACACTTTCTATAGGATTGAGGTCAGGGCTTTGTGATGACCACTCCAATACCTTGACTTTGTTGTCCTTAAGCCATTTTGCCACAACTTTGGAAGTACACTTGGGGTCGTTGTCCATTTGGAAGACCCATTTGCGACCAAGCTTTAACTGATATCTTGAGATGTTTCATCAGACCCGAAAGACATTTCTCCAAAAAGTACAATCTTTGTCCCCATGTGCAGTTGCAAACCGTAGCCTGGCTTTTCTATGGCGGTTTTGGAGCAGTGGCTTCTTCCTTGCTGAGCGGACTTTCAGGTTATATAGGACTCGTTTTACTGTGGATATATACTTTTGTACCTGTTTCCTCCAGCATCTTCACAAGGTCCTTCGCTGTTGTTCTGGGATTGATTTTCACTTTTCACACCAAAGTACGTTCATCTCTAGGAGACAGAACGCATCTCCTTCCTGAGCAGTATGATGGCTGCGTGTTCCCATGGTGTTTATACTTGCGTACTATTGTTAGTAGCGGTCGGCCAATTAATTTTCAAGTTTTCATAACAATCGTAATTGGTATTTTTGGACACCGATTGTGGCCGATAAAATAAAAAAAACACCTTTATTTAACTAGGCAAGTCAGTTAAGAACACATTCTTATTTTCAATGAAGGCCTAGGAACGGTGGGTTAACTGCCTTGTTCAGGGGCAGAACGACAGATTTTTACCTTGTCAGCTCGGGGATTAATTTTTGCAACCTTCTGGCTACTAGTCCAATGCTCTAACCACCTGCCTTACATTGCACTCCACGAGGAGCCTGCGTGGCAAGCTGACTACCTGTTATGTGAGGGCAGCAAGAAAACAAGGTAAGTTGCTAGCTAGCATTAAACATATCTTATAAAAAACAATCAACCTTAACATAATCGCTAGTTAACTACACATGGTTGATATTACTAATGTATCTAGCTTGTCCTGCGTTGCATATAATCAATGCGGTGCCAGTTAATTTGTCATCGAATCACAGCCTACTTCGCCAAACGGGTGATGATTTTATTTATTTATTTCACCTTTATTTAACAAGGTAGGCAAGTTGAAAACAAGTTCTCATTTACAATTGCGACCTGGCCAAGAAAAAGCAAAGCAGTTCGACACATACAACGACAGAGTTACACATGGAGTAAAACAAACATGCAGTCAATTATACAGTATAAACAAGTCTATATACGATGTGAGCAAATGAGGTGAGATAAGGGAGGTAAAGGCAAAAAAAGGCCATGGTGGCAAAGTAAATACAATATAGCAAGTAAAACACTGGAATGGTAGATTTGCAGTGGAAGAATGTGCAAGGTAGAGATAAAAATAATGGGTTGCAAAGGAGCAAAATAAATAAATAAATAAAATAAATACAGTAGGGAAAGAGGTAGTTGTTTGGGCTAAATTATAGGTGGGCTATGTACAGGTGCAGTAATATGTGAGCTGCTCTGACAGTTGGTGCTTAAAGCTAGTGAGGGAGATAAGTGTTTCCAGTTTCAGAGATTTAACAACCGCATTCGCGAAAAAAGCACTGTCGTTGCACCGATGTGTACCTAACCATAAACATCAATGCCTTTCTTTAAAATCAATACACAAGTATATATTTTTAAACCTGCATATTTAGTTAATATTGCCTGCTAACATTAATTTCTTATAACTAGGGAAATTGTGTCATTTCTCTTGCGTTCCGTGCAAGCAGTCAGAGTATATGCAGCAGTTTGGGCCACCTGGCTCGTTGTGAACTGTGTAAAGTCCATTTATTCCTAACAAAGACCGTAATTAATTTGCCAGAATTGTACATAATTATGACATAACATTGAAGGTTTTACAATGTAACAGCAATATTTAGACTTAGTGATGCCATCCGTTAGATAAAATACGGAACGGTTCCGTATTTCACTGAAATGATAGTTTCCGGATTCGACCATATTGCTGACCAAATGCTCGTTTCTGTGTGTTATTTCTGTGTGTTATTATGTTATAATTAAGTCTATGATTTGATATTTGATAGAGCAGTCTGACTGAGCGATGGTGGGCAGCAGCAGGCTCGTAAGCATTCATTCAAACAGCACTTTTGTGCGTTTGCCAGCAGCTCTTTGCTGTGCTTCAAGCATTGAGCTGTTTATGACTTCAAGCCTATCAACTCCCGAGATTAGGCTGGTGTAACCGATGTGAAATGGCTAGCTAGTTAGCGGGGTGCGCGCTAATAGCGTTTCAATTGGTGACGTCACTTGCACTGCAAGGGCCGAGGCTTTTGTGGAGCGATGGGTAACGATGATTCGAGGGTGGCTGTTGTCGATGTGTTCCTGGTTCGAGCCCAGGTAGGGGCGAGGAGAGGGACGGAAGCTATACTGTTACACTGGCAATACTAAAGTGCCTATGAGAACATCCAATAGTCAAAGGTACAGGAAATACAAAAGGTATAGAGAGAAATAGTCCTATAATTCCTATAATAACTACAACCTAAAACTTCTTAACTCATGCTAAAAGGAACCACCAGCCTCCAGGTCGAAAGCCATGCGTCCTCCGAAACACAACCCAACCAAGCCGCACTGCTTCTTAACACAGCGCGCCTCCAACCCGGAAGCCAGCCGCACCAATGTGTCGGGGGAAACACCGTGCACCTGGCTCGCCACAGGAGTCGCTGGTGCGCGATGAGACAAGGATATCCCTACCGGCAAAACCCTCCCTAGCCCGGACGACGCTAGGCCAATTGTGCGTCGCCCCACGGACCTCCCGGCCGCGGCCGGCTGCGACAGAGCCTGGGCGCGAACCCAGAGCGATGTACTGCGCTGCGATGTACTATATTAAGTTAAAATAAAAGTATTAATTCAGTATTGTTGTAATTTTCATTATTACAAATAAATAAATAAATCAAATCGGCATCGGCTTTTTTGGGTCCTCCAATAATCGGTATCGGCGCTGAAAAATTATAAATCGGTCGACCTCTAATTATTTGTACAGATAAACATGGTACCTTCAAGCGCACTGTCATGCCCTCTTCACAACTGCATGGGTGTGTGTGGATCATGTTAATTCCTTAGTGATGTGGACACTGAGGAAATTTAAGCTCTCGACCCGCTCCACTACAGGCCCATCGATGATGATGGGGGCGAGCTCGTCCCTCCGTTTCCTGCAGTCCACGATCTGCTCCTTTGTATGTGTGTGTGTGTGTGTGTGCGTGTGTGTGAGAGAGAGCGAAAATATGAGGGTGGGGGGGGGGGTCATCTTGAAAGATAATAGGGACTGTTCCCTGAAACAAACAAAACAAAGTTAGAAAATATGGCAATGTGCCCTTGAGCAAGGCACTTAACCCTAATAGGTTCCGTAAGTCGTTCTGGATAAGAGTGCTAAATAATTTGAACGTAAATCATTTCAACACGGTTTACACACAAAAAGAGCCCAAGTTCTCACAAAAACGTATTGAACGACAGGAAAGACAACCGAATACGAAAAAACTCCTGCTTTGACACCTCCCTTCGTGATACAAGTATTTATGCTTTTAACTTCAGAACCAACTTGTGAACGCAGGAAATGATGAAACGTGAGGGAGCCAAATATCTCTCTGACTGAGAACCAGTTGAACCAGCCTAGAGCATGCCCTCTCTCCTCCCAAAAGAAAGAGATGAGAGAGGGAGAGACAGAGAAAGAGAGACAGCAGGGGAGAAAGAGAAGGGTGCTGAAATGTGTTCATACTTGCAGTGTCAAACGCCACCGAGCAAACATCAGCCCCTCCTATCGTTTACCTGCTATTGACAGACAGGATGAGAGGGAGACTGTGTGTGTGTGTGCGCATACACAGGGCTGAAATACACATATTCACACAGAAGAATGCTGGCACTAATGCACACACAACCTCATGGACGCACGCACACACACACACACACCTTCCATTGTTTGTAGAGTGAGAGTCAGGAAAGTTGGGACATGCTCATTTCACACCACAGGGCGAGCCGAGGAGGAGTAACAGAATCCAGTCGTAAAACATGGGGTGGGGTGGTATGGGATGGTATAGTATGGCTCCCCTTCTCTGCCTTTCTCACAGTTATCAATTATCATAATCCCGTCTCTCTCTGCACGCCTGTCACACTAAGCCTGCAGTTGGCTTTTTTTCCATTACAGAAGCACTCGGGTCAACCTCTGTTGACATAAACAAACTTTGCAAGCCATGGTTGCAAATAGAGCAGAATTCATACTGTGTTTGTTAAAAACTATCATGGAATGAAAAGGAAGAAAATATTACAAACAATCATTTCACAAATGCATGGACAAACAGCGAAATGTATGTTTTAGGATCATCTGGGTACAGTATATTTCATGTTAGATCTCTCCTTACTATGCTTCCTCAGAACCACCACACAGTTTACGAGTTAACCCCTTCAGCTCCGGAGCTAAATCAAAGTCTCCTGCTCTCAGAAGGGGGTCCGCAACCTCAAACGGCAACACTGTCGACTGGAATAACCCTCATCCTCGTCTCCACCTTCATTTGGGTTAAGTGTCTCCGCTCCACACTGCCCACGCACCCAGAGATAGATGGAGAGAGCGAGGGGGGCGAAGGAGGGAGAGAGACGGGGGAGGTGGGAAAAGATGGATAAGGTTTGCGATATGCCAGACGCAACCTTCTCGCCAACAGCCGAATGTCGAAATTAGTCAGGAACTCTCATAAAATGCACATAGGCGGAACATTGTTAAAGTAAGCAGGATTGATATTTTTATATTAGCACTGTCAGCGTTTGCTAAACTTATTTTTGGGGGGTACAAAAATTGGATTTGTTAGCGTACAGTATTTGTAGCGAGCGTATGGCCCCTAGGAATGACCACATCAGAGCGGATTTCTCGGGAAGTTCTATTTCGGGATTCGGGCCGCAGTGGTGTGTCAAATGAGAGGGAATGTTGTGTTTTGGGAAATCTAATTTGAGTCTGTTCTTTGTTTTACTGGCCTCATTTTGCAACGGCGGAGGCGGGAGGCGAACTTCCAAGCTCTAACGTCTCTCTGCCATCCATCGCAAAACAAGAAGAATGTCCAACGTTCTACTTCCAGCAACAACCTCACCAAGAAAAGGTTGTGGAGAGTTGACTGAAACAAGCTCCACTGTCCAATCCACACCGACAAAAATGTCTCTATTTCATGAAACACAAACTCTCTCTGAATCCATTGAATTAGGCAAATAATTAATTGTAAGGTTATTCTCCGGTGTCACTGCGACATATGTACGCGTACATACATATACACATATTTAAAAAAACAAATATTAGCAGCCATCTCCTGCCGCTAATTGCGACTGACTCCCAGTGGGAGGAGAGAGGGGTCCTTGGTCGATAATTAATCCTCGTTTGGAAAAATAAATGACATTCATTAGCAGGGAATGGGGCCAAGTGCCATTATTTACATGGTAATAATCTGGAGCATTCTGGCAGCGCTCTTTTAAGGTTACGGAAATAACTCAGGGAAGAGGATGAGTACAATCACTCCTCTCCCTTTTCCTGTCTTCACACCCAGAACAATTAGGCCTGTGCGAACAGATGGGGACGCTTCTGACTGAAAAAGCCTTCTGAACGGCTTCTCATCTTTTTTCTTATCTCACACAGACACACACACACACGCGCGCGCGCTCATGCCCTCACGCAAACACAACGGAGCGCACACACAGACAACAATGTAACACAGTGAAGACATGTTGAGGCACTCGTGGAAACGCACTGAAGGAAACGGTGAACGTACATACTCGTGCACCCACAAACCTACACTACTCATCTCCACGCAAGCGCATATTCTGAAAACACATCATGAAAAGTGAGGGCATACAAATGCAAGCTTCATGGCAAAACAGTTCCTGGATAAACTAAACTATGGTGATGGAAATACAAAAAGCAGACAAACATTTACTCAGAGTTCACTGGTTGTAACATCGGACGTGCTTCATCGGTGACAATAATCAATAGCATGTACATTACATTCCGTGAAGTAATACATGCCATATTGTTTAGCTAGAAGACTATACCAGCTAGCTTTAGAACTCTGCATGAACTACTGTACTTACAATCCTCATCTGAAAACACATCCGCACTTTGTATTTACACACCGCAAATGATCACACAATAAACAATGGCCGCGTTAGCGTTGCCCAAGCCGGTGTAACAATCCGAAAAATGACATAATAGAGCATTTGTTGTGCATCACCAGTTTGTTCACAACGGTGCCTTGGTCTCTTGATATTGTACTGATACGACACACAGGGAAAATAATCAGAGAAATGCATATAGACTGAGCTAACCGTGAGCAGTAGTACCACACGGTTTAGCACGGAAGCCTTTAACGGGACCGCTTTCAGTTAAGAGTTATTGACTTACTTAAGCGTAGTTCCCACAGTCACAGTCGGCTATGACAGAATGAAGAGGACTTTGTGATGGAGGGTTCAAGTAAATGTCAATGTTATCCTAAGCGGATGACATCTGGTCTGGTGTGATGCAAAGACAATGTTCTCTCTTATTATGTGACTGTATTTGCTTTATATTTCTTGTATATTCTTTTATATTTGTGTTTTAACATAGTTTCTATCACTTGGGTAGCCCTCCAAGCCATAAACTATGTCCACATTTCCTATTTCTTCCGCCTATCTTGCCCTCCACCTTTAAATGTGCATTCCTCTATTCCTCCTTCAACTCACAGACCCTCGCCCTTTCTTGCTCCCCGCGTTATATAGACACTAGGCTGTGATGGAAGAGTCAAAAGGTCGCAAATCCTTGAAAAGGGGAGACACTGAAACACACAAAACACACATTGATTTAAGGGTATCATTTGAGAAGATATGTGGTAAAAGAGCACGGTTGTCTTTGTATGTCACAGTCTCGGACACTACTACTGACAATTCTCCCCCCTTACCTCATCCCCTCCCTCCTCTCTAGTACAGTATCAACAGCTCCAGTGGCCTGGATCCTGGGGGCCTATCCACTTTGTCCCATGTCAGGCACTGGGTCACAGCGGCGAAAACCGAGACGACAGCAATTGTCCTGCCTGTTACAGATCTTTGTCCCACTAAGTACAATGACTAAGGTATCAATCCTTTGGGAACAGCTCAGCGCAACAGAAATACCCTGACTGACAGCTTCTAGGAGTGAGCACCATCTCCACCTCTTTCCTCTCTGGTTGTCCAGTCTCCCAACGCACCACCCCTGAGAAGGGTAATCCCAGGCCCTGTGGCGACGCTATGTGATGAGGACAGGACGAGGAGAGGATGGGGAGAGTCCTCTCGGCATGGTGAGTCCCCACCGGGCCGGACCCCGGAGTCCTACTCTCAGAGACACCTCCAAAACAATAGATCCTAAAAAAAGGACAAACCGCAGCTCAGGTTAGAGGCTGAAAGAGGTGGCGATTGTGTCTTCTTTCACACCTCTTGTATACAAAGGGATAGTTATACCATAGTTGTTATGAAGGCACAGTAGACAGATGTTATGCGTCATTATTGTGATGTTCATCTAACACTGAAGAGTCATGGATGTCAACCCGGTCACCAACCTTCTTCCCTCTTCTCTGAAGCAGACTATTTAATGAAAGAGCGACCTTTTTCTGAGCTTCCAAGTCAAAACTTACCAGAGAAATCCGATAAAACCCTGGGCCCGGCTGGCGCCGCCACTCATTTGCTCGTTCGCTTGTCGAGCTTCCTGTGACCTCATTCCACCAGCCCTCCAATCGATCAGCTTATCTCCGAGATCAAAGGCGCGCGCCGCCGCTGTACATTTAACCCCAGCCGGGTCCTCCCACGTCATGTCTAAATATTAATGATAATAAAGTCTAAAAACCCATCCTGTGTCAAGCCATTACAGCCCACATCGATCCTACAGCTCTCCTGGCCAATTAGAAGTCGGCCGTCGTAATGCGTCTCGGCACATCAAAGGACCAGAACCATTGATCCGCTCCAGGATCTTAACGTTTACCATTAAAAAAAAGCAATATTCGGAAGAGGGGAAAAAATCATTTTATTCACCGGGTCGGATGGAGAAGCGCTCAAACCCAGAAGGGAGGGATAGAGAGAGAGAGAGGGAGAGAGAAAGGGCAGCTCAATAATGGCCACTCTGACAGTTTAAAGGGCATCAGGCACATCCGTCCCCTGGACTAGATCCCATGAACAGCCCTGGGGCTGGACAGGGAAAGTATCCTGTCCCATGTTACCAACAGCAGCACTGTAATTCTGCTTGTCATGAGCCCTAACGGTTCTCCAACCCAGTTCTATTTTCAAACACTGACTGAACATAAAAAAGAAAGTTAAACAAACTCTGTGGTTCCCAATTTAAATGGCCCAAATGCTAAGATGGCGTTGCAAGCCCCATCGCTCCTGAGAGTTGGTGGGTTTCCATAAAGTGACAGATTCATTGCGAAGCCTGTTAGACTGAGAACATTTGCAGGACTGGGCTCTTCAGGATCTTGTGAACATTTTGAAAAGCAAGGCCTTGAGCCTGAACTGTCCAGAGGACTTTATAGAGGAGGTCTCAGTAAGAACCCATGTTGACTGTTACCTCCCATTAACAGTAGACTAGTATGTATGGCTTTAGGCAAGCTAGCGTGTACATCTACCCTGGTCGACTCATGTCACAGAACATGACTTCAGGTAAGGTACAACTTTTGTCAGTTCAAATGTTAACATTAAAGTTTAAGCTCCACACGCAGTAAAGCAATACTTTGCGCAAAACTATACATCAGTTAGCACTCCAGGAAGAGCAGTAACGCAACACAATAAGGAGGGGGGGAGAGAATGCACATCGTACATAAACCAGAAACATTCCTCACACAAAAGATGCCAAACAAGCCCACCGCTGAAACTACTACGTGACAGCATCTGTTTGTGTGGCCTTTATCTGCTGGAGCTGACATCTCTCATAGCCCTGGCCTAGAGGCGACCTCACTGCTGTCATTGTACTAAAGCCTGGAGGGGGGGGGGGGGGTGTTCAATGTCCAGGGCTACAATGACCTTCTTCATATGCGCCATAATACACCAGGACACAGGGCAACGAGACTGCAGCCTCTTAAGAGGTTTTAGTTCTTCAATACATTTGACCATGACTGACTGGCACGAAGCTATTCACAACATGGGAGAGGATTGGTACGGATTCGACTGTTTACTGAAGCAATTAGAGACAAATAACACAATGGACACCGTTTAAGTGAGTTGACTTGTTTTGCGAGAATGAAGAGAGGCCTGAAAGGCAACTAGGCCAATGAAGATGGATTCACTTGTCCCATTGAGTAGGGTCGGAATACAATGGACGAGACGACAACAAAAGCTTCCACTGTAGTGACAGCTAACGAAGAGAAGTTTACCCGACCTCAGATGGAGTAGTTCAATAACAGCGGAGAAGGACGACACCGAGCTCTTCTCAGAAAGCCTCCTCGACAACTAATTTGACCTGGAAAAATACTGAAGCTTTCTCAGGCTACATTGGTCAGCCTTGAAATCCTCTCTCAACTCCCAGGACCACCAACACATTCAATTTCCCATCCACGTCTCCTCAGTATGTGATCGTGCTCCTCTCCCAACTGTCCCCTGTGGTAACCCTCACTATTATATGCTTTGGTCGCAAGGTCGCTTCGCCATAAACTCTGCGCTTTGGACTACACCAAAATATGTAATTAAAGATTTGTGAAAGGAAACCAGTGTTTAGAATGGTTTATGTCAAGTTTGTCCTGAAATGCTCCACCACAGGGAAGCTTTTTGATGGGACTGGTCTGCGTCGACAGCGTCGGCCCAAATAGAGGCAGGCAAAAATGTACAGGGACAGAGCTTTCTCTCTGTCTGCCAGGCCAGAGGACAAACCTCCACACAATGGTGGTGCAACATTGTAGCAACGCTGGTCCTGGCTTATAATACAGCTCCTCACATGTGTATGATGCTGGGGGACGGGGACGGGGGGGGGGGGGGGAGTGTACACACTACGCAGGTCAGCTGAGGTTGGGGATTCACAGGCTCTGCAAACAGGCTGGGTAACTGACACAAGACTGCTAGGCCGAGACGCCAATGTAATCGCAACCTCGCCATAACGTCTTAGCAGTGTTGGCCGTGGCGCCACCGGAGCTGGGGGTTTAGGACAGTAGGCCAGCAGACAGGAAGCAGCGGAGTGACCCAGAACACATTGGGACAAATAAACAAACTGGCCGAGTGACTCAACTTGAGAAGTTGTGGATTTGAAGGGGTTTCCGTGCCGATTCAGTGCTCCTTGTATGGAAGTATGGCAGGCGTGTTTGTATATGCACACAACCACAATGCATAGATAAACATTCGAAACACAAATACAAGCTTGAGTACATACACATTTGAGTCCTCTGTAGCTCAGCTGGTAGAGCATGGCACTTGTAACGCCAGGACAGTGGGTACGATTCCCGGGATAGAAGCATCTGATATATCATTACAACTGTGAAGATGAATAGGGCTGTCTGAACAGCTGACAAGGAATCATTACTAACAATCAGGCTCTGAATTCTGTGTGTGCCCTGATCCAAGGCCATGTCATTATTTCCTGGAAGTAGGGGTCAATTAGAGGTCAGAGTACCTCAAGCCACTCCTGCCAATAGGCCGCATTGGTAGCAGACACCTAATTTTGGTGCTATTATGGATGATAAATTGGGTTAAGCAGTCTTTTCGCCCCACTTAAAAAGCTTCCTCTCTTTCACTGTTCTCTACTTTTCTGCCCCATCGATGAATGTTTGTAGATTAAAAAATATATATAAATTAAATATATATATATAATTTTGTATATAATGTAAATAGAAGTCAAAAAATGAGGTGGAGTGGAGGAATATCATTTTAGATGTTCCTCCTGTAAGCTTATTAGATACAGTAGCCACTGAGATCTGCAAGAGAAACAAGTCCATCAAATTGTCACAATTCCATGACAAATTATCAGTCATACAAAAAAACATAGAAAAAAATAGATAGTGGTGTTCAATCAAGATAATGACATTTCAAAAAGGAGGTACAGTAAACAGCTTTGAAAAAGTGCTGTGTGTGTGGTTAAAAACATACTGTGTAATTTACAGCGAGGCTAGCGGGTTTCTGCGAGGCCGGGCCCATCCCAACTGGGACAGGTAGCGACAGGATGATGTTGACCCTGGAGGTGTAAAACCAACCTCCTTGTCGCCACGGAGACGATGGGTGCCCAGGTTGAGCCAAGTCGAGGAGTCTGCCGTTCAGTTGGCATGGGGCCTGGGCTAGCACTGGGGTGCCCTGCCAAATACCCCCCTGCCTGCCTGCTTGGCCCAAACCTTAACCCATCGGCCAGGGAAGGTGAGTGCAGTGGCAGCTGGGCCAGCACTTCACCGTCGAGCACCACTCTCCAAACAAACAACCCAACGGGCCAGAAGCCACGGCAGCATGGAACCGGTCATTACTGACTGAGTTGCATGCCTCGTCAAGGCCAGCCCTGCTCTGCCCTGGATTTGTCAAGAGCTGTCCCAGAGCAAGAATAGACCAATAATTCTCTGCTGCAGAGTGTCTTTTTACCCTACAAATAACAAGAAGTTGAGCACCTTATGACCTGAGGTTAATATCAATAACATCCTAATAAAAATAGGTGGATAAGTAATGTGAAAAGCCGTTTAGGCCCTATGGCACAGACATACAAGTGCATGTGAATGAGATGCTCTATAACGAGACTCAGCCTCAGCCTTGGTTACTCACTCTCAGGCATTTTCTGCATTGATCAGGGGTTATCCAGACATCCAAAGTCTACTCTGCTTTGTCATTGTACTTTAGCAGGCCTCAGAGAGGAAACAAGCATGAAAATAGAATTCTAGAATTCACTCCCATAACAAGACAACAAGCAGAGGGTCATTATAGTTTATGAAATGTCTAACCAGAGTTTTGCCAAAGCATTCAGTTTCTTCAAAATGTATCCAGGCAAAATGCAGATAAACAAACAAAATGAGCTGAGTCACAGACTGCTGGCAGTGTTTGAGGTATAAGGAATTAGCCTAGTGTGGAAGCAGCATAACTCAATCTCCCATCTAATCTCCACAACATACTTCTCAGCGTTCATGCTCAAGTCATCTTCAAGCAGCAGAAATACCAATATTGAAGGTACTCTGAGGCCGTCGTGTTTTTCTCTCTGTCCTTGGCCTGCACTCAAAAAGTGTCTCAGAGTAGAAGTGCTCATCTTGGATCAGGTACCAGTCTTATTCATTATGATTTAAACAGAAAAACTGATCCCAGATCAGCCCTCCTACTGTGTGCCACTCTGTGAATATGGGCCAAGGTAGCACAGCACTGAAGAATGGAAAAACTTCCCAGCAAGTCAAACAAACACCATTCCCCAAGATGCATTATGTTTATTATTCTTTAAAGAGGTCACATTATCATGAAATATCCCTTATGTAAAATGATAAATAAGTCAACATATTTTGAGACGCATTGTTGAAGTCGGAAGTTTACATACACCTAAGCCAAATATATTTAAACTCAGTTTTTCACAATTCCTGACATTTAATCCTAGTAAAAATGTCTTAGGTCAGTTAGGATCACCACTTTATTTTAAGATTGTGAAATGTCAGAATAATGGGTAGAGAGAATGATTTATTTCAGCTTTTATTTCATTCATCACATTCCCAGTGGGTCAGAAGTTTACATACACTCAATTAGTATTTGGTAGCATTGCCTTTAAATTGTTTAACTTGGGTCAAACTTTTCAGGGAGCCTTCCACAAGCTTCCCACAATAAGTTGGGTAAATTTTGGCCCATTCCTCCTGAACGAGTTGGTGTAACTGAGACAGGTTTGTAGGCCTCCTTGCTCACACATGCCTTTTCAGTTCTGACCACAAATATTCTATAGGATTGAGGTCAGTGCTTTGTGATGGCCACTCCAATACCTTTACTTTGTTGTCACAACTTTGGAAGCATGCTTGGGATCATTGTCCATTTGGAAAACCCATTTGCGACCAAGCTTTAACTTCCTGACATGATTTCAGATGTTGCTTCACTATATCCACATAATTTTAATTCCTCATGACGCCATCTATTTTGTGCAGTGCACCAGTCCCTCCTGCAGCAAAGCACCCCCACAACATGATGCTGCCACCCCGTGCTTCACGGTTGGGATGGTGTTCTTCGGCTTGCAAGCCTCCCCCTTTTTCCTCCAAACATAACGATGGTCATTATGGCCAAACAATTCTATTTTTGTTTCACCAGACCAGAGGACATTTCTCCAAAAAGTATGATCTTTGTCCCCATGTGCAGTTGCAAACCGTAGTCTGGCTTTTCTATGGCGGATTGGAGAAATGGCTTCTTCCTTGCTGAGCGACCTTTCAGGTTATGTCGACATAGGACTCTGTGGATACAGATACTTTTGTACCAATTTCCTCCAGCATCTTCACAGGGTCCTTTGCTGTTGTTCTGGGATTGATTTGCACTTTTCGCAAAGTACGTTCTTCTCTAGGAGACAGAACGCATCTCCTTCCTGAGCAGTATGACGGCTGCGTGGTCCCATGTTGTTTATTCGTGCGTACTACTGTTTGTACAGATGCACGTGGTACCTTCAGGCATTTGGTAATTGCTCCCAAGGATGAACCAGACGTGTGGAGGTCTACAATTTATTTCCTGAGGTATTGGCTGATTTATTTTAATTTTACCATGATGTCAAGCAGAGGCATGGAGTTTGAAGGTAGGTCTTGAAATACATCCACAGGTACACCTCAAATTGACTCAAATTATGTTAATTAGCCTACCAGAAGCTTCTAAAGCTTCCAAGCTGTTTAAAGGCACAGTCAACTTAGTGTATGTAAACTTCTGACTGACTGGAATTGGTCTTGGCCATAGTGGAGTTTGGAGTGTGATTGTTTGAGGTTGTGGACAGGTGTCTTTTATACTGATAACAAGTTCAAACAGGTGCCATTAATACAGGTAACGAGTGGAGGACAGAGGAGCCTCTTAAAGAAGAAGTTACAGGTCTGTGAGAGCCAGAAATCTTGCTTATTTTCCACCATAATTTGCAAATAAATTCATTAAAAATCCTACAATGTGATTTTCTGGATGTTTTCTTCTCATTTTGTCTGTCATAGTTGAAGTGTACCTATGATGAAAATTACAGGCCTCTCATCTTTTTAAGTGGGAGAACTTGCACAATTGGTGGCTGACTAAATACTTTTTTGCCCCACTGTACGTGACATAGGTGAAGCTAACTGATCAATAAGTAACTATTCAATCAGATTTGCTGGAGACAAAATCAAAACAAAGTATTTTATAGAGACTTTTAGGTAAGCCACAAAGAGTTACCTATCTAACAGACAATTCAAGGCTGGACCAGAAGACTCACAGGTAAGCAAAGTGACACTGAACGCTCTCTCAAGTTGGTTATTAAATTAAAACACCAAAAATGTAATGGGGAAAAAAAGAAAGAAAGGGGGAGGGTGGAAAAATAAATTACATTGACAGGACATAAAATATTCTGCCATGTGTGAGGGAGAAAGAATGGCATTGAAAGGCAAGAGATTGCGGGAGAGAGAGAGCGATGTGTTCAAATAAAACGAGAGGACAAGTGGCAGCTGTGTGTCTTTATCTTGGAGAGACTGAGTAAATTGGATCACCAGCGGTGCACATGCACGGCTTGAGACTTCGGTTTGGCGCATTCACACACGCACGCGCGCGTGCACACACACACACACACACACACACACACACACACACACACACACACACACACACACACACACACACACACACACACACACACACACACACACACACACACACACACACACACACACACACACACACACACACACACACACACACAGCGCTTAATTAAGATGAGTCAATTAGAATATCACAGTTTTATCGGTGAGCTTCAATAAGGGAGTGGGTGATTGTATAGGTCCCTCTCTCCCCTCACATTTCACTGCAACCGACACTAAACGCTCCTCTCATGGTCCCAGAAACAAAGCGGCACGTATGGATAAGTATAGGAGCTCACAGACTGCACCAACACACACACAAACACTGTAGGTTGTGTGCTGGCGGTATAAAAGAACAAAACTTCGCCAAATAGCTGCTTTCCACAGATGTGTCATCAAGCGAACGTGATGTCATGAACCCTGTCCAGCCTGGACATCAGTCACTTCCTGAAGGGTCGTTGGCCACGCTGATGTGGGTCAAAGAGTCCAAGACACTTTGCTGTGATTTACTGAGGAGGACCTGAGTGAGGCCTACACTGATTCGTGCACACTATGTTTTCTATAGAGGCAAGAGGTGTGTCGTTCCAATGGCTGACATACAATACAGATAAAGAACAATTGAATACTAAGGCTGGGATTCAATTCATTACAGAGAGGAACATACACATTTTATTAACTGTTCATCTGATTAATTAAATGTTCTGCCATTTTTCATACTTGATTTGCTAGAGGAAATAGTGTCACGAACAAAAATATAAACGCAACATGCAACCATTTTAAAGATTTTACTGAGTTACAGTTCATACACTTTGGTACACTTCCGGCGCCGACAGAGATGGCCGCCTCGCTTCGCGTTCCTAGGAAACTATGCAGTTTTTTGTTTTGTTACGTGTTATTTCTTACATTAGTACCCCAGGTCATCTTAGGTTTCATTACATACAGTCGAGAAGAACTACTGAATATAAGAGCAGCGTCAACTCACCATCAGTACGACCAAGAATATGATTTTCGCGAAGCGGATCCTGCGTTCTGCCTTTCACCCAGGACAACGGAATGGATCCCAGCCGGCGACCCAAAAAAATGACTTCGTAAAAGAGGGAAACGAAGCGGTCTTCTGGTCAGACTCCGGAGACGGGCACATCGTGCACCACTCCCCAGTATACTTCTTGCCAATGTCTAGTCTCTTGACAACAAGGTTGATGAAATCCAAGCAAGGGTAGCATTCCAGAGGGACATCAGAGACTGTAACGTTCTTTGCTTCACGGAAACATGGCTCACTGGAGAGACGCTATCGGAGTCGGTGCAGCCAGCTGGTTTCTCCACGCATCGCGCCGACAGAAACAAACATCTTTCTGGTAAGAAGAGGGGCGGGGGCGTATGCCTTACGGCTAACGAGACGTGGTGTGGCCACAACAATATACAGGAACTCAAGTCCTTCTGTTCACTTGATTTAGAATTCCTCACAATCAAATGTCGACCGCATTATCTACCAAGGGAATTCTCTTCGATTATAATCACAGCCGTATATATTCCCCCCCAAGCAGACACATCGATGGCTCTGAACGAACTTTATTTGACTCTTTGCAAACTGGAATCCACACATCCTGAGGCTGCATTCATTGTAGCTGGGGATTTTAACAAGGCTAATCTGAAAACAAGACTCCCTAAATTGTATCAGCATATTGATTGCGCAACCAGGGCTGGCAAAATCTTGGATCATTGCTATACTAACTTCCGCGACGCATAAGGCCCTGCCCCGCCCTCCTTTCGGAAAAGCTGACCACGACACCATTTTGTTGATCACTGCTTACAGACAGAAACTAAAACAAGAAGCTCCCACGCTGAGGTCTGTCCAACGCTGGTCCGACCAATCTGATTCCACACTCCAAGACTGCTTCCATCACGTGGACTGGGATATGTTTCGTATTGCGTCAGACAACAACATTGACGAATACGTTGATTCGGTGTGCGAGTTCATTAGAACGTGCGTTGAAGATGTCGTTCCCATAGCAACGATTAAAACATTCCCAAACCAGAAACCGTGGATTGATGGCAGCATTCGCGTGAAACTGAAAGCGCGAACCACTGCTTTTAATCAGGGCAAGGTGACCGGAAACATGACCGAATACACACAGTGTAGCTATTCCCTCCGCAAGGCAATCAAACAAGCTAAGCGTCAGTATAGAGACAAAGTAGAATCTCAATTCAACGGCTCAGACACAAGAGGTATGTGGCAGGGTCTACAGTCAATCATGGATTACAAAAAGAAACCAGCACCGTCACGGACCAGGATGTCTTTCCTAGGACAATGAGGACAATACAGTGCCACTGACACGGCCTGCAAACAAAACATGCGGACTCTCCTTCACTGCAGCCGTGAGGAAAACATTTAAACGTGTCAACCCTCGCAAGGCTGCAGGCCCAGACGGCATCCCCAGCCGCGCCCTCAGAGCATGCGCAGACCAGCTGGCTGGTGTGTTTACGGACATATTCAATCAATCCCTATCCCAGTCTGCTGTTCCCACATGCTTCCAGAGGGCCACCATTGTTCCTGTTCCCAAGAAAGCTAAGGTAACTGAGCTAAACGACTACCGCCCCGTAGCACTCAACTCCGTCATCATGAAGTGCTTTGAGAGACTAGTCAAGGACCATATCACCTCCACCCTACCTGACACCCTAGACCCACTCCAATTTTCTTATCGCCCAAATAGCTCTACAGACGATGCAATCTCAACCACACTGCCCTAACCCATCTGAACAAGAGGAATACCTATGTGAGAATGCTGTTCATTGACTACAGCTCGGCATTTAACACCATAGTACCCTCCAAGCTCGTCATCAAGCTCGAGACCCTGGGTCTCGACCACGCCCTGTGCAACTGGGTACTGGACTTCCTGACGGGCCGCCCCCAGGTGGTGAGGGTAGGCAACAACATCTCCACCCCGCTGATCCTCAACACTGGGGCCCCACAAGGTTGCGTTCTGAGCCCTCTCCTGTACTCCCTGTTCACACACGACTGCGTGGCCACGCACGCCTCCAACTCAATCATCAAGTTTGCGGACGACACAACAGTGGTAGGCTTGATTACCAACAACAACGAGACGGCCTACAGGGAGTAGGTGAGGGCCCTCGGAGTGTGGTGTCAGGAAAATAACCTCACACTCAACGTCAACAAAACTAAGGAGATGATTGTGGACTTCAGGAAACAGCAGAGGGAACACCCCCCTATCCACATCGATGGAACAGTAGTGGAGAGGGTAGCAAGTTTTAAGTTCCTCGGCATACACATCACAGACAAACTGAATTGGTCCACCCACACAGACAGCATCGTGAAGAAGGCGCAGCAGCGCCTCTTCAACCTCAGGAGGCTGAAGAAATTCGGCTTGTCACCAAAAGCACTCACAAACTTCTACAGATGCACAATCGAGAGCATCCTGGCGGGCTGTATCACCGCCTGGTACGGCAACTGCTCCTCCCACAACCGCAAGGCTCTCCAGAGGGTAGTGAGGTCTGCACAACGCATCACCGGGGGCAAACTACCTGCCCTCCAGGACACCTACACCACCCGATGTTATAGGAAGGCCAGAAAGATCATCAAGGACAACAACCACCCGAGCCACTGCCTGTTCACCCCGCTATCATCCAGAAGGCGAGGTCAGTACAGGTGCATCAAAGCTGGGACCAAGAGACTGAAAAACAGCTTCTATCTCAAGGCCATCAGACTGTTAAACATTAACATTGAGTGGCTGCTGCCAACACACTGACTCAACTCCAGCCACTTTAATAATGGGAATTGATGGGAAATGATGTCAAATATATCACTAGCCACTTTAAACAATGCTACCTAATATAATGTTTACATACCCTACATTATTAATCTCATATGTATATGTGTATACTATACTCTATATCATCTACTGCATCTTTATGTAATACATGTATCACTATGCCACTTTGTTTACATACTCATCTCATATGTATATACTGTACTCGATACCATCTACTGTATCTTGCCTATGCCGCTCTGTACCATCACTCATTCATATATCTTTATGTACATATTCTTTATCCCCCTACACTTGTGTGTATAAGACAGTAGTTTTGGAATTGTTAGTTAGATTACTTGTTGGTTATTACTGCATTGTCGGAACTAGAAGCACAAGCATTTCGCTACACTCGCATTAACATCTGCTAACTATGTGTATGTGACAAATAAAATTTGATTTGATTTGATATAATGAAATCAGTCAACTGTAAGAAATTCATTAGGCCCTAATCAATGGATTTCACATGACTGGGCAGAGGTGCAGCCATGGGTGGGTCTTGGAGGGCAAAGGCCCACCCACTTGGGAGCAAGGCCCGGCCAATCAGAACACGTTTTCCCCCCCACAAAAGGGCTTCATTACAGACAGAAATACTCCTCAGCAAAATGACGATCCCGCAAGTGAAGAAGCCGGATGGGGAGGCGCTGGACTGGCGTGGTTACACGTGGTCTGTGGTTGTGAGGCCGGTTGGACATACTCTCTAAAACAACGTTGGAGAAAGCTTATGGTAGAGAAATGAACATCCAATTCTCTGGCAACAGCTCTGGTGGACATTCCTGCAGTCTGCATGCCAATTGCACGCTTCCTCAAAACCTGAGACATCTGTGGCATTGCGTGGCAAAACTGAACATTTTAAAGTGGCCTTTTATTGTCCACAGCAAATGGTCCACCTGTGTAACGATCATGCTGTTTAATCAGCTTCTTGATATGCCACACCTGTCAGGTGGATTGATTATTATTTGGCAAAGGAGAAATGCTCACTAACAGGGATGTAAACACATTTCTGCACAACATTTGAGAGAAATAGAATTTTTGTGCATGTGGAAAATGTCAAGGATTTTTTGTTTCAGCTCATGAAACACGGAACCAACAATTTACATGTTGCGTTTAGATTATTGTTCAGTGTATATTGAACTGCTTTAACTTATATTCAGCTTGAATTGTACATTTAACACATCCCACTACCATGGCAATATTTTTACACAGCTGAAAGCAAGCATACAAATTCTCTTCAGGAAATGTACCTTTTCTAGTTTGGTCATTATCTTACTTTAGAAGTGTTTACTGTGCAGGATGAAGATTGAAGTGCAACATCTCATAAATTGAATGCCCAAATCAACTTTAAAGTATCTACAAAATAAGTTTTCCTTGTATTGTTTGCAATTCTTTTTTTCGAAAAATGTGAAGCTGGGCATCTGATTGTATGGCCTGCCCTAATGGATTTCCAGATCACACTTTCAGAGGTGTAGTGGATTTTCACAGCAGTGTGTCCGGAATGGAGGGATTTAACACTTGATACAAAAACAACCAACATCATCTTGTTGCTGTGGTGGGAAAAATAAAAAACGATCTATAAAAGCAAGTGCTTTTTCCAAAGTACTGGTGGAACTCTAGGCCGTGTGCTAACTTTTTGGTTGCAATTATAATCAGAATAACCTTTATTCAAAGCACATTTGCATATACAGTACCTACAATTTGACTTGGTGAAATGGTGCTGCCAGCAATACACAAAATAGACAGACAGAATATAGACAGAGGAATTACAATCTACATACAGTATCTACAATCAGGATATGGACAATATGGATTACACACAAGTCCTTTCAAAGTGAGCGAACAGCGATAGGAGTCTTCTCTTCTGTGGTCTGTTTTTCAGACCTCGATTGTCCAATGCGCCATCATTGTGTTAATCATAAAAGCTCTCAAGGCTGGAAGCTTTGAAAAAAACGAGGGACTGAAACTCTTGAGAAGTGGCATGACGGGAGCCCCTCTCAACTCTCCATAGCCAACAAAGCCCAGGCTTGATGGGAGTGACGCTACAAACTCTTCAGCTTCTTCAAAATGTGGTCCTGTTTTTATTTTTCCTACCACTGGGATAAAAGGGAACCTTTTATGCTATCTGCAACACGAGTGTCAACATCTCAAAACGAGTAGGCTTGCATTGTGTTCTCCACCCCCCCCCCCGTACCCCTCCACCCTCGAAACGCACCCACACACACTGCTAGGGTGGGTTAGGAGAGAGAGGCAGAGAGACAGACAAGACAGGGAGACGTTATTAAAAAGGATGGAAGAGAAACAATTTAAAGGAGGAAAAAAAAAATGAACTTCAACATTTTGTAAATATTTCACGCTTTTACACCCAGCCAAAGAGAGATCAGAGATGCAACAACAACAGCAACGTTTCAGCTTAACCATCCAACCAGATGTCAAAAAACATAGTCAAAGGTGATGTTTCTTCGTGTGTTTTATCAATGCAATTGTCTACAAACGCTACATAAGGATCCCCCTCAAAGACATGATATACATTCACTCTAGTCTTCCATAATTTGATAAGTCAACAGATATTGTATTTGTCTATTCGTTTGACTGAAAGCTTCATCAGTAACTGCAGTAAATCTGACAGACAATGTCTTATTCCTATTAAGAGGGCCCTACAACACTGAAGGCTAGAGAGTAGTGGTGATCCAATGAATTATTACACTCCGTGGCAAAGTGCAGAATATTTAAAGTAGATAAACGCTCATTGAGAATTTGTAAAATGAGTAAAACATAAATTGGGAAAGTGGGGGGGGGGGACTGTACGAAGTCTCCCTGTACCAAGTCTCCCTGTACCAAGTCTCCCTGTACCAAGTCTTTCTGTACCAAGTCTCCCTGTACCAAGTCTCCCTGTACCAAGTCTCCCTGTACCAAGTCTCCCTGTACCAAGTCTCCCTGTACCAAGTCTCCCTGTAGCAAAAATGTAAGGTCAAGTATTGATCCCCTTTTTAGTCACCAGAAACCAATGTGTCCATATACAGTAAGAGGGAGGGGTAGACAAAGACTGATAGAAAGAAGTTAGCCCATTTAACTACAGCGGTTTCATCCTGGCAGCCATTGCACTACGGACGAAGACAGGCTAAAACACCCCAGCACAGAACAACTTGGCATGGCACAGTGATGGCATGTCCTGGCATGGCATTCTGCCCAACCCAACGTGGGTCAGTACGGCTCTAAAACATGGCGACAAACCAGGCCTCTCTTCCACATGCATACCTAGTGTCCACGTCTGCAGTGGCATTCTGCATTCTCTGAGGCAGCTGTTCAAAGGAGCGCAGAGCCAAGATGTAAACACACACACACACAAACACACACACACAGGCAGGGACGACAGCCAGGGGAGGAACAGTGTGATAGGTTCTAATTGCTTCAGAATGCCCAAAATAAGGCCCCCTATTATGGCAAATTGGTTGATAATGGTAGGCTGGGAGGGTGGAAGAGGAGGGGGGTGGCGGATGCGACCCAGGCGAAGGGTAGAGGAGTTTCTCCGTGTCGCCTCATTATTTTCGTCTTGACGGACGCCCACGTTCAACCCCTGGATGAACAGGCCACGCTGAATAAGTTATCACGAGCCACACAAAAGGGAGAGTGGGTCCCGCAAACAACAACGAGAAGCGTCTCTCTCTCTCTCTTTCTTTCGCCTGACGAAAGGATGGTCCCGCCACAGTTTGGGAGCTCACCTGTAATTTCAGCAAAAACAGTAGGTGGAAAAGAAAGGAATGAAGGAAACAGGGAATGAAAGAGAGGAAGTGCAGACGTCTGTGTCTGCACAGATATCCACAGAACATTCCCTCCTTTCCGTTTGATCCGTTTCGTCCTCTGCATACTAGCTCTTCTTTCATTCCTCCAGAAGGCAGGGACAGCATCGAAGACGTTTGAGGAGTGGGGGCGTTTTTTGCACTTCGTACGACAAGGCTTCGAATGAGATCACTGCGTCAACCAGTTTTCGAATGTTTATTTTGTCTCCTTTTTGGTGTTGTCGCTGTTTTGTGTTTTGTCTGGGTCTGGAGAAGCATATGGAAGAAGTCACACCTTCACGCTGTCTTCTTATACAGTGAGGGGAATGAAGGCTTCCCCCCCAGTGGCTCCTCTCAAGAGTTAAGTATTCAAGCCAGTATTCAGACCAGTTCGTCCTAACTGTCACCACAACACGTCAATAGCACTGCCACCAAGCTTCCCTTGCCACCACTCAAAAGTAGTGGCAGAACTTTTGGACGTCTGACGGGCGAATCAGAGGGTGCTGCAGCCCGACTGGCGCTCGACGGCAGATCAAACGGGGCGGGTACCCTTGGAGTGACACCTGGAACTACTTCAAGGGGGGGGGGCGCCACTGATCTCCAGTCAGCTCGTCGGAACGGCCTGTCGATGTCGGAGGGGAAAAGCGCCTCAACCGGAACACAACCAGAGAGGGCGAATAAAACCATCACCTCAATGTCACACGGGGTTGACCTCACGGTGTTAGGAAAAGTACGACAGTAAAAGTCCCTCTTCCAGGGCGGAAAACTAGTTGATTGATAGGATGCTGTGGCTGCACCTGCTCATCGTCTTTAAAAGGTTACATGGCCATGTGCAGCACTAACCTTATCTGGAATTGAAATCAATTGGAAGCATTGCACAGGACTGCAAACTTCGGGCAACTTACAGGCATCTTCCAAGACAATCCAAAAGTAGGGAAATGACAGACTGATACCACATATTTAACGATATCACATATTAGACGGATATCACATTAGAACGATATCAGATATTAGACTGACCACATATTAGACTGACATCACATTAGAACGATATCACATATTAGACTGGAATCACATATTAGCACTGTATATATAGTAAGTCAAATATCTCAACAAAACCTAGAAAACACAAGCAGTATCTGACCCCCATTAAGGCCTAGAGGCATTGCAACTATAGGTGTGGTACAGCTAATGATGCAGAGAAGAGAAAGCCAGAGCTAGTCAGTAAACAGTCGCGTCCCTCAATAGACAAAGGCATTCCTTATATAAAACATGAGCCCATCTTTGCCCTTGTAAACAACCCCGTTCTCTGCAGCCCAGGCTTGTTTGTGTCTTTCTCCTTTCCCCAAAAGCGTCCCATCAGCATTCTCTAACGGGGGAGAGAAAAAGAGAGAGGGAGAGTGAGAAAGAGAGAGAGATAGAAAGAGAGAGAGAGAGAGAGAGAGAGAAAGAGAGATAGGTGGCAGTGCTGCTTGTTTGGCTCGGAGCGGCTGGTAATGAGGCTCAGGCGCACCCTGTCATTGTCCCAGCAGCCAGACACACACGTGTGCGTAAACACACACACACTAGTGGAAACACACACACTAGCGGAAACACACACACGTACCTATCTCGCTAAACTGAATGTACTGTAAAAGAACACACGCAACAACAATAAAAAGCCTTCAAGTACATGGAGAAGCTATTGTTTCTAACACCAAAAGTTTTCTGCCAGCCAGTAGGACCACTTACAACTCCACAAACTCAAAGAGGAACGCTGTGGTGGAATACACAAGTCTGTCCATTTCTCCCGTTTTATTTTTTAAGTGTACTGAGCAGCACTGACTATCTCTGTGCTTGACACTAGCTGGAGCTCCTCCCAGTCTGCCATTGCTTCCATAGCTACACAATCAACGTATTTATGTAGATTGGTGATGAAGCCCCTCTGTACACGGATCTAGTCTAGATAAAGGTCTCCAATCCACAGAGGCCTGCTCTCATAAAGTCTTTCAGCATTGTACACTTGGCACTGAGCTCTAAAACGCTGTCCCTACTGTACCACTGTATCCCCTACTGAATGCTCGTGTACCGCAAACACACACACATACACACTAACAAAAGCCAGCTGCCTTCACCAGCGATGGGTAAGAGGTAGCCAGCTACGGTTCACGCTTTGGTCCTTCACTCGTTTGCCAGGGAAACAGAAGAGTAAAACACGAGAAGTTCACAGAGGGAGCAGATAGGCCGACCCAGAGGGAGGAAAAGCAAACGCCAAAGTGATATCAGCCATGCTGAATAAAATCGAGAGACGAGAGGGAACGGAGTACAAATTATCCGCCGCAACACGGAAGAACAGATCAGAGGCATCCGTTGGGATTGGTCCGCCACTCTCGGGATAGGCGATATGCGCTAGGCTATGGCTATTCCAGCCTGTTTGGCTTGAAGAAATGAGTTCAACTGGAAATATTACCCAATGGAAAACAGGGGGGGAGGGGCATTTTTTTTTTACATGACCTTTGATCAAACATGTTCCTTTAAACTATCGAAACCAAACCTCTTCAGACTCATCAAACGTTGACTTTGTTAGACGTTCGACAGACGGTCATCACGTGGATGTGACTCGTCCTAATGAGCAGGCTAATAAAAAAGTATTGTTGGCCCAAAGACCAAGCTGAGGTGATTCAGATAGTCAGAGTTGGAAGAGATGAACATCAGAATCGTAGAGGACAGGTGAGGTCCAACGGCAGCTCTCATTACAGAGTTGGTCGGGATGCGGAGACGGGAGTAAAGTCTACCCTGGTGTGCTGGACCTGGGACGGCAGTGCGAGTACTCAGGCCCCAGTTTGACCAGAATACTTCGGCGACAGGAATAGGAAATCCATTATATGTCTTCCGCAAAAGATCATTGTGATTTTTCCATAGGTATTATGGCGCACGCCTGGGTGAAAACTCGATAGCAGGTTATCGCCTTCACCCAGCTGAAAATGAAATAGACTGATTGTACTCGTTCTAGTGAGGGATTGTGTGTGTGTGTGTGTACATTAGGCGATGTGTGCAGTTCCTGTGTGTGTGTGTGTGTGTGTGGGAGTGCACGCGAAGATGGAGAAGATGCCTTGCCCCCTCTGCCACTGCTCCACCCAAGCCTCTCTCGCACTCCCCCGACTCTCGCATCTTAACAAGGCTTTTCCTCCGCTCCTCCTCCAAAAAGGCAAACCAAATCAATAAAAGAACAGGAAAAAAAAGGACTAAAGTGGAGGAACGAGAAGAGAGAAGAAGAAAAAAACACACACTGAACTATAATTTGTTCTGTCTTTCAGCTTCAATTACAAAAAATATCAAATATTTTTGTTTGACTTCACAGCAAGACTTCAAGAGGGCCCCCAAGACTTCCTTCCATTTGCATCCAGCCACAGCCCACTGGTGGAGCTGAATTCCATTAATTATATGACCTATATATCACATAGTTAATATTGCAGCACTGGGAAAGAGAGAAACTCAGCCAATACTGGAGGAACGGGTCTAAATTTGGAGATCTTCAGGACATCAGAGCTCCCTTCTCCCAGCGCTTTTCTGAGGCGGCGCTCTTTGATCTCCTTCCCTCCTGACATTGTTTGCAAATGTCACTTTAATGGGACTGGCAAACACGCGAACGAACGCAGCCGCGCTCTTTTCTCTTTCTCCTCTTCTTCTTCTTCTTCTTTCTCTCGAAAGCCCATCGTTGCAACTCCACTTTCCAGTGAATCAAAAAGGGAGAGAGGCCTGTCACCAGCTGCTTTCCTGAAGGGAGCGGGTGTGAACGCGTGAATGTGTGGACAAAATGTCCTAACAACCCAGGGTTTCTTTAACTGTCGTTGCATGTACTAGCAATAATAACAATCGATTTGGACATTTTATTAACAAAACGAGACATACTGTATATACACGTAAGGTTATCCTGGTCAGGATGCATGTAAGCCTGAACAGAATTGTTAGCTCTACCGCAGCACTGGTAGTCCAGTTTGCAGTGTATAAGCCCTGGCTCAAGTGAGCTATAGCCCAGGTTGAGGGCTACTAGTGTAGTATAGCATTCAGTATAATATTAGTATAGAATATTGGCCAGGATGGAGAAAGTTAGCGAATGGGCTAAGGTGCGCTGCTCTTGCACACTGTCGGTCATTGGTGGGTTCTCTGGAGCTGAAGGGAGTTAGCATGCTGGGTCTAGCGTCACCAGGCCAAGTGCTGATCTCTTAATCAGTGTCCAGAGCGACCAGAGCCCTCCTCTGAAGGCTGAGGCCCCTGCCTGCCTCTGCCAGCCCTGCTAACGCCATGAATATGGAGCCCTTCTGCGGCCGGGGCTTGCTTATGTTTTCTGTCTGATATCTCGGCCCCATTCCCATTTCAAAGAGAGGTCCACCCAGGGGTTTGACTTTTTGATCTGCTTGGCGACTGACTCGACCACCTGCATGTGGGATCAGCCGCGAGCGAGAACAAGACCAATCCCTCCTACCCTGCCTCCCTTGCCCTTCACACTGCCTCCCCATCCAGCCCCACCTTCCCAGAACCCTCCAGAACCCCAGCGGTCATAAACTGGGTTTGGAGCTGCATCTTAACTCTCCGACCGCTCTGTTCTGCTGTGTGCTGTGGCTGGGAGGAGATGCTGGACATGATTGCCGCAGCAGCAGGAGTCGGCTCCGTTCCCACCACAGACAGTCCACCTCTGTCGGGCAAAGTCATGGGAGCCATTTTGTGACCGCAGTGTGAGGGCTGTAATGTCAGGGCCCCATGGCACTGAGATAACTGAGGAGAGAGCTGGGGCCTGTGGCTCCTCTAATCAGCCATGGCTTCCACCACCAGCCGATCCTTACACCCCTCAGAGGCCAGTGGTACCACCAACAAAGACCTCAAAACACAGAGACACTACTGCCTACTAGTCAGGTCTTACTGCCAGCATTCCTCTTCCCAAGGTCTAGCACGGGAAGGTTCAGCTTCCTTCTGACAGCTTCCATCTGTCATTGAGGATATACGCAGTGTGATAATATGCAATCCTCTTAATGAATTGATATGATTCCGCAAGTTTATCGATATGACTCGACTGATATGGGTCGATGACTCAATCACGGGTCACTATTCCTGGATACCTCTTAAACACGACATTTGCAGATGTCCTGGCAGCTCGTCATTGAAAAGAACTGCAGCTTACCAGCACCAGTGGCCATTGATAACGGGGAGCGTTCTAATTGTGCACGATCAATTTCATACCGCTTAACTCCTGATGAGTATCATTGACATTACTACTTAAAAAAATAAAATAAAATAAAATATATATATATTAGCATTCAACGTTAATGAGATCACCATGACCATATTAATTAAAACCCTCAGGAGCCCAGATGATTGGATGAATAATTTAAGGGTGTGCTGAGGAAGAAGCCCTCCACCAGCCGACACTAGGCTAAGTAATTGAGGGACTATGACATGCCAGGGCATGTACTGTCGAGGAGGACTAGCATAGGACAGGGTTTAGTCAACTCCAGTCCTGTAGATTCAGGGTTTCATTTCAACCAATTAGTATCGTGGACATTAACTTATTCCGTTAAAGAAATACTATTCGACTGTGTCACTAGACCAACAGCTAACTCAGACGTGTGGATCTTAAAGAGTATTTCTTAGAGAAGTGAGGTTTCTTTCTCAGTTTCATTCAGTTAATTAGCTGCCTTGAACCAAAAGAACAGACCTACTAATGAGTGTATAATTGATGCGCAGCTGGAGTGATACCCAGCATTCATAGTGGCTCTCCTCTCCTCCGGATCAACCAGGAGAAACAGAGAAAGGAGAGGTGGAAAGACCAACGTCTCAACTTAAATCCGCTATGACGTTATCTTACCCTCTCTCTCGCTGAGCAATCCTGTCCTTTTTCACTCACTTTTTAATATCCAAGCAATTTCAGTATTGACACTACATTACACATATTGCATTCAAAGCGTTAAACTGTCAAGAAAAAAAGAAAAAAAAGATTTATTGTCCCATACACCAGATAGGCACAGTGAAATGTTTTTTTTTTAGCAGGGTCAATACGAGGTAAGGCACCCTCAAACAGTTAAGTTAGAAAGAGTATCAGTATTAAAAAGTTGAAAAGGAGAGTAGCACATGAATACCAGAAGCTAATTTGCGCAGCACAGCTGAAGTTGCATAGCAGTAGAGGTTCCCCAACTGGCCTCATTTACATATAACAATATAACTCTTTTGCACACTTCTGGCAAGCTTAAAACACAGCAAGCCGCCTAAATGAAGGTCGCCAACACCAACCCCCCCCCCCCCCCCCCCAAAACAGCCCAACATTTTACATGACTAATAAAAATACAACAATCAAAATGTGTGAAACCTACAGGAGCGGTAGACGGTCTTAATATCAAAACTACACCATGTGACACTTTTGTTTCTTTGTCCCCTTTCCTGGTTATAAATGACTTTTAGAGATGCAAAAAAACGTAAACAAAACCGTACAACCAAAGACTTTCTTTTCTCTAAACGCTAAAGGAAAGAGGAGTAAAAATGCTTGGTATTTGTCAAAAGAAGAATGGGAAGCCCCGTGAAGCAGAAAGCAAGACAGCGGTTGGGAAGAGGTTGGGGGTCCAACCAGCTTTAGAAAGACCTAATAAATCCTGATTTGAGAGTCGGGGCTAACCAGAGAAAGACGCGAGCCTGCGAGCGCTAGGCAGGCGCTCCCGCTCTTAAATGCTACGTTTGATTAAGTCTTCCCATTAGGTGACAGCTGAACTTTAACATTAATATGATAATATTGAAATAAGTGGGTGTTATTTACTTTAGCGCCCGGGTGGAGGCGGTAAGGGGAGGAGGGGCAGCGGGGGAGGACAAGGGAAAGGAGGCAGGATGATGAATGATTTCTGGACAGCTCTGGGTGACACCAGGCGAGCCCAGGCCTCCTCTAATCAGACTTGACAAAATGGAGACCTATGCAGAAATATTGGTTACAGTCGGCGTCACAGCCCTGCCTGGTCTCCTGCTAGCACTCCCACACCGCCCGCGCTGGCCCCTGATTGTCTAAAGCCACTGAAGCATCTATTTCAATTGGCACTTCCTTCCTAGCACAGGGATTTTAAATTTAGCTGGTGTCATTTACATATTACTCTTAATCAAAAAACCACACTGGGAAATAAAAAAAGAAAAAAAAGAGAAAAGAAACAAAACCGTGGCGTCACGGTTCAGGGGTAGGCGCAGAGGCACTTTATAAAATGGAGATGTGACAAGACATTAAGCTGAGTGTGTGTGTGTGCGTGTGTGTGTGAGAGAGGGAGAGAGAGAGAGGGGGGGGGGTATGCTTGTGAGTGAACGGATGTGGGTAAGAGTAAGGAAGAAAGAAAGAAAGAAAGAAGGAGAGAGAGAGAGAGACAGAGAGCGCGAGTTGGCTAGGGGTGGTGGTATGTGTGTTTGTGAAAATGACAGACAATTTTTGAAAATTGCCGGAGTGTACTGCGTACAGCTTGTGTTTTTCTTGTTCTTCGAAAAAGCATCCAGTATTGGTTGTCGGACAGCTTTTATACAGTATCATTCTGCATTAGACTGATGGAACTATACCATAGTTAACCGCAGAAAAGAGTCGTCTACATCACACACAACGTATGGGGACTTCGCATACTGTGCGCTCATAAGACAACAGTCTTCGAACACACGGACATACTTTCCCCACTAGGATTGTGGAGAACCACAGTACAGTATGCATTCGGGATAAATAAGATGTGGGTTTGAGTGCGCATGAGTTTCTGTACGTGCTTTATGACGCATGTACTTGCCACCTGTGTACACCGTATGACTGCCTATTAGGGCCCTTCTCGAGTGCACTTGGGTCTAAATGTGCGGACGTGAACGTGGCTGATGACACAGGTGGAGACATCTGCAGAGAGGTGCGTTAGAATCAAGGTCCCTACCTGCCTCTTACCTTCTCAGCATTCCCGTTAGGATGCGGGAGCTCTTGCCCAGGTTGGCGTCGGTCTCTCTCAGCTAGAAGCAGGGGGGGGGGGGGGGGGAGAAAGGACAGGTGTGACACAGAGACATACACAGTCCATGTAGGAGGTTGAGGGGGTTGAGGGGTGAGTGAGACTGGGGGAGAGTCTCTGGGGAAGAATGTGGGAAATGCAGAATAAAACTGGGATAAAAATGAGACAGAAAAAGATTCAGAGAGACAAACAAAGAACGAGAGAAGGGCCTGTAAAATTGAAAGATAAACATGTACGGTCGAAGGAACACACAGTGACTGAACACATTGTATATAAGGCATTGTGCAGGATTGGAGCCTTCAGGTTCGCTGTGGTTTCGGATTATTCCTACTTTCACATCTACACACTAATGGCACAATCGGATCCATCGGCAAAATGTTACTCTTTTCATTATTGACTGGTTCTGGTCCCCCCCACAACTGCTTGCTTCGTACAAACAACTAAGGGGTCGAGGTAAAAAGCAACATGGAGAGATGTCTTGACCGACGTCCGTGCTGTGTTGTACTGAACAGTACCTACGATGTCCCGTGCGCAATAATGAATATCCTTCAGTATCTCTCTTTTATCTTTCGCTCTCTTTTTGGGGGTCACATTTCTGTTTTTGTTTTCAGCCTCTGTGACACGAGAAGCGTGACGGACACCACCAGTCAAACGTTTGGACACACCGACTCATTCAAGGGTTTTTCTTTACTTGTACTGTTTTCTACATTGTAGAATAATAGTGAAACCATCAACACTATGGAATAACACGTACGGAATCGTGTCGTAACCCAAACAAGTTCTGGTTACTACTCTCCTTTCGTTCGCCCTCTCCACGTGAGGGTTGTTCTGGCATGTTGTTTGGAGGACCGCGCTGGTTGCCAGGCTGAGCAGGCTCAGATGTGGTTCTGGGCGGGTTCGGCTGCTGGCTCTGACACCAGCGCCACAGCCGCCTGATGTCTCTCTCAAACCCCATGGATGGATCGTTCCCCAGAGACTTCCCACTTTTCTCCCAAAATACCACACTCTCTCTCTCTGAATCAATCTCACACTCTTTCCTTCCACTCTGTCTTTCTCTCACTTTCTGAATCAATCTCACACTCTGGCTGTTCTCTCAGTCTTTCTCTCTCTCTCTCTCAGCCATATCAAAGGGCCCATTTATGAGATATAGCTTAAGATTGATGAGGCAATAAGGCAAACAATACATTGTAATGAAGTATTTAAGGAGCTCATATACTGTGAGGATTGGTGACGGGGCCTCAGTGGGTGAAGTTAAAAAAGGACATCTACTTTTGTCCCTAAGTTCAAGGGTCTGCTGTCGACCTCCGTTGATACCAGAAAAAAATCATTTCAATAAACTTTCACACCTGCTTTGACTGTAGGGAAAAGCTATGTCTCCTGCTGTGTGTGTGTGTGTGCGCCACTGCTTGTGAATGCAAGTGTGCGTCTCTGTATTTATGCTTAAACGATGCCCCACAAACGCCTTCATCCTCTGTCTTTTTCATGCGAGAACGACGTTTACCGATCCATCCATCCTGTGTGTCTTCACATCATGTTTTTCTTCTCCCCCCCTCTTTTTTTTTGCCCCACAAACTGTCTTTAAAAGGAAGAGGGGGGCCTGTGCAGGCTCATGGGAAAGAGAAAACGAGGGAGAGAAAGCGAGGGACTATCCTCCTTAGCGGCAGGCAGACCTTTTGAAAGGAGATGTTTGATTTCCTTTGAAATCGCCTGCGAGGCCCACTGCCATGTTGTGATCTTAAAGCATTCTCCGTAGAGGGTGCCGTCAGAGGGCCCCTCCCCGTGCTGGGGCTCTCTCTGCTCTACCTGTCTGTCTGTCTGACTGTCTGTCTGGGGAGGGGGGAAGAGAGGGTCAGAGTCTAAAGCTCTAAGTGTGATAGAGATGAGAGAAGAAGAGGAGAAAGTGAGACAGAGATGCAAGGCCTAATACTCAGTTCTTTATGCAGTCAGTGTGTGTGTGTGTTTGTCCGTCCGTGCATGTGTGTGCGCGCGTTTCTGTGTGTGGATGCTTGTGTGTTCAATTAGACAGTCTTACATCATCTTACATGGGACACACAATGCCTTCATGAGCACAGCGGTGAAGGTGGTGAACGTCCCTAACCAACCACAACGCCTTGTTGTCATCAGCCCTTTGTCCTTGCCTTCAATCCCACTGTCCTTCTAGCGCAGGCCTTTACACACTCGTTAGATTATGAGGGTAGCGGCTCGTGTCCTGCATGTGTGCGCGCAACTGTTCTCACCCGGTCTCTGGATCTCTGGATCTTCTCGCGGTCACTGTGCAAGTTAGCCAGGATCTCTTGGCCCACTTGTTCTGAAAGACAAAAGAGAGGAGAAACACAGTATAGGTAAGCATGGGTACGCTGTGCCTGGGATGCACCCGTCTTCCCTTTGATTCCTAACTGAACCTTTTCTGAGAGAAGTTGAAGCTAAGTGCCTTACTTAAGGACATGACAGCACTAAGCCCCGAACTTGAACCAGTGATTTAAGTCCATTTCTTAAGTGCTCTGCTTCTGTTGCCAAATAGTCTAGTCCACAGCTAAAGCGGATAGGCATTGAGGTGTGCATTAAGACCCACAGTATGTGTGAGGTGTTTGTGTGTGTAAGCTATTGTAGCAGACAGCTGGCTTCAGCTTAACCAGCCCACTAACCTTAGAACATTAGAGAACATTGGGCCAAAAACCCATGTCTGGCCTAGCTAAGCCTTACTTAGCACAGCTAAATTGAGCCTGGATCAACTGTGCAACAGAACTATCAGCTTCGCCACCACTAGCAATGAATCCTAATTTAATGCCATATTCTTAGAATAGATAAGGGCGGCTGTACGTCAGGAAGGCCCGGAAATATTTTTCAGGGCATCTCAGACTGTTCTGGCAATTCGAAGATAGAAACGTCATTGGGAAGAAGGATGTTTGATATTCCTTTTACAGTTGTGTCACAAACCATTTTAGGGGTAATGATGATGAAAGTGGCCATTTTGGGTCCTTTTTAAACCTATACATGCCTCCTGTAAGACCCTATGATCTGTGAACCATAGATGATACAGACAACATCTGGGTGTGACTATACTCCTTATAGTGTGCTTCTAGTGTGCTCTAACATAATGTATGTCTAGATTCTGAAATAGAAATGTTCACAGTCATTTATTCAATGTTAAAAGTGGAAGATATGACCCATTTAATACAGTGCCTTCAGAAAGTATTCACACCCCTTGACCTTTTCAACATTTTGTTGTGTTACAGCCTGAATTCAATTAAATATATATTTTTTCTTTCTCTCCCATTTTTTCTTGTAAACAATACCCCATAATGACAAAGTGAAAATAAGTGGATACATTTTTGCACATTTATTGAAAATTAAATACAGAAATATAATCATTGTTCATACTGTACATTGGAGAAAGACTACCACTGAAGTATTGTGCTCAGTTTCTATTACCTTGTAAATTAAATTCAAATATACACCCCAGAGAAGTTTCTGATGCCCTCCCAATCACCCCGTCCCAATCCTTTGGATAGAGCCCCTCTCCACTCTCACCAATAACCACCATTGAATCTGAGCTATAAAGACATACAAGGAATAACCATTTTTATTTGATTTATTTTACCTTTATTTAACTAGGCAAGTCAGTTAAGAACTAATTCTTATTTTCAATGACGGCTTCAGAACAGTGGGTTAACTGCCTTGTTCAGGGGCAGAACCACAGCTCGGGGATTCAATCTTCCAACCTTTCGGTTACTAGTCCAACTGCCGCACCAAATACTTGACATATCCTAATCTGTCCAGAACTCATTCATATTACAGCAGGTTTGCAAATCACAAAAATACAAAAAAATGACATTGTAGTATAGTTAAATCCTTCCTTCTCTCTCCCAAGCCAAACCCATCCCTCCCTCTTCACCTCCTCGGTTTCTCCCCCCTTTACCCCACCCAAGCTTTCCCCAACCTCCCATCCTTGCCCACCCAAGCTAAGCTTGTCCCAACCTCCCATCCAACCTCCCATCCTTGCCCACCCAAGCTAAGCTTGTCCCAACCTCCCATCCTTGCCCACCCAAGCTAAGCTTGTCCCTACCTCCCATCCAACCTCCCATCCTTGCCCACCCAAGCCAAGCTTGTCCCTACCTCCCATCCAACCTCCCATCCTTGCCCACCCAAGCCAAGCTTGTCCCTACCTCCCATCCTTGCCCACCCAAGCTAAGCTTGTCCCAACCTCCCACCCTTGCCCACCCAAGCCAAGCTTGTCCCTACCTCCCATCCAACCTCCCATCCTTGCCCACCCAAGCCAAGCTTGTCCCTACCTCCCATCCTTGCCCACCCAAGCCAAGCTTGTCCCTACCTCCCATCCTTGCCCACCCAAGCCAAGCTTGTCCCTACCTCCCATCCTTGCCCACCCAAGCCAAGCTTGTCCCTACCTCCCATCCTTGCCCACCCAAGCCAAGCTTATCCAAACCTCCCATCCTTGCCCACCCAAGCCAAGCTTGTCCAAACCTCCCTACCTCTCAGACACACTAAAGGTTTCCGCATGCTTCAGATCGACTGGCGCCTAGCTGAACTCTGCTAGCCGAACCAAATGAGTGTGCTCGCATACTCCCTTAAAAGATCTTTGCTTGAGAAACGAGAGCAAATTGGCAGTGGTACCTTTTGTCCTTTTTGAGACGCCATAGCCAGTATACACTTCCTCAAAATAGTTAGAATTGATCTAATCTGTCATTAATTTGGATTATTTTGCAGAGGAGATCTTAGTCATGCAATTTTACATTAACATGATTGGAGCAGTATTTTTCAATTAAGACATTTGCTTGAAAACGAGTAATCACTCACTGAATGACAACAAAGACTATTGTTATAACCTCAACCCGGCACAGCCAGAAGAAGACTGGCCACCCCTCAGAGCCTGGTTCTTCCTAGGTTCCTACCTTTCTAGGGAGTTTTTCCTAGCCACCGTGCTGCTACATCTGCATTACTTGCTGTCTGGGGTTTTAGACTGGGTTTCTGTATAGCACTTTGTGACATCGGCTGATGTAAAAAGGGCTTTATAAATACATTTGACTGATTGGTCAACAGTAGGGATTCTTCAATCAATCACCAACGAAGGGGCGTAGACTTCGGCTACGAAGTCCAAAACAAACAAAAACGTCAGAAAACAGCATCATAATATATGCACGAACTCTAACGAACTGAATCAGCTGGGAAGCCTTCACACCCATCTATCGACTTACTCATCCATTCCCGCCCAACATATACTGTACCCCATGCATCCACACACCTATTCTCTCCCACCCTCATACACATATTCACCATCCCATTCTCTCGCACGCACACACAGAGACCATTAGCTATGTACACACACGGCCTTCCCCAGAGGGGTAAAGGGGATCACCCTTTACCCATCTCTATCTCCCACTGTTCCATCTTTACTTCCGTCTCTCTCTCACCATGCACACTAAGTTTGTTAAAGTACATTTCTATCTACAGTACCTGACTCTTTCACCTGACCACAGTCACGGTATTGACAGGTATTGAATGCTATTTTCAGTGTCTATGTAGTCCATTGGAATAGGCCACTTCTATCGTTACTTCATAGAGAAGAACAGTTATTTGAGGAATGTAGATTATATTGGGGGGAGGGGGAAAGGATATAGTCTCAATTTACGATAAACTCAGTACTCCTCTATAAAAACAAAGTAGCCTATCGCTGGCCCAGATTCCCACACTGAGGCAAAAAAGGTTGATCAAAGCGGAAAGAAAGTGGGCTCTTCATGGAATAGCAATGTGGGCATTCATTTCCTGATTCCGCTTTGTTCAAGTTTATTTGCTGCTAATCTGTGAATCTTTGAGTGACAGTAGGTTTTTCGAGATTTGCGCAGATTGGAAACGTTGCAAGTTGTCAAAATGAGGGTTTGTAAGTATTGAAAAATTCCTAACTTTTTGTTAATGTAATTCATGAAAGCACACTTTTAAACAAGATAAATGAATGAATAAAACATTTAAAAAACGACTCATCAGCCATTATCGGAATGACCCTTGTATCTGTGGTGCTGCGTTTGTGCCAGTGAGAGTGGGCCGTTGTTGCCCGAGGAGAGAGAGAGAGAGCGACATTTCAGCAGCAGGTTCAAAATAATCACAGGCAGATTAACTAGATCACCAATTGAAAACATAACAAAGCGAGAGAACTGCTACAAGTTAACTATAGCTAACTAAGCATTCATTTTGTTGTTGCCTTTCCACCTGCACTGTAGAGCCTAAATAAATCTGCACCGTCGGAAAGCTGGGATTCCCCGCTATTAAACAATAGCCATGTCATTGTGACAACATTAAACATATTCTAATAGCCTAATTGACACATAACTTAATGCGCATAGATCTCCCCCAAAACATGAATATTTGGGCCTTATATATAAACATGTCTAGTCAGATACCTTGCTTTGAAACAGCCTACCTTATCCATTTGATTTCAGACTTATTGAATGAAGGAATCATTTTATAAAGACAAACGTATTTGGTTGTAATGTTGAAAAAGCCAGTCCTGCACACCTAGGAGCTCTCCAGATCGAGGGTTGACCACATGTTGATAACATGTGCCTAACAGTACAGTTCTATGTGGGGGGCTAAGTGCCTTGATCAAGGGCACAACGGCAGGAGGTGGTAGGTCTACATGGGATCAGACACAGCAGCTTTCCAGGTTTAATAATGCTTACTTTTTCCATGTAGACTATATTAATAGTCATGAACATATGTGTTAAAAGTCATAGAGAAGTCATGGAAAATGTGTATAAACCATTAACAGTGAATAATCAGGTCGTCTCTATAGCATAATGCCATTTGTGAATTTCGGTGAACATAGTCTAATGGACAGTTCCTGCACTTCTTCCATCCATACCCCATAATGCCAAAGTGGAATTTTGTTTATCAAAATGTTGACAAATTAATAAGAAATGTACAACTGAAATGTGTTGAGTAAATATGTATTAAATCACTTTGTTATGGAACGCATAAATAAATTCAGGAGTAAAAAGATTTCTCAATGACTACCTCATCTCTGTACCCCACAATATACAAATACCTATAAGGCCCCTCAGTCGAGCAGTGAATTTGAAACAGAGATTCAAACACAAAGAACAGGGAGTTTAATGGCTGTGATAGGAGATAAATGAGGATGGATCAATAACATTGTAGTTCCTCCACAATACTAACCTAATTGACAGAGTGAACAGAATATAAATATTCCAAAACATGCATCCTGTTTGCAATGAGGCACTAAAGTAAAACAGCAATGTACTTTGTGTTTCAGGCAAATCCAACAAAACACATCACTGAGTACCACTCTTCATATTTTCAAGCATGGTGGTGCCTGCATCATGTTATGGGTATGCTTGTCATCGGCAAGGACTAGGGAGGTTTTTTAGGATAAAAAGAAACGGAATAGAGCTAAGCACAGGCAAAATGCTAGAGGGAAACATGGTTCAGTCTGCTTTCCAACAGACATTGGGAGACAAATGCATCTTTCAGTAGGACAATAACCTACATCACAAGGCCAAATATACACTGCAGTTGTTTACCAAGACGACATTGAATGTTCCTGAGTGGCCTAGTAACAGCTTGAAACTCTATGGCAAGACATGAAAATAGCCATCTATCAATGTTCAAAAACCAACTTGACAGAGCTTGAATAATTTTGAAATGAATAATGTGCATTGAACAATCCAAGTGTGCAAAGCTCTTAAGAGACTTACTCAGAAAAACTCACAGCTGTAATTGCTGCCAAAGGTGTCATTATGGGGTAATCACTCTGTCATTATGGGGTATTGTGTGTCGATGTGCGAGATACATTTATTTGGTATTTATTTTGAATTCAGGCTGTGGAATAAGTAAAATGGTATGAATGCTTTCTAAAGGCACTGTAGGTCTGAAAAGGGCCTAAAATGGCCACTTTATCAAAAACAGTTTGTGATACAAATGTAAAAAGCATATCAAACATCCTTCCTTCCAACTAAATTGCCAGAACAATCTGATACAAAAAAAATATTCCTGTCGTGGAATTGCCCATATATAGAGTGCATTCGGAAAGTATTCAGACCCTTTTCCACATTTTGTTACATTACAGCTTTACTATAAAATGTATTAAATAAATGTTTTTCCTCATCAATCTACACACAATACCCCATAATGACAAAGCGAAACAGGTTTATAGAAATGTTTTCAGATTTATTTAGTATTCAGCCCATTTGCTATGTCCCTCAAAATTGAGCTCAGGTGCATCCAGTTTCCATTGATAATCCTTGAGATGTTTCTACAACTGGATGAGTCCACCTGTGGTAAATTAAATTGATTGGACATAATTTGGAAAGGCACACACTTGTCTATATAAAGTCCCACATTTGACAATGCATGTCAGAGCAAAAACCAAGCAATGAGGTCGAAGGAATCGTCCGTAGAGATCCGAGACAGGATTGTGTCAAGGCACAGATCTGGGGAAGGGTAACAAAACAATTCTGCAGCATTGAAGGTCCCCAAGAACACAGTGGCCTCCATCATTCTTAAATGGTAGAAGTTTGGAACCACCAACATTCTATTTACAGCTGACCGCCTGGGCAATCGGGGGAGAAGAAACCGATGGTCACTCTGACAGAGCTCCAGAGTTCCTCTGTGGAGATGGGAGAACCTTCCAGAAGGACAACCATCTCTGCAGCACTCCACCAATCAGGCCTTTATGGTAGTGGCCAGACGGAAAGCCACTCCTCAGTAAAAGGCACATGACAGTTCATTTGAGTTTGCCAAAAGGCACCCAAAGGACTCATATTGAGAAACATCATTCTCTGGTCTGATGAAACCAAGATTGAACTCTTTGGCCTAAATGCCAAGCTTCACATCTGGAGGAATCCTGGCACCTTCCCTACTGTAAAGCATGGTGGTGGCAGCATCATGCTGTGGGGATGTTTTTCAGCAGCAGGGACTAGTCAGGATCAAGGGAAAAGAGATCCTTGATGAAAACCTGGTCCAGAGCGCTCAGGACATCAGACTGGGGCGAAGGGTCACCTTCCAACAGGAGAACAACCCTAAGCACACAGCCAAGACAATGCAGGAGTGGCTTCGGGACAAGTCTCTGAATGTCCCTGAGTGGCCCAGCCAGAGCCCAGACTTGAACCTGATTGAATATCTCTGGAGAGACCTGAAAATAGCTGTGCAATGACACTCCCCATCCAACCTGACAGCGCTTGAGAGGATCTGCAGGGATGAATGGGAGAAACCCCCCAAATATAGAGTCATACCCAAGAAGACTTGAGGGTGTAATCAATGCAAAATGTGCTTCAAGGGTTAGGAGACTTAGGTAAATGTGCTTCAAGGGTTAGGAGACTTAGGTAAATGTGCTTCAAGGGTTAGGAGACTTAGGTAAATGTGCTTCAAGGGTTAGGAGACTTAGGTAAATGTGCTTCAAGGGTTAGGAGACTTAGGTAAATGTGCTTCAAGGGTTAGGAGACTTAGGTAAATGTGCTTCAAGGGTTAGGAGACTTAGGTAAATGTGCTTCAAGGGTTAGGAGACTTAGGTAAATGTTCTTCAATGTTCTTCAAGGGTTAGGAGACTTAGGTAAATGTTCAAGGGTTAGGAGACTTAGGTAAATGTGCTTCAAGGGTTAGGAGACTTAGGTAAATGTGCTTCAAGGGTTAGGAGACTTAGGTAAATGTGCTTCAAGGGTTAGGAGACTTAGGTAAATGTGCTTCAAGGGTTAGGAGACTTAGGTAAATGTGCTTCAAGGGTTAGGAGACTTAGGTAAATGTGCTTCAAGGGTTAGGAGACTTAGGTAAATGTGCTTCAAGGGTTAGGAGACTTAGGTAAATGTGCTTCAAGGGTTAGGAGACTTAGGTAAATGTGCTTCAAGGGTTAGGAGACTTAGGTAAATGTGATTTTTTTCTTCTTCTAATGTTTAAAAAATAAGTTTTTGCTTCTTCATTAATGGGTATTGTGTGTATGATGACTAAAAAAACGATTTAATCCATTTTCGAATAAGGCTGTAAGGTAACAAAATGTGGAAAATGTCAAAGGGTCTGCATACTTTTCGAATGCACTGTGTATGTTAGGATGAAGTGTGAATTCATGCCAGGAATAATAAGTGTGAAGTTTGATTTCCTCCCTTCTGTAATAAGCAGACAATGAGTTCTCACTGTAGCTCCCTTCAGTAACCACGAGCACAACCGTTCCTTGATTTTAACTGGCGGCTTTATTCTGTAGTTTTAGTCAGAATTATCACCTTCCGTGAGTCAATGAAAAATACAGTTAAGCACACTCTTACAACCTTATCTTACGAGTGACTTATTAGCTTGGTATAACTCTGAAGTGCTTACATACATAACAGTTTAACCGGCGTTATTACGGGTTCAGATTAAACACATGAATAAAGGAAAAAATACCTCATTGGCTGCTTATTACAGAAGGGAGGAATTCAAACTTCACACTTATTATTCCTGGCATGAATTCACACTTCATCCTAACATACACTCTTCAACCTTTATGAACTACACCCGATGACATGAAAACTTAGCTAACGCAGGATTGCCTTCCCTCCAAAAGTGTGTTGCTACAATAAGGATCCCCGTTACAACAGTATTAGCTACGTAGTTCCGCTTGTATTATCATTTCCCCCGCACAGCGGACACATAAACAATTCAAACAAAAGACAACGACATAACCTGTAAGTCTAACTGTCAGTTACACTCTCATAAATACAAGTAGTGATGAAGTCAATCTCTCCCACACTTTGAGCCAAGAGAGAGACATACATATTATTAATGTTAGCTCTCTGTGTACATCCAAGGGCCAGTCGTGCTGCCCTGTTCTGAACCAATTGTAATGTTCCTTTTTGTGGCACCTGACCACACGAATAGTCGTCCAGGTGCGACAAAACTAGGGCCTGTAGGACCTGCCTGTTGTATCAATATGTTTTGACCATGACAGTTTACAATCCTGGGTTATTTATTTTAATTTTAATTTATTTAACCCCAGTTAAGAACAAATTCTTATTTTACAATGACGGCCTACCCCGGTCAAACCCTCCCCTAACCCGGACGACACTGGGCCAATTGTGCGCCGCCCTATGGGACTCCCGATCACAGCCCAGTATCGAACCAGGGTCTGTAGTGACGCTTCTAGCACTGCGATGCAGTGTCTTAGACCTCTGCAACTAAACTGGGCTCTTATATCACTTTAATTCCAGCTCTCACAACAGTATCTCAGGCAGTGCAACTACATCCTGCTACCGGACTCCAATCAGCAGATGCAATATTCATAAAACCGCTTTCTTTGAAATGCTGCTCCTCTATCGTGGATGTAAACACATTAACGCACACTTAGAAAACATTGCCAACAAGGCGCCTGACAAGCTCGTCAGTGGTCACTGTCATTTCCTGGTCACTTGGGTTAGACGGAGAAAAAAAAACACACCAAACAAACAAACCTAAAAATAAAAAAAGATCCCACCGCTGCCACCAACTGTAAGCAGGTACTGCATTAGGGTAAAAAAAATGAGGGCGGGAGAAAAAAAGAGAAGTGAGGAATCTTTGCGCGGATCAAAGACGGCCTTTCAAACACACCAAACAATCCGGCGTAAACAACGCACTGCTGAGTAGATTACACTACACAGGTGCGGCACTCCAAAGAGCCCATGTGCTGCGCTGCCTGTTTAGGGGAAACGCCGCAAAAAAAAAAAGGGCTACATCTGGCAGCTAAACAAGATAGAAAGGAGAGAGCGCAAAAGAGAGGAGGAATAGAAAAAAAACACTGTCGAATGAGTGACGCTTGTACTCCCTTTCCTCTCCCTTCTATTCCACCCATCGCGCGCACAATGTCTCTTTTTGCCTTCATTAATTTCTAATCAGGGACGAGACAGATTGAAGGATACACAGATTAAACAGTGCAGTCAGACAGTCACATGTGACAAATAGGGCAGATTAAAAGACTGAATACAGGTATTAATAACCATAATAATACAAGCACCCCCCCATCCCTCCCCATGTCCCCTCCAAAAAGAACAAGGAATAAACAGGGAAAGGAGGTGCGGCAGGAAATCTTCTGTAAAGACAACTAAGCGCCTCTATCCGTCTCTGTCCGGGATGGGGCTTAAAACAAATGAGGGTGACAGTGCTATACAAGTCTTTGGCGTGGAGGAAGACCGAGAGCGCATTATTGGTAAAGCACACACTCCAACTGAGAAGATGGATGAGGTCGTTGCAGAAGAATAGGGCCCAATGGCATCCTGCTGTAAAGACTCTGCTGCTGGAGCGGTGCTGAGTTGACATTAAGTCCTTGGTTGTAGTGTACAGGGCCTCGCTCTGAATGATACACATGTAATGAAATGTTTAATGGAGTCCCCTCTCTCAGAAATGTAAAAGTTGTACTGAAGAATTTGCCTGATTATAAACACAAATAATGTCCTTGAGCTTTCAGTAAACAGATACACAATGTCCTTTCGGATTATGGTTGAACTATGCCTCTTGTAGCTTCCCCAAGAGGCTAAAACCTCTTGATTAGGGCCGCAATGTGTTGAACCAAATCTAATCAAAATCAAATCATATTTGTCACATGCTTTGTAAACAATCAGTGCAGACTAACAGTGAAATGCTTACTTACAGGTCCTTTTCCAACAATGCAGAGTTAAAGATAAAACATTTAAATAGCAAAACGAGGAATAAATACCCAGTGAATAACGAATAACAATAACATGGCTAAATACAGGGAGTACCAGTACAGAGTCGATGTGCAGGGGTACGAAGTAATGGAGGTTAGCTATGTACATATGGTAGGGGTAAAGTGACGAGACAACAGGAGAGATAATAGACCGGTAGCAGCAGCGTGTGTGGTGAGTGTGAAAGTGTGTGTGGCGTCAGTATGCATGTGTGCATATGCTGTGCGTGTGTGTGGGTGTATGTGTAAGTATGTGTGGGTAGAGTCCAGTGTGTGTGGGTGTATGTGTGGGTAGAGTCCAGTGTGTGTGCATAGTCAGTGCAAAAAAGGATCAATGCAATTATACCAGGTAGCCGTTGAACAGACCTACTTAGCGAGAGGGGGGGGGGGGGGGGGGGGGGGGGTGGAAGCTGTTCAAGGTCCTGTCGGGTCCGGACTTGGTGCACTGGTACCGCTTGCCATGCAGAGACAACAGTCTCTATGGCTGGGGTGGCTGGAATCTTTGACAATTTCTGGGCCCTTCCTCGGACACTGCCTGGTATAGAGGTCCTGGGCGGCAGGTACCTCGGCCCCAGTGATTCACTAAGGCTGCTATAGTATCTTAACAAGAGGGTCTCCTTTCTTATCCACTCGCTCGCCTCACTTTTCAAACAATGAAACCGGTTAAGCATTCGATATAATATGCATGGCCTAACAGAGACGCATAAAAACACAAAGAGAGCGAAAGACAACCGCCCAGGCGCATTTCAGTGGCTAAGAATGGGCCTTATGGATTCAGGTTTCTTTCCATTCTACTGGCAGTGCTGCTAAGAGGAGCCGTGCGCCTGTCTCTATGAGAGGCTGGCCTGTCTCTCTATGAGAGGCGGGCGGAGTCAAGGTTTCCGAGAGCGCGCCAGCTATCTAACGCAGAGCACCACCATTGTGCACCTTTAGAGGATGTGAAATCAAGGTCGTCACTGGCGGTGCGTTTATCCTTGAGAGAGGCAGACAATGACAAAATGAGGATGAATTACTCCATATGGAAAGTCAAAAGCGTATCAATTTCCATGAAGGGTTCAAATGAAATGCTTCCACTTTAAACGTCTAGGTCAGCTAGGCTACATGTACCACAGCCGCCAAAATGGATTAAGTGCCATCGCTTCCATCACTGCTAACACAACTACTCATCCTCCAAGCACTACTGATGAAGGTCATAAGCACTGCACCAACAATGGTGTAGACAGTATCTCCCCCTGGATAGGTAAGTTGTACATTCATTTAATTGCCGGGCCTGTGTGCTGTAAAATCCGTCGCAGTATGATGAAGTGTCCCCAGAGCCGACAGACTGTAGAACACATTAAAGACTCTCAGCAGCCAGGTCCACAAACTCAAAGATAAATATTTCCCTTAGCTGTGGGACCACAAATGGGATGTTCCCATTAAGAAATCCCTCACCCTACACACACACACACACACACACACACACACACACACACACACACACACACACACACACACACACACACACACAGCCTTCCCCAGACGGGAAAAGGGGATCACCATTTACCCCTCTCTCTCTCTCACCACGCACACTAAGTTTGTTAAAGTAACATGTCCATCTACAGTACCTGACTCTCTCACCTGACCACAGTCACTTTCAGAGAGTTAGGGTAATGTTCACGAAATCTGTTACCTGGAAAAGGGAGCTCTCATATCGGCTAAATGTTGAATTCGGCTTTCGAAACCAACAAAGCTACTGTGGAGGAGGATGAGAGACGGCTTTTCTAATAAGCATCTCTTCCCCTGATGGCATTCCGTCCTGCAATCAGTAATAAAATAAAGATCCCCCTCCAAATCCATTTTCATGTAGCCTGTACTTAAGCTCTATCAACACGCAAATAGGTCACGTTAAAATTGCTGTATTAGATACTATCACCTGCATCTGTAAATCTCTGATGAGGTTTTGACTCGACAGATCGTCAGCATGCTTCCAACCCACACTGGTTCGTTACACTACAGACGGCACTGTGTCAACGCGTGGGCCGTCGTCAGAGTTTACGACAGTGAAATATCCAACGTGGATTCACATCTAGGTTACGGTGCGTCAAGGCACCATCATAAACAGCTGGCGTAGGCAAGGCGTGAAAGAGAGCGTCAGAGTGAGAAGTGTAAAATAGAGATTGGATCAGAGTGAATTAACAGACCGTTTGAAACAGGGTCATAGAAAAGTACGATTCAAAATAACTCCACATGTATAATAGACATTTTTGTCAACATCAGCTACTATTTATGAAAAGTCACGACCTCAACAAAATGGCGCGAATTGAACACTGAGCTAAAGAAAATCCACGTCAAATTCAGAATCACTAAAACTTCTCTCTACGCTCAACCACCAGACAGAACAACCCTAGGTTATCTAAAACACAGGAAATTATCATTTCCTGCTGACAATCCGGACTTGTTGCTCGTTAGCATATAAAATATTCCCCTCCCGTTTGAACGGCTATTAACTATTTAAATGACCCTGGCGCTAAGGCCTTGCTCAGACTCGCTTGCTAAACATCCATATCCCCCAAAGGTCCATTTAACAAGTCTATTACTCTTCTCACATTATAAATCACACCACCACTAGAGAGCAGGACTTTATATATTAACTCACCCTCTTAACAAGAGATTAGCAGAGGGTACATTGTAGAGGGTACAAATAGAGGTACTAGATAAGACCCAATGGTGTGCTGACTGAGTTTGTCTCAATCAGATACTGAGACAAATCAACTGAGCAGTATCCAGATCCATCCTTCCACCTTCCCTTTGGTTCTATGGCCTAGTGTTGGTGAGATGCATTGGGTCTCACCACATCATCACACAGTTGTCCACATCATACTTCTATGGAGAAATGGGAGAGAAAGGCCAGTTTAGGCCAGTATAGATAATTGTAGCCCAGGCCAAAGAAGCCCAGTCAAGGTAATTACCATAAGGTTAGAAGTCTACTTCCCAGCCAGTCCATCCCATCCCAAGACAACCCACCCCAGCCACCATTCCAGGGGCCCCTCCCACTCCTCCCTCCACAGGCACACACATAATTGGACACATCATCAATTTTACAGGAGCAGTTTTTAGAGCAGTTCCACCGTGAGATGTCTGGGGCCCCTTTTTCTTTCTCTCCTTTTCTATCTTTCCTCTGCTCTGGTCCCTCTCTCCCCTGAGCTGAAAGGGTACAAGCCCTGACAGCGGTAACACTCTGAGGCTCAGCACAGCTCTGTTTCATTAGCTGGTTGAAACCACTTTTTAAAGGTTACCACACAAACCTCTATCCGGACACAATCCACACAGACAAAGGAGTGAAAACGACCCGAGGGAGTTGTGAAGGTAGGTGGAGTCTGCCACTGTCTCACATGCAAGCACAGACTGACACACACAAGCCCCCCCCCACCCACACACAAAATTACAAATTCTGCATCTGCATTCACTAAACTCGTTGGCTGGAATACCTGGGGAACAAGTTAGCTTTCTTTGTACACCGTCTGGAATATTTTCCTTACACTCATCGAAGTTGTTCACACCACTTTCTGTTTCAAATGCCGAGCCCACAGGCCATGTGTCCAGTCTTGGTCACATCGGCTGACTTGGCTCACAAAGTGAAGTAGGTAAGAACCAGGTCATTGGGGGTGATGCAGCATCTGGACAATCTCCAGTGTTGTGACAACTAACAATAAGAAGGAGCTATATTCACCTTCACCTCAGTACACTGCTTCCCCTGAGTATGACCCCTATGTGTGTAGTCAGCATTTCCCTTGAACAGCAGCGGAGGGATAAGGTGTATTCTGAGCTGGCAGCCCATCTGAGGGGCCTTTTCTTGAACGAGTTTCCATAGACGTGAGCAAACAAGGGTTTACACACCAAGCAGGCTGACCAGCCCTGCTGTGGGCCTTCGTCTGCACGTGGATGTTTGCTATGAGCAGCGGTGTGGTAGGCAGCCAGTCAGGACATATTTCTGGGGGCCTTTCTTCACACCGCGCCTGGCCGTGTTTTATTCATCGCCTGCGCCCTGACCCCGCAGATCTCCTGTTCGGACAAATTACTTCTGATTAAGACAGATCTCTATTAGTCAGCCACTCAACTTAGCCTATTCATCATCCCGCCCTTTCCCCTGCTCCCCCTCCCTCCCTCGCCTGTCCGTCAGACCGGAGCAAGACGCAAAGGAAATGTTCCGCCGCGGTTTTAAATGGCTGATTACGGACAATTGGCGGATGGAGAGATGTAAGGGAGTCTTATGGGTGATAAGACGCAGGTTTAATGGGTATAAATGACCAGGCTGACTAGGAGGACCAGCTGGTAATAGAACCATTTGTTTCAGGCAGAAAAGGGGCAGGGAGAAAAATGAAGGCTGTTTTTCTTCAATTGAACTCCCTCGCTGCCTTCGAGTTCAAACACTCCTGTTCCCGAATGGACTTTTAACAGTGAGGTCCCTCTCACTCGCCATGAATGAGAATAGATGAGGCTCGAGAGCGGTGCGGTTGTTTTACATTTATGAAATTACTCCGTCAAGCACACACAGATGCTGATGTGGACATGGCCACAGACCAGACATGTACACACAGTCAAATACTCAGGCACAAAGCAATCCACCACCATATTAAAATGTGAGGGAACTTTAACGTACATTATAAACCGGGTAGTTTGGGTCCTGGATGCTGATTGGCTGAAACAGAATTTCAGGTGTGTGTATATCAGACAATATACCATTTGTATAATATTTTACTATTCTATTTTATATTGGTAAGCAGTTTATAATAGCAATACGGCACCTCTGGGATTTATGGCATATGGCCAATATAGCACAGCTACGGGCTGTATCCAGACACTCCGTATCGTGCTGAAGAATAGGCCTTAGCCATGGTATATTGTTCATATACCATACCTCCTCGGGCCTTATTGCTTAAAGATGCACTATGCAGAAATTGCTAAAATTCGAACAGTTCACCTAATTTCAGTTTATGTGACAAAACAAGCAAGTATAGTGTAGAGAATCATTGTACCATCTAAACTGCTGTGAAATATATTTTCCATAAACAAAAATATTATATTTTCAGCTGGTGTACAAAACCGAAAATAAAAGACAAAAAACTAAACTTAAGGGAAGCATAGAAATAGTACTTCTTAGACATTTTTTCAATGAGAATGACATATCTATATCACACATTTCTATGTGAATCTGGTTAGGTCGCCCAAAAAGTTACATATTGCAGCTTTAAGTATCCCAATACACTACTTGTAATGTAAAAACTTAAAAACACGTTGTACTGAAGACAACTTGAAGTAAAACTTCTGAAATCATAAACTCCTAAGTTAAAACAGAGCAAATACTTAAAGCAGCTCAATAGCTGTAAAGTCCTATTGTTTAAATCCCAAAACATACTGACTAAATTAACCTGAACCACAATAATGGGTAACAGGGGGAGGAGAAGGAGGAGGGGGGTTGCTGTCAGCAAATTGCCTGGAGTTAATCAACCCAGTCTTCCTGAACCATCCAAATGAAAACTAATGGACTTTGGGCCACGCTGTGATTGCCTCAACACACTTACAGAAGTAAGATGGGAACGACGCCTTACAGGGCCTTCAATTAAAAATGTTGAATTTCCACAGACGGCTGGTCAGGCCATACATCTACTGTATCCACGCAGCCACGAAGGTCAATTCTATGGATCAAATGGACTTGACTGATTAATTCCATTTCCACTGCTCCCGGAATTATTTGCACGCATTGATTAAGGTTGTGGTCAGAATGCGTAGAAAATGTATGAAGTGTGGAATTAAAAGCAACCTACAAATAAGATTAAATTGCGTAAATATTATTAACAGTGCTGGTACTCTTATCTTACAATGAACAAAAATATAAACAACATGTAAAGTGGTGGTCCCATATTTCATGAGATGAAATAAAAGACCACATACATTTTCCATATGCACAAAAAGCTTATTTCTCAAATGTTGTGCACACATTTGTTTACATCCCTGTTTGTGAGCATTTCTCCTTTGCCAAAGATAATCCATCCACCTGATTGAAGTGGCATATCAAGAAGCTGATTAAACAGCATGATCATTACACAGGTGCACTTTGTGCTGGGGACAATAAAAGGCCACTCTAAAATGTGCAGTTGTCACAACACAATGCCACATATGTCTCAAGTTTTGAGGGAGTGTGCATTTGGCATGCTGACTGGAGGAATGTCCACCAGAGCATTTGCCAGGGAATTGAATGTTTATTTCTCTACCATAAGCCACCTGCAACATCATTTTAAAACATTTGGAAGTATGTCCAAACGGCCTCACAACCGCAGACCACGTGTAACCCCGCCAGCCCAGGACCTCCACCTGCGCGATTGTCTGAGACCAGCCACCCGGACAGCTGATGAAACTGTGGGTTTGCATAACCGAAGAATTTCTGCACAAACTGTCAGAAACCGTCTTAGGGAAGCTCGTTGTCCTCACCAGGGTCTTGACCAGATTGCAGTTCGGCGTCGTAACTGACTTCAGTAGGCAAATGCTCACCTTCGATTGCCACTCGCACGCTGGTGAAGTGTGCTTTTCACAGATGAATCCCGGTTTCAAGTGAACCGAGTAGATGGCAGACAGCATGTATGGCATCGTATGGGCGAACGGTTTGCTGATGTCAACGTTGCGAACAGATCGCCCCATGGTGGTGGTGGAGTTATGGTATGAGCAGGCATAAGCAAAGGACAATGAACACAATTGCATTTTATTGATGGCAATTTTAATGCACAGAGAGATACCGTGACGAGATCCTGAGGCCCATTGTTGTACCATTCATCCGCTGCTATCACCTCATGTTTCAGCATGATATCGCAAAGCCCCATGTCGCAAGGATCTATACACAATTCCTGGAAGCTGAAAATGTCCCAGTTCTTCCATGGCCTGCATACTCACCAGACATGTCACCCATTGAGCATGTTTGGGATGCTCTGGATTGACTTGTAGCAACTTTGCACAGCAATTGAAGAGGCATGGGACAACATGCCACAGGCCAGAATCAACAGCTTGATCAACTCTATGCAAAGGATGTATCGCGCTGCAAGAGGCAAATGGTGGTCACATCAGATACTGACTGGTTTTCCGATCAACGTCACAACTTTATTTAAAAAATAATAATAGTTAAGTATCTGACTGGGAATACAGATGTATATCTGCGCCTCTAGCACTCCTAATGAATTTAATTAAATTGACAAAATATAAAATGTAAAATCTTTGAAACTGCTGCATGTTGTGTTTCTATTTTTATTCAGTGTATATACACACACAAGCAGCATCACAGACAACATAACAAACAACCGCATCAGACTCCTTTCAGCCCATTGTTGGTAGTGAGGAAATAACTAAGCCATAGCCTATGAAAGTAAAGGTGCCTTTACAATAAGCTTTACAGCTAATTACTTTCAGTATGTGGTTGGGAATAAATTAAAGATAGTCATTTGTGTAGTGGACAATAGAAATGACTATCACAGTACAAACTACTGACATAACACAATAACCATCTCACAGCTGACAAATAGTCTCAATGTAGAAAGGAAATAAGTGGAAACTGTATGGAAAGATGACAAAAGAAAAAACCTACGAGGAAGACTGGAGAAGACGAATACATATGAAACAAGGATAAATACTCCTAAACTTGGAAGCAGCAGAGGGAGGTATACCCGCAATTAAAAACCCCAAACATCTCAATTCCTCCTAATCAAACGCAGCATCCCTTCTACCCTCCTCGGGCGGAACACACAGCGGAGGAAAGAAGTTTGTCAGTTTCGCGAAACGGACTTGAAGAAAATGCATGAGGGGAAGAAGAAACTTGACGTTACGCCGTTGCCATGTCCACAGTTTAGGAACGTTAATAATCGCTTTACTCTTGATTAAAGGCTTTTATGTCTCTAATCAGAAAGTTGACAGACAGATCAAAGCGTGCAACACTATTTTTCTTAGCCTTTTAATTATCTATAAAAGACCACACCTCGGGCTGCTCTTCCCTGCCTATCTCCTCAAACTCTCGGCGAAAGACGACGAAGGAAGATCTAACACTTCTTAACAGTTCATTATCCAATAAAAAGGGGGGAAACAACGAACACACTCCACACACACACACACACACACACCAGGCACAACCATTTCGAAGAGCTTTAAAGCAATCTTCACAATTAGCGAAGACCTGGGGAGGCCTGTGTTCCTCTCTTTATTGGCGCGTCCCAATTTGAAACGCCTTAATTGTGTTTGTCAAAACGGACGCGCCGTCACCCTCATTTGCATGTTTTGACAGGGCCTGTCGTGATTCAAGCACCACCCCCCCCCATCGGAGCTCAGGGAGTATTTAGCAAATTTCAACACCTACTGATTATTCTGTTAATAACTCATTAATTTGTGCTTTGTTACAGATCCTTTCCCCCTCCCCAATCGTCAGAGAGTTAGAGTAAAAGTGAGGCAAACGATACGTTTAGTTGTGCAACAACTCATCGATATGTGGCCATCCTGATTTAATTTTTATATATATATTTTGTAACCTTCATTTAACTGGGCAAGTCAGTTAAGAACAAATTCTTACACCGGCCAAACCCGGACGATGCTGGGCCAATTGTGCGCCGCCCTATGGGAACTCCCAACCACGGCCGGTTGTGATACAGCCTGGATTCGAACCAGGGTGTCTGTAGTGACGCCTCTAGCACTGAGATGCAGTGCCTTAGATCGCTGCGCCACTCGGGAGCCCAATGATGATGATGCTGTTAACCGTTTCTTGTTGTGATCAACATGATTCAACTCTGTATCGCTGTCTGTTTCTGATTGACTGTTCTTAAAGGGATTTACATAACACCAGAAGCTCTTTGGTCTTTTACACCCTAAGGCAAGAGCCAGGGCCCACACTTTCAAGGTTTTGAACTGACCTCAATGTTCCTCATCCCATTCATACAGGCAATGCCAAGAAGCACCCAGACTCGTAATCCAGTTCTAATCAAATGAAAGGCAAATCGACAAAGAACATTCCATTCCCCCCTCATCAACAAACTCGCTAAATAAACATAGCACCACGTCAACGATATGTAAAACAAGTGTGCTCGGAAAAACAAACAAACAATCTACAGGGACGTAGGACTGTCGGCGGTAATTTAACGAAGGAGGAAAAGGAGGGCGTGAAAGCAAGACATCAAACATTAGCCTGAATGGAAAGCACAAGACGATAAGCGTCAGAGCGCTGACAGAAGCTGACAGTTATTAACACTTAAGGATTCTTTTCTCAAACTTTGAATTCATTAATACTCATGAGAGCAGTGGAGTGTGTTCCCAGAACACAGAGAGGGCTTTGGTTGGACATAGTTCATAGTCAGCTGGAAAATGACACAGTGAGAACCGCAAAGGCCAACAAAGTCTTTGTTCAATAGCAAAGACCTTCCTCTATTGTGTGCTCTCCAACGTTGCTTTGAAAACCTACTAATACAAATGGATTATGATTTGACAAAAAAAATAAAAGGAAAATGGTGCCCAAAGAAAACACTGAAGTTTAGAGTTAAACAATTTGTCGTGGTGACGTAATGGCAAAAAAACAAACGAAAAAAAACATGACAGAGACACGAAACCCATTTCACCCAACAGAATGATGAATTTCTAAATGCTTACACATGTATTTAATGGTAAAGGTTGTACATCCGTTATCCTGGTGCCTGGTCACCTTACCCCTTTACATGTCTACCTCTATCACTCCAGTATCCCTGCACATTGTAAACACGACCCTGTATATAGTACGCTTACTTACTTTCTCGTGTTTTTGTTCTACCTTGTTATTCTTAGTACTGCATTGTTATTGATTACTGCATTGTTGGGTTTAAAGGCATTTCACTGTACTTGTGCATGTGACATTAAAACTTGAAACTTTATGAATGACCACTAGCTAAATGACAAAAAGGTTTGCCCCCATGTCAGTGGCTATTACAAATTCCTTTAGTCTACGCATGTTTATCACTGTACCTAAGCTTACATAGTTCATGAAGTGATCGACGGTGACCTTTCTGTGGCCTTCGTTGGCCATGAGGTTGCACAACAGTTTAAGGTGACCGTGGCTATTTCTTCCACCAAGCAACAGCAACGCTTATGACTTGGTCAGAACACTAGATCTTTGTGGCCGCTCACAACAGCAAGTTTGTCTCTCGCTTTGGGGTTAACACACTTCCCTACTCTTGTGAGAGCCCAATAATACAGCTATTATATAAGGATATGAGGCATAGAGGGGGCTCACAAGAGAGAGATGCATCATGTGCCTCATTTAACAATGAGCACAGCCACGGATATGAAGGACAATTATTGTTATTTTTCTCCTGAATAAAATGGCGTATTGCGCATTGTCAACGTAATCCAGAGCAAAACAATTGAAAAGTTACAATGTGTTGTACATTATGAACTGGTTGGTTCGAGCCCTGAATACTGATTGGCTGACAGCCGTGGTATATCAGATCGTATACCATGGATATGACAAAACATTTATTTATACTGCTCCAATTACTTTGGTAACCAGTTTATAGTAGCAATAAGGCACGTCCGGAGTTTGTGGTATACGGTCAATATACCATGGCTAAGGGCTGTGTCCAGGCACTTCGCTTTGCGTCGTGCATAAGAACTGCCCTTAGCCGTGGTATAATGGCCAAATTCCACACCCCATCGTGCCTTATTGCTTAAATATACCACGGTGTGAATGACAACTGTATGCATTATATTCCGTATATTTGCGCTGTAACTACTTCACTGAGTGGATAAGATCGTGGAGAGAAAAAAAAGTAAAAAGTGTAACAATAAAAGTAATAATAGATACACAATGAGTAACAATAACTTGGCTATACACAGTACAAGGGGTCAAATGAAGCAGATTCTAAACTACAGGACTGTTTTGCTAGCACAGACTGGAATAAATGCCGGTATTCTTCAGATGACATTGAGGAATACACCACATCAGTCACTGGCTTCATCAATAAGTGCATCGATGACGTTGTCCCCAGTGAGTGTACGTACATACCCTAACCAGAAGCCATGGATTACAGGCAACATCCGCACCGAGCTAAAGGGTAGAGCTGCCGCTTTCAAGGAGCGGGACTCTAACCTGGAAGCGTATAAGAAATCCCGCTATGCCCTCCGACGAACAATCAAACAGGAAAAGCTTCAATACAGGACTAAGATTGAAACATACTACACCGGCTCCGACACTCGTCAGATGTGGCAGGGCTTGCAAACTATTACAGACTACAAAGGGGAAGCACAGCCGTGAGCTGCCCAGTGACAAGGGCCTACCAGACGAGCTGAACTACTTATATGCTCGCTTCAAGGCAAGTAACCCTGAAACATGCATGAGAGCATCAGCTGTTCCAGACGACTGTGTGATCATGATCTCCGTAGCCGATGTCAGACCTTTAAACATGTCAGTATTCACAAGGCCGCACGGCCAACTGGATTACCAAGACGTGTACTCCGAGCATGCGCTGACCAACTGGCAAGTGTCAATGACAATTTCAACTTGTCCCTATCTGAGTCTGTAATACCAACATGTTTCAAGCAGACCAAAATAGTCCCTGTGCCCAAGAACACTAAGGTAACCTGCCTTAATGACTACCGACCCGTAGCACTCACGTCTGTAGCCATGATGTGCTTTGAAAGGCTGGTCATGGCTCACATTACCACCATTATCCCAGAAACCGTAGACCCACTCCAATTTGCATACCGCCTCAACAGATCCACAGATGATGCAATCTCTATTGTGTGGGGGCTGTGCTTTGGCAAAGTGGGTGGGGTTATATCCTTCCTGTTTGGCCCTGTCCGGGGGTGTCCTCGGATGGGGCCACAGTGTCTCCTGACCCCTCCTGTCTCAGCCTCCAGTATTTATGCTGCAGTAGTTTATGTGTCGGGGGGCTGGGGTCAGTTTGTTATATCTGGAGTACTTCTCCTGTCCTATTCGGTGTCCTGTGTGAATCTAAGTGTGCGTTCTCTAATTCTCTCCTTCTCTCTTTCTTTCTCTCTCTCGGAGGACCTGAGCCCTAGGACCATGCCCCAGGACTACCTGACATGATGACTCCTTGCTGTCCCCAGTCCACCTGGCCATGCGGCTGTTCCAGTTTCAACTGACCTGAGCCCTAGGACCATGCCCCAGGACTACCTGACATGATGACTCCTTGCTGTCCCCAGTCCACCTGGCCATGCTGCTGCTCCAGTTTCAACTTCCACCTGACTGTGCTGCTGCTCCAGTTTCAACTGTTCTGCCTTATTATTATTCGACCATGCTGGTCATTTATGAACATTTGAACATCTTGGCCATGTTCTGTTATAATCTCCACCCGGCACAGCCAGAAGAGGACTGGCCACCCTACATAGCCTGGTTCCTCTCTAGGTTTCTTCCTAGGTATTGGCCTTTCTAGGGAGTTTTTCCTAGCCACCGTGCTTCTACACCTGCATTGCTTGCTGTTTGGGGTTTTAGGCTGGGTTTCTGTACAGCACTTTGAGATATCAGCTGATGTACGAAGGGCTATATAAATAAATTTGATTTGATTTGATATTGCACAACACTACCCTTTCCCACCTGGACAAAAGGAACCCCTATGTGGAAATGCTATTCATTGACTAAAGCTCTGTCCTCAAAGCACATCACTAAGCTAAGTCCCTCCGCAACTGGATCCTGAACATCCTGACGGGCCACCCCCAGGTGGTAAGGGTAGGTAACAACACATCCGTCACGCTGATCCTCAACACAGGTGCCTCTCAGGGGTGCGTGCTTAGTCGCCTCCTCTACACCCTGTTCACGCATGACTGCATGGCCAGGCACGACTCCAACACCATCATCAAGTTTAACGATGACAGTGGTAGGCCTGATCACCGACAACAATGAGACAGCCTATAGGGAGGCGGTCAGAGATCTGGCCGTGTGGTGCCAGGACAACAACCTTTCCCTCAATGTGATCAAGACAGAGGAGATGATTGTGGACTACAGGAAAAGGAGAACCGAGTACACCCCCATTCTCATCAACGGGACTGTAGTGGAGCAGGTTGAGAGCTTAAATTTCCATGGTGTCCACATCACCAACAAACTATCATGGTCTAAACACACTAAGACATTCGTGAAGAGGGCATGACAAAGCCTATTCCCCCTCAGGAGACTGATAAGATGTGGCATGGGTCCTCAGATCCTCAAAAGGTTCTACCATCGAGACCGTCCTGAAATTCCTCGGCCTCCGACCGCAAGGCACTATAGAGGGTAGTTAGTACGGCCCAGTACATCACTGGGGCCAAGCTTCCTGCCATCCAGGACCTCTATACGAGGTAGTGTGAGAGGAAGGCCCTAAAAATTGTCAAAGACTCCAGCCACCCTTGTCATACACTGTTCTCTTTGCTACCACACGGCAAGCGTTACCGGAGCGTCAAGTCCAGGTCCAAAAGGCTTCTTAACAGCTTCTACCCTGAAGACGTAAGACTGCTGAACAGCTAATCATAAGGCTACCCAGACACCTCTTTTACGCTGCTGCTGCTCTCTTTTTATTATCAATGCATATTCACTTTAACTGGACCTACATGTACATATTACCTCAACTAACCGATGCCCCCGCACATTGACTTAGTACTGGTACCTCCTGTATATAGCCTCCACATTGACTTAGTACTGGTACCCCCTGTATACAGCCTCCACATTGACTTAGTACTGGTACCCCCTGAATATAGCCTCCACATTGACTTAGTACTGGTACCCCCTGTATATAGCCTCCACATTGACTTAGTACCGGTACCCCCTGTATATAGCCTACACATTGACTTAGTACTGGTACCCCCTGTATATACACTCCACATTGACTTAGTACTGGTACGCCCTGTATATAGCCTCCACATTGACTTAGTACTGGTACCCCCTGTATATAGCCTCCACATTGACTTACTACTGGTACCCCCTGTATGTAGCCACGCTATTGTTATTTTACTGCTGCTGTGTCATTATTTGATACTTTTATTTAACATTTTTTACTAAACAATTTTTTACTTAACACTTATTTGTCTTAAACTGCATTGTTGGTGAAGGGTTTGTAAGTAAGCATTTCACTCACTGTAAGGTCTACTACACTACACCTGCTGTTTTCGGCGAATGTGACAAATCAAATTGGATTTGTGTACCGAGTCGTTGTGTAGGGGTACGAGGTAATTGAGTTAGATATGTACAGGAATAAAGTAACAGATAGTGAACAGCAGTTGGTCAACTGGTGGGCAAACTAGAACAAACAATTGCTGATACTTAAATAATGTCTCATAGAATTTTGTGGCAGCCCGCAAGCTGTGATGCAGTACGGTGCAAATTTTAAAGGAAGAACCACAGTATGTGATGAATCAAAAGAGTTAGAGCAAAAAGGGTCAATGCAGATAGTCCGGGTAGCTAATTGGCGAACTAACAAAACATAGACTACACACCATTCTGAATTGCTATACATAAAGCACTAATGAGAAAAAAGGATAATACATGTCTGAAATAACCTATCCTGACAGAACACTCGGATATGCATCTCATTCAAAATAGCTAATTCTCTAAATACAGTTGAAGTCGGAAGTTTACATACACTTAGGTTGGAGTCATTAAATCTCGTTTTTCAACAACTCCACAAATTTCTTGTTAACAAACTATAGTTTTGGCAAGTCGGTTTGGACATCTACTTCGTGCATGACACAATACATTTTTCCAACAATTGTTTACAGACAGATTATGTCACTGTATCACAATTCCAGTGTGTCAGAAGTTTACATACACTGAGATGACTGTGCCTTTAAACAGCTTGGAAAATTCCAGAAAATGATATCATGGCTTTAGAAGCTTCTGATAGGCTAATTGACATCGTTTGAGTCAATTGGAGGTGTACCTGTGGATGTATTTCATTGCCTACCTTCAAATTCAGTGCCGTTTTGTTTGACATCATGGGAAAATCAAAAGAAATCAGCCAAGACATCAGAAAAATAATTGTAGACCTCCACAAGTCTGGTTCATCCTTGGGAGCAATTTCCAAACTCCTGAAGGTACCACAATCATCTGTACAAACAATAGTACGCAAGTATAAACACCATGGGCCCAGGCAGCCGTCATACAGGTCAGGAAGGAGACGTGTTCTGTATCCTAGAGATGAACATACTTTATTGCGAAAAGTGCAAATCAATCCCAGAACAACAGCAAAGGACCTTGTGAAGATGCTGAAGGAAACAGGTACAAAAGTATCTATATCCACAGTAAAACGAGTCCTATATCGACATTAACTGAAAGGCCGCTCAGCAAGGAAGAAGCCACTGCTCCAAAACCACCATAAAAAAACAGACTATGGTTTGCAACTGCACATGGGGTTAAAGATTGTACTTTTTGGAGAAATGTCGTCTGGTATGAAGAAACAAAAATAGAACTGTTTGGCCATAATGACCATCGTAATGTTTGGAGGAAAAAGGGAGAGGCTTGCAACCATGAAGCATGGGGGTGGCAGCATCATGCTGTGGGAGGTGCTTTGCTGCAGGACGGACTGGTGCACTTCACAAAATAGAGGAATGAGGAATTAAAATTATTTGGATATATTGAAGCAACATCAGTCAGGAAGTTAAAGCTTGGTCGTAAATGGGTCTTCCAAATGGACAATGACCCTAAACATACTGCCAAAGTTGTGGCAAAATGGCTTAAGGACAACAAAGTCAAGGTATTGGAGTGGCCATCACAAAGCCCTGACCTGAAAAAGTGAGTGCGAGCAAGGAGGCCTAAAAACCTGCCTCAGTTATACCAGCTCAGGAGGAAGGAGGAATGGGAGGAATGGGCCAAAATCCACCCAACTTATTGTGGGAAGCTTGTAGAAGGCTACCCAAAACATTTGACCCAAGTTAAACAATTTCAAGGCAATGCTACCAAATACTAATTGAGTGTATGTAAACTTCTGACCCACTGGGAATGTGATGAAAGAAATGGAAGCTGAAATAAATCATTCTCTCTACTATTATTCTGACATTTCACATTCTTAAAATAAAGTGGTGATCCTAACTGACCTAAGACTTTCTTTTCACTAGGATTAAATGTCAGGAGTTGTGAGAAACAGTTTAAATGGACTTGGCTAAGGTGTATGTAAACGTCCAACTGTATCACTAGCAGAAACAAGTCGTCTCGTGTTCTAGTTAATTAACTAAAACAGTTCTCACGGACAAAAAAACCTCCCTGCCATCGTCCCCACTAATTAAGCATATCAAACTTTTTACGACAAACCAGAACTAATTGAATCTTAACTTCTGAGGGCCTCGTGCCATCAAATCCATTATTCATAAAGGACATGATATTATAACTAAGTTGTCAACTCGGTTTTATTCTTTATTATCCCGTCTGTCGTTCCTCTATCGTCTTAGGCTCCTTTCTTTTTTCTGCAAGTCCCAGCTTTTAATCTAGAACTGAGCGGTACACATTGTCATGGTTGCAGCCGAACAAAATCATTTGCTTTTTGAATTTGGTCGGTGGTATGCGGGCGGGGAAGGGGCGGTAGCGATTGGCAGCATTTCCCCGTGGGTTTGTGCAGTGCGCCGGCGGGGCCAGCTCCACAAAAGGAGAAGAGGCTCGGCGTCGGTAATAACACAACCCCAATACCTTTCTGTCCCCTCATGAATAAAACATGGCATCTGCTCGAGCCCACCTTGTCTCAATGTTGTTTAGATGCGGCGGGCGCTGCATGCGGAGGTGGCGGGCGCCGGGACGAGTTCCATTTTACACACAGCGGCCCGTCGGCCGGCGTAGCGCTGTCGTTTCTTCTCCTGGGGGCGATGATGGAATGTGACCCCGGAATGACTGACAGACACAGCAGTGGTTGACTGGGCTATGGCGCCCTGACGGCAAAGACCCTCTTCCTATTCCACACACAGGTAACTAACAGAGAGAAGCTCAACATGTAGATGACACTTGCACATAGCAATAATATGGGTTTTTGGATTGGAGCAGTATGTGGTACCACCAGGCAATCTATCAAGAAATCAATCAAGCAATTGGCTCATATCTCTCTGTCAAGTCAACAGATACATCAAAATGTTACATGACCGAGTATCCAAGTACTAATTACCCTTAATGCATGAGTACACAAATTAAAGTAATAAGTAATTATAAATTTTTGTGAACAATAATAGACTGTCACAAGCTTCTTGGGAAATTCCAAACTGTCTAGAAACATGGAATGTCTAAGTGAGGGGTCTAAGTGAGAACACACACGCAGTCACGCACACACACAGGGAGTCGCACACACACAAAGAGAAGGTTCTCAATGCTCTTCACTTGTCACTTACATGTAGCATCCAGAGGCTTCACACTTGATTTCAAATGCTGTTTCCTTGCTAATGATTCTAAAGTGCTGTACAGACTGAGAATTACAAGAATGTCACCTGCTTCCTGTCGGCTAAATAAAAAAATGGACAAAGTGAAACTAAAGGCTGGCACACTATTATTAATAAGCATATCCAACAGATAACACTGTGTGTGTGTGTCTCATTCAAGTACACCCATATGCAAGACATTTTAGTGACTGTGTTTTTTTGTGGTCCCTAAGAATGATGATTTGTTCATTCCCAGGTCATTCACAGTGCTATCACTATCACGTTTTATCCCTGTGAAAGTTTGAAAAGCTTTAAGAGTGTCCTTGACACCTCTACAAAATGCATGTGTCAAATCACCCGCTCGCCACTATCTGACAAAGTGAAAAGAAAATAGAGATTCCCTTAGCAGTAGTGGAGGTGGGGGGGTTAAACACAGGTAGTATTCCATATCTCCCCAGCTAGCCAGCCATGATAGAGAAATACAGTACGGTTATATTGTAGCATTAACATTAGCGCTGGTGGTAGTGTGTTGTCTGATTGTAATTGAGGCTAACGAGTGACATCCCCCTGTACGGAGCCCGGCACTGACCCAGGGCACGGGCACACTGACAGGGGGTACGAGGAGGGTGGCACGGGTTCCCGGCTTTGGCATGGTCATGGCATAGCACCCCCGGGGCCACCCAACCTTCCCCAAGCCCCCACCTCACCCCCGTCAGCAGGTGTCAGCGATGCTAACGAGGGGGCAGACGAGGCTGCTTAAGAATTCCGCCACCTCCGTTGGCGAGGCGAGCTCTTTTTTCTTCCTCCATGTTCTTTGTGCGCTCCGAGACCTCTGGTGCGGTAGCTACGTGTCTGCGGTCCTGAGGAGACGCTGCTCATCAACAGTAGAGCCTGAGAGGTGCAATAATGGCTGTGGATGACGGCCCTCGTCGTCAAATTAGCTTCGTTCTTAAGGAAAACAATAAAGGACAAGGCGACAGGATTCGACAAGTTAGGGATATACCACTTGCATTTGTATTGGCCAACTTTCTGTTGATTACATAACAGGTGATGGCTGTCATCTTAACTACTAGCCGTGTAATTTTCCTGTCATATAAAATGAGACTGTGACAGATCTAACAAAAGAGAGAGGTGGAGAAAGAGAGGGAAGAGATACAGTGCCTTCAGAAAGCATTCACATCCCTTGACTTTTCTCCAAATTTTTTGTGTTACAACCTGAATAACATTTTTGGGGAAATAAGAAATGAAGTACTCAACCCCTTTGTTACGGCAGGCCTAAATACGTTCAGGAGTAAAAATGTGCTTAACAAGTCACATAATAAGTTGCATGGACTCACACTGTGTGCAATAATCGTGTTTAACATGATTCTTTTTTATAACTACCTCATCTCTGTACCCCACACATACTGTCTTCGTAAAGTATTCCCACCCTTTACTTTTTCCACATTTGGTTGTTACAAAGTGGGATTCAAATATATTTAATTGTCTTTTTTTTTGTCAACGATCTACACACCATTATTTGTGAAAAATCTTTATAAAAATATAACAATATATCTTGATTAGATAAGTATTCAACCCCCTGAGACAGTACATGTTAAAACAACATTTGGCAGCAATTACAGCTGTGAGTCTTTCTGGGTAAGTCTCTAAGAGCTTTGCCCACCTGGAGTTGATCAAGTTAATTGTTGATCGTTGCTAGACAGCCATTTTCAAGTCATGGCATAGCTTTTCAAGACGATTTAAGTCAAAACTGTAACTAGGCCACTTAGGAACATTCAACGTCTTCTTGGTAAGCAACTCCAGTTTATATTTGGCCTTGTGTTTTAGGTTATTGTCCTGCTGAAAGGTGAACTTGTGATTTATTTTGGCAGTTTCACTTTAGTGCCTTATTGCAAACAGGATGCATTGCTGCCAAAGGTGATTCTAACATGCATTGACTCAGGAGTGTGAATACTTATGTAAATGAGATATTTCTGTATTTAATTTTCAATAAGAGTTGCTAGAATAAAAAATCAAAAAAATCAAATGAACTTTGTCATTATGGGGTATTGTGTGTAGATGGGCAATAAAAACAAACATCTATTTTGAATTCAGGCTGTAACACAACAAAATGTGGAATAAATCAAGGGGTATAAATACTTTCTGAAGGCACCGTATGCTGAGATGGACAAAGAGCAATGGAATGAAGGCAAGAGAGGCTGGGTAAAAGTCTCTCCACCAGGACTTGATACTGGAAATTAAACTTTAGTTTCACAACAGGTAGAAGTGGGAGACTACAGGGTTCCCAGTACCCAGTCCAAGATGTAAAACTCTAAGAACTGGATGTTATTATCAGAGTTTCCATTAGGCAAAGTTAACTCATTCTCCCAAAAGGATTAAGGATGCCTTGAACTTAAGCGAAGACTGGCTCATCTTATCGGTTGCTTTCCTTCCACCCTGGACAACACACTCGGCTGTACTATACTGCAGTAGCATTTATTCCCATTTCAGACCTCAGAAGAAAAATTAAAAGCACCAAGGACACATGGATACATGGACTCATTTTTTCTTCTTCCTCACCCAACTTCCAGGGCTTAAATTAGCTGGGATTTTTAAGATCAGGGACTGTTTTTTTAGGGTATAAAAAATGGATTAAATGAAGTGGAAGTGTTGGCTAATGAGCTCCCTGGGCTACGGAGCAGCAGGGACTGAGAGGAGAGCAGGGAGACAGGGGCTTTGAGGAAGACTGGCTGTGGCCATGCCTGCAGTGTGCCAGCTTAGTTGGCGTGAATGGTACCTGGGTACAAGCCTAGGCAGTGGGCATCGTGGTCCATGCCAAGAAGGGCATCGCCACGTGCTTACTGTCTACCTGTAAACCTGCACCAAAACTTTTTTCCCCTACAAACTTTTTGTCTGTCAGTCTCAAGTAAGCGAAGGTATCTTTCCTTCAGGGGAAAAAGGGATACTTCCTGATTACTCCTAAAAAGTGTAATTCACCACACTGTAAGAGAATTACCAACACTTTTTTGAGCAATCAGTTCACATCACATAGTGTATCCGTGGACACGGCAGCTTCCACAAAGTCAAAGTGGTGTGCATGTTTGTTTTTCTGACGCTTACGGTTTCTCTCCTCTCAAATGTCGCCCGAGGGATTTATGTTTGTAAGGGATTCAGACTCCTCCCTTTTCTTACCTGCGCCGTGACAAATGACCGCAGGAGGCTCCACATTAAACAAAATGTAGCCGAATCTCTGTTCTCCTACCACGAAGACCCAGTCATAAGACCTGAACTGATGTTATCTTCATGGTCTGGCAAGAGCCACGAGATCCTTTCAATGCAGGCTTTGCTGCCTGTAATAATTCAAAACAGGTCCATGTAAACCTGTCCACAGTCCCCGAGGGAGTCTGTGTCGTGGTGCAAGGACATTAGATCTGCTGCGGTTTCACCGGTCTGAGGAGGAATACCATCATCACGCTCTCCTGGCCTTTAATAAATCAGGGCATGCACCGTACATGTTGGTATAAATGTAGATCATGTCCCCCTGTTCCATCTGAACGCGACAACAAAAAAACAAGGCTAAATTGAGTAACTTATTTTAGCGTGAACAGTGTTTTTAAAAATTGTTTTGAGTAAAACAGTCCTTGATTGCCTTGAGTCTTTCTACTGAGCAAAACATTAATATTGCTGCTTAATTTACTTGTTAGTGGCTCTTCTGGTGATCCCACTGATCCCCCTACCCTCCTGGCAAGGGACTCAGCTACAGTGCTTACATACACAACACTGATCAAAGGTTGAGATTAGATCATACTCACAGGAGCTATCAACCATCACAACTCCTCCATCACAACTCCTCCTGCGGTTATGTCTACTACTTTAATCACATTACTGTGTCTGGATAAGCCCCTGCGTACAGGCAGTCACAATGACCTGCCCATCCCCTGAAGCCAGGTGTGGGCCAAGGGAGGACTGCATGGATAAACTACATAACCAACCCCCACTTTCATATGAGACTTGCCCCCCCCCCCCCCCCCCCCCTCCATATCTTCCCCGTTCCTGTCGACAACGCGCCTCCCCCACCTCTTTCTGTTCATGCCCCTCACCAGACAGACAGACAGCTGTGACAAGGCTGAGCGCCGATGACAATGCGGAGAGCAAAAGCGGGCCTTTTCCCTGAGGGAATGTCAACAACTGTCCACAGGTTGGGAGGAGAGGGGGACTGATACTGGAAGGGAGGGGAAGGTGGCCTTACCGTGGCCTTGGACATGAGCCAAAAAGACAGATAGGGCGTTGGCACCATCTTCAGCTACTTTTCCTGTCAGCGATTAGCACCTGTCAGAGCCTCTCCACCTCTACTCCACGGTGGAGGAGCGCAGTCATTACAAATAGCCCGGATTAAAATACCAAGCTACTGAGACCCAGGCCCAGCCACACGGGACATGTGTCTACCACTCTGACCAGAGAGGCTAGGGTGCCAGGAAGTGAGGATCAGGGCACAGGCCCATGCCAACAGACCGAGGGAGAGTGGGATTGAGAGTTAGAGAATGTTATGCTTGTTCACAATCTTTCTTTTTTTCTCTCCGTTAGTCGACAATTAGTTCCCGAAAAAGCAACTCATTGTTGCTAAGATTTTCCTCAATCCGAAAGCTGTTTCGCTGACAGAAAATGTGAGCCTATTGGTCTAATTAGGCTACCAATGAAGATTAAAGAACATTAAGTCCATTACACTTTGAATTTCGCTAACAGAAGTGCATATTGTTCCTCCATAAAGGATCCGTGCACTAACTAACAGGTCTATATGGAGAAGCCATATGCAAAGGGAGAATTATGCAAACATGTGTGGGATCAATCTGGTGCCAGAGTGAATCTTCTATCCTGACAATGAAAAATGACCGGGCTCCCCAAGATGCTGCGTGTGTGTGTGACAGTCTGCAGCACCACACTGACAGCCAGGTACAGCCCCGGAGAATGGTATCATTAGTATCTCTTGCACACACACACACACGTTTTACTATCCTTGTGGGGACCAAACAATTGATTTCCATTCAAAATCCAATTTTCCTTAAACCCTAACCCTCAACCCTAACCACAATTCTAACCCTTAACTTAACCCTAACCCCTCAGCCGATATAGTACTTTTCCTTGTGGCGACTGACGAAATGTCCCCACTTGTCCAAATGTTCCTTGTTTTACTATACTTGCGAGAACTTCTGGTCCCCACAAGGATAGTAAAACCAAACACACACACACCCTAGGCTATGAGTGACTGTGTGCAGGTGTGAGCTTTCATATGTGAAAGTGTATTTGTGAGTTTGAGTCTGAAGTGTGAGCTCGTCTTCGCATAAATGCAATTTGACCTTTCCAGATAGATAAAAAGGCAAGCGTTTTCAGCTAATTACTATAGCTCCCGTCTTGGGCCAATCAGCGTCATTTTGTAAATGCCGGATCTCTATGGCAAGACGCACCATTCACCCTAGTTTCATCAACACCGGGCCAGTGCTGTCTGCGATATCGCGTGTGACTAACGCACGAACAGGCAGACGGACGGACAGAGACAGATCCATAGTCCCCTCCCCGATTTCATTGTGGGGGACAATCAAAGTGAACCAGTGTTGGGGGAATGACAGAACGTCTGCTCTAAACAGAGCATGAAGCTGTTGGCCGTATAGACATGTCACCCTATAAATACCTTACACACACACACACACAAAAACACACACCTACCATGGCCAACACAATAAATATAACAGGCTACTAAGGCATGACAATGAATAAAAACAGAACTGTATAGAGCATGGCTTAGTTACAGACCAGCTAAATATAACCTGGTGGAGTATCGCAGGGAAACAAAATAGGATGCCAGCGGACCCAAACAATATTAGGTTTACAGATAATCCCAAAATTAACTGACAGAACGTTACGGCTACATATCACTGCCACAGTCAGGCTATACAGTGTGGTAACAGGCAATACAGGGGAGGCGAGATGGTCTCAGCTCAAAATCAAATCAATGGGCATATTCATATCCAACCGAGCCCAAACAATCTGAACAACTCCACAGGTTATTACTTGCATGAATGTATTATTTATTATCCTGACCTGAGCAATGAAAATTATTGAAGTTTCTTTTTCAATTACTTTCATTCTCAGTTATTTTACTTTCGACCTCAGCCGAGAGGTGCCTCTCCAGGATAGAATGTTGTCTATGAAAAGATGTGCTTGACAATGGGTTGATTATCGGTCATAGACAACACATTTTCACCCACAGAGGTATATATACTAAGACAATCAGTGTTTCCCCTATATGCAAAAAATAAATAAATAAACGTCAGAAACAAAATCCTAGGGGAAACACTGCAGGCAATAGTTGATAGTACTGATAGATAATAGGGCCTTGCATTCCAATTGAGAAACAAATGTGTTGAAGAGAACAATGCGCGGAAGGACAAACAGACGCATAAACCTTGGTGCTTTTAGAAGGACGTTGGTAAAAACGTAGTACTTCCAGAGGCATGTTGCTATGCTGCCATGTGTTGTCACAAAGAATCATGGGCCAGCTTCAGTTTCTCCCCCTGTTGACCGTTCTGCACTCACCATTAGACAGAGAGGGTGTGACAGACAGATGGAGGGAAGATCGGAGGGAGGGAGATACTGACCTCCTCAACCATTAGACAGAGAGGGTGTGACAGACGGAGGGAGGGATGGATGGCGACACGGACCTCTTCTGACATGCTGAGACAAACACCATCAGTGTTAGGGTTACGTTGCTACAGTTACAGTACGGCACAGCACAGGTGTCTGGGGAGTCAAAACAACACCAGAGATGTTCTCTACGTGGGCAAGATATCACCGTATAATTCAAATAATATAAGCCATTTAGAAAACACTTTTATCCACAAGAAACTTACAGTCATGCGTGCATACATTTTACGTATGGGTGTCCCCGGGAATTGAACCCACAATCCTGACGTTGCAAGCACCACCTCTACCAACTGAGCCATACTCGGCCACTTCTGTGAAAGACTGTGATGAACACAGAGCAAGGTTGTCTAGCCCGTCCCTAGAACTAGACCCAGAGTTTTTCCTTGTCTGACCAAATAGTTTGGATTTCCTACGCAAAGAAAGGAATGAGGATATCAACATGCCAAAAGCCATGCTCCTGGCAAATGATGTCAAAGTCTTTTCATAACGTCGGATTAAAAAAGGGGAACGAGGTCGCAACAAAGGGCTACATCTTGCATTGATGTCTCCCTTCTTGGCTCCCCCATCTCCGTCGCCAAGTCAACTAAACCTACCGAGTGGTCATAACAAGCCTTAGTGACATCAGCCCCACTCCACCACCGACACACACCCCTTGCCTTAATTAAAATAACACAACAAAAACCCCCATCCTCACATTATTCATACTGTATATGATATCATACCTTGTTGCTACATCTCTATAATGTATAATGTATAGTGTGCACCCTACACATGTGAAAATATGTACATATTCCAAAACAATGAGGTGAGTGGCGAGCTATTGAGGCGAGCTAGGAGATACTCCTGGTAGTGACCCCTGTGCCTCATCTCCAGGGTATAAATAAACATGTGTGTGTGCTGGTGGATCCTAATCAGAGGTAAAGAGAATCAAATGTATTCCGGGTCATTAATATTTCAGGGCTATACTGTAGGCCATGTGAGAGAGACATGAATGATTAATTTAGACATCACCTCTGTCACAATCCCTTACCCGGCCCGGTCCGTGATCCACCTTTGAGAATAACAAACAAAAGACGGTTTCTGCCTTTTTTTTTTTTTTTGGTCTGGGGGTTTGGTGTTAATGTCTGGTTTTGGGGGTGGCGGGTGTGTGTGTGTGTGCGCGTGTGTGTGTGTGTGTGTGTGTGTGTGTGTGTGTGTGTGCGCGCGTGAGAGAGTACCAGAAAAAAGAGACAGTGGGCTTGTTTTGAAGTTCGGCTGTTGACACAGTACTCGCTCAAACTACTGTGGGATTCCACACAATGTTCATCAGTATCAGAATAATTTGGGAAATTCCAATTCAAATGCCAAAATCACACCTTGCTATCAAGTTACGGCTGGGAATCACCGGGGATCTCACGATAATTAGGTGCCGATATGATATCTATTGCGATTCTCACAAATCTATATGTATTGCGATTTGATACTTTGATTTTATTCGCGATTTAGATTTTCCAAACATATTGCTCACCATATGTCTTCTGCAGTGGGACAAGAGAGGGCGATGAGAACTCGTTTTGATCAGCCTGGGAAATTAAAAGTGCTGAAAACAAATTGTCTCCCTACTTTAAAAAGATGGAGAACAAGCTACGAAAACACTGGAATGTTGGTGCAGGTACAGCCAACTAAAGCAAAAACGATCTTGTGATATTGTCAAAACGACACGATATCTCGTCAAAAAGAAAATCCCGATACGTAACTGTATACATCCCCCCCCCCCATCACTACTATCTGCTAAATAATTAAATATCAACACAAAAAAAAAGCATCAGTCTCCACATTTGCTGTGTACACCGACAGACAACACATGCTGCAAACACATTGACAGCCCTCCTTTAATACGAGTTGGTTCATTTCATGTCAAAACGGTACACCACTCACTCACTGATGGATATGAGGGCTCCAATGAGACCTTTACAACCGACATGTGCTCCAGCCGTGTTTTTGATTGTGTTTGGCTGTATGTGGCACTTGTCTGACAAGCCGATACCACAGCTAGATGAGATCACCATCATGCCACTCCTGCCATCTCAAGAGGCTAAGGGTGTGGGCGATGAGCTCGTGTGTATGTGTGTGTGCGCATGCGAGTGTGTGTGAGAGTGAGTTTCTCCCAGATGTGTGTCTGTCTGTCTGCGTGTGTGTGTGTGTGTGTGTGTGTGTGTGTGTGTGTGTGTGTGTGTGTGTGTGTGTGTGTGTGTGTGTGTGTGTGCTGTACCTGTCGAGAGCTGCTGTGTCGTGGGGAGAGGAGGGGAGCGGATGACACTGATGTGATGCGTTGGCATGTGCCCTCGGGTGGTTTTTGGTGTGGTTGTCATTTTGTTGTTTGTTTGGTTTCCTTCTCGATCCCCACATTATTCAAATAACACCCAATATGAATAAATAATGGGCTCAAACGAGGGGATTGATGAGTAGTGAAGGGGAGGCATCAGGCATTTGGACAAACGGTGAGATTTGACAGACAGTTCTCTCCGGGGAGTTTGAGCCAATCAACAAAAAGGAACATTGTGTGAGTGTGTGAGAAGAGAGGTGTGTGTCAAGGAACCATTTTTCCACAGTGTGTGTTCCTAAATGTACCAACAGCTTCTATTCTCATAGTACACTGTCCATTACTTGTGCATGGTACAACACTGTATGTGACCCATTGCAAAGCACATCTCCTAATACAAGTAAATGTAAATGAAATGCAAAGTAAACTAAATCAAAAACATGTCACACATTCTAAACTATCTAAATAACAATGTACCGAAATACATATAGGAAACACACAAGTGGAAATTAACATGTCAGAAGGAAAAAACAAACAATATAATTGATGGAACCTGAAAAGGTCAAAGAACCTTCATCTCAAACATCCCAGCTACCCCCAGAAATGTGTGGGACTTAAAAGAAGGGAACACGAAGAGCTTCTCCACAGTACCTAAAGCGAATCTGGATCAATATGATATACACTACAACTACAGGAACATTTGCCAGAGGTTAGCCTCCTATCTGTCTCTCTCTCTCTATTCCAAACCAGGCAGAGGAGGAAGAGTAGAGGGAAAGAACAAGGGAGGGAAAAAGAGGAAGATTAGGTAGAGGAAGATTATTTATTTTTTTAAAGGGTGTTTTCAGCGTTAGCGGTGTTGCTAATAGGTTTTGACGGAGCGCCGTCGGGCCAGAGGAAGAAAAAAAAAAAGGTTGGGGTTTGAGTCGATAGCGGTGCGCGGTGAGCAGCGGCTAGGCGAAACCCCTGGCACTGGCATAGGGGGCTGACCAGTGATCATTAGAAAGTCAATGAGTCCTCCAGCGCTCCGAGCTACGCTAGCTTTCCCAGGGAGCCAGACCAGGGCCAGGCGCTAGCTAGTCGGGCGTACACACACCACCTGTGTATCTGACCCATGCTTTACGAATGCATGCCGATGTACCAATACGCATTTGAAATAAAATAAAAACATGATATATAGGCACACGACACACAGAAACACAGCTATGCTTACCGTATTTTTAAGGTTGGGAGGGCAAGTTGTACAAGCAAATATATAGTAGTGCTAACGATGGAACGGTTTTTACGATATATATATATATATATATATATGTATACACTCACACAAATCTACAGTCATAATCAACAACCGTCCAAAAAAGCCTCTCACATAGCCATACAGGCATAAGCAACACCGACACACACATTAAAGCGCATCACTAACATTTAGACACTCATGCACACACACACGTATTTGACTGTATGCCATGACAGACAGTGGCATAGAGGACACGTCTTTAATGCCATGCCTCTTCTACATTATTGAGCACGTCCCGTCTCCTGGTCCAACGCAGCAGACAGAGGGTCCCCTGGGACGGCAGCACTGGCTGATCACAGGTCAGTTTAGGGCCCAGAGCCCTGCCTGGACGCCATGCATTTTTAACTGCCTCCAACTGATCCCGTCACACCTCCACTTGACATTAAGCTGAGTGTTTTCATAACGGTAACACAAGCACACCTTTAAAGACGAGCGAAGGCCACAAATACTCCTTGTGCTGGGCCCTAATCAGTACAGGGCTAATTCAAATCAAATCAAAAATACGCTATGAAGTATATCAAAAACAACGCTTTTGATTATTCCAGCGTCTTGTGTCCTATACCTAGCCATCAGGTCATCTGAGGCAGAGGCCTGTTGGATGTGTTGAGGATGAGCTTTAAAGAAGCTGTGTGTGTGTGGAGGTTTTACCACTTATTAAACCCATGGCCAGCGGGGGTCTACCCCAGCATTCAGGGTTAATGGGCTGGTTAAATGGCAGCGAGATACAAGGGAACACTTTCACAGAGTCGGGGAGGGATGTAAGAATGTGCGTTTTAAGTTTACAACTTAAGCGCGACATCTACAGCACTACTAATTTAGGCATGTTTTCATTCCAATTTAAGGTTAGTGAAAAGGCAGGAGAGATGTGAATGGTGTTGGGGTTAAAGGGTCTTGATTTCATTTACTGAAAGAAAGTCTGTTGTAGTACCATATCTATTTTGTCGGGGCTCAAAGGCTGATTCTCATCATCGGTGCCTTTGTATGAGGCACTATGTGAATATTGCTGTAAAAGGAAACTGAAAAGAAAAGCTGTACACTTAATAATTCAATGTATTTTATGAAGCCCCTTTTACCTATGTCGAATGCCCCCATGACTAGGTCCAACATTTTTTTGTTGCCAAATTTTAGCAATAACTTTAGTTATTCTTTGCACATTTTAGTGCTCAAACTTTTAAATACTTCTGTCTCTAGGCAGTATGTTTCAAGGCAGTATTTGCTTTGATTTGTAGCAATAGTTTCTTAGAATTCATTTCAGTTTCAGGTTTATGAGGAAACTATGCTCCATTCTGTCACCCCCCCCCAAAAAACGGACCAAAAACTCATCAGTGTCTATAGGCGACTTCAACCTACACCACTGGAAAGAGCCTGAGTCGTCCAAGAGATCAAACAGCTTCAGCTTGGACCCCAGGGTGCTGTCCAATGCCCTCTCCTGGGCTCTGGCTGTACTGCAGCTTGTGGGGACTGTAAGTGCAAAGACAGGGCTGGTCCCTCAATACGGACAGCAACACAAGAATACCGTGAGTGTTGGAACAGCTCATACAGTCTTTGACTTGACATATGTATTGCCTGTGTCGTGTGTGTGTGTTGGTCTTTGTGGGCCCCACTCTGGTCCTAAGGCTGTGTAATTGAGGTTCAGACGACAGTGAGAGGTAGAGAGAGAGAGAACGAGGGCGAAAGAGAGAGGGACTGAGGGATAGAGCGAGAGGGGAAGACAGAAAGAGGGGGAGATAGAAAGAAAGGGAAAGGGACCGACACAGAGAGAGGAGAGATGGAAAGAGAAAGGGAGAGGGAAGGCTAGCGTGGGTGGAGCAGCCAGCGCCGAGGCTAACGGGGGATTCATGTTCACTCAGGCTCCACTGATGCGCCGACAGCCCTTTGAAGGGATTATTAACACGTTTTGATTACTCTGGTCCAGTTGTCATAGAAAATATAACCTCCATCAGAGTATAAAACGGACTGCCTTTTTCTTCTCCCTCGCTGTTGCAGCCCCCTTGCTCGCACCTCCGCACACCCCCTCCGCCCCCAGCCCGCCCTGCTCAAAGCAAGCCACTAATTACGGTTTCAGACATCTTGGAGAATGGACTCATACAGTATTAGCCCGATAGAGAAATTAGTCAACCCCTCTGATGGCGTCTGAATGAGAGAGAGAAAAAAACTTGACGGTTATTTCCCCAATGAACCGAGTGGAGTGTCACTTCGACTTAAGTTTTAAAAACACGTACTTGCAAAGAATGCTTTCCAGAAACTTATCAGCAGACGGGCCCCCGTTTCGCTTTCATGGACAAAGGGAGAGAAATAGCTATGTTCATAATATGTATTAAATATGGATGGGGAAACACACAAACCAATATTAAGAGGGGTTGAATTGCATTAGATTGGATTAATTGTAACTAATGGAACAATTAGAGTCATGGACCATAACGTTGACAGAGGATTCTACTTGACAGAAAACGCTAATTGCTAAAATAGTAACTTAACTTTCCAGTCAAAAATAGCAAATGAAAGAAGGCAGTGTTCTAGGCCTAAATGTCATAGGTGCAAGTAACAGTACCCATACAATCAGGGTATATCTAGAAACATGTTATTTTTCACGACATACAAGAACATTCAGCATAAATGTGCCCCCCCCCCAGGTCTACTATACCGTATGGTTAACCTCACATTGGATAGAAAGGAAGTAGAGAGATACAGTGCATCCTGTATATTGTTGGGTTACCCAGGCAACTGGTGTCACCACTGGTTTGCGCCCGCCCTGGCTTTAAATCCTGAGAAGCTGGGTTAGTCCATTTGGATCAATTAGGAGCTAGCATGAACGATAACAGCAACAGTCACTTTCAACATGTCAGCAGGAAGCAGATAGGGTTAGCCATTTGTCCCTGTGCAGACAGGCCGCAGTGGGAAGGTTCGATTAGCACGTTAGAGTAGGCAGGCTCTCTCCAGGTGGTAAGCAGTGTCGGCAGGTCTGTCACCAAAAGATGGCTAACTCTAGCAGGGCTTGCTACAGGGCCAGGCATAGCTAAAGCCAGGATAAAAAGGGTTGCAAATGCTTGTTAGAGTTTTTGCATTATTAGGAATGGCTTGGTCTGTCTCTTGTGAAAAGATAAACAGACAGAGACAACATATGAGGGAAACTTTATAAATCAGTTCAAGTCATTTAGTGACACAATGTCCATCAGCTATCTAATCCCATCAAACACACTATGTAAACTTATCAAGTGTGATAGAGCCGATAAACACATCCAAAACACAACATACACACTATCGGCATGGCCTATTTCAAGTTTTCATAACAATCGGTAATCGTCATTTTTGGATGCCGATTATGGCCGATTACATTGCACTCCACAAGGAGACTGCGTGGCAGGCTGACCAGCTGTCACATGAGTGCAGCAAGGAGCCAAGGTAAGTTGCTAGCAAGCATTACACTTATCTTATAAAAAAACAAATCAATCTTAACATAATCACTTGTTAACTACACATGGTTGATGATATTACTAGGTTAACTAGCGTGTCCTGTGTTGCATATAATCAATGCAGTTCCTGTTAATTTATCATCAAATCACAGGGTACTTCGCCAAACGGGTGATGATTTAACAAGCGCATTCACGAGAAAAGCACTGTAATTGGACTAATGTACCTAACCATAAACATAAATGCCTTTCTTAAAAATCAATACACAAGAATATTTTTTTTTAAACCTGCATATTTAGTTAAAAGAAATTCATGTCAGCAGGCAATATTAACTAGAGAAATTGTGTCACTTCTCTTGCGTTCTGTGCAAGCAGAGTCAGGGAATATGCAGCAGTTTGAGCCGCCTGGCTCGTTGCGAACTGTGTGAAGACTATTACTTCCTAACAAAGACCGGAATTAATTTGCCAGAATTTTACAGAATTATGACATTACATTGAAGGTTGTGCAATGTAACAGGAATATTTAGAGTGAGGGATGCCACCCGTTCGATGAAATACTTAATGGTTCCGTATTTCACTGAAAAAATAAAATAATTGTTTTCGAAATGTTGGTTCCGGATTTGACCATATTAATGACCTAAGGCTTGTATTTCTGTGTGTTTATTATATTATAATTAAGTCTATGATTTGATATTTGATATAGCAGTCTGACTGAGCAGTGGCAGCAGCAGGCTCGTAAGCATTCATTCAAACAGGACTTTCCTGCGTTTGCCAGCAGCAGCTCTTCGCAATGCTTGAAGCATAGCACTGTTTATGTCTTCAAACCAACTCCTGAGATTAGGTTGGCAATACCATAGTGACTATAAGAACATCCAATAGTCAAAGGTAAATGAAATACAAAGGGTATAGAGAGAAATAGTCCTATAATTCCGATAATAACTACAACATAAAACTTCTTAACTAGAAATATGAAGACTCATGAAGACTCATGAAAGGAACCACCAGCTTTCCACCAGTTCTCATGTTCTGAGCAAGGAACTTAAAAGTTTGCTTTTTTACATGGCACATATTGCACTTTTACTTTCTTCTCCAACACAGTGTTTTTGCATTTAAACCAAATTGAACATGTTTCACAATTTATTTGAGACTAAATTGATTTTATGTATTATATTAAGTTAACATAAAAGTGTTCATTCAGTATTGTTGTAATTGTCATTATTACCAATATATATATAAAAATCTGCCGATTAATCACTATCTGCGTTTGTTTGGTCCACCAATAATCGGTATCGGCCTTGAAAAATCATAATCGGTCGAACACACAGTCAGCTGGTGGTATTCCCTCAACCCCAGCTATGGCAGAGCAACACAGTAAAACAAAGCACCTGACTTAGCTTCTGACTTGTTGGAGACATACAGTTGAAGTTGGAAGTTAACATACACTTAGGTTGGAGTAAAAAAAATAAAAACTTGTTTTTTGACGACTCCACAAATTTCTTGTTAACCAACTATAGTTTTGGCAAGTCGGTTAGGACATGTACTTCGTGCATGACAATTAATTTTTCCAACAATTGTTTACGGACAGATTATTTCACTTATAATTCACTGTATCACAATTCCAGTGGGTCAGGAGTTTACATACACTTGGATTACTGTGTCTTTAAACAGCTTGAAAAATTCCAGAAAATGATGTCATGGCTTTAGAAGCTTCTGATAGGCTAATTGACATAATTTGAGTCAATTTGAGGTTTACCTGTGGATGTATTTCAAGGCCTACCTTCAAACTCAGTGCCTCTTTGCTTGACATCATGGGAAAATCAAAAGAAATCAGCCAAGACCTCAGGAAAAAAAAATGTAGACCTCCTCAAGTCTGGTTCATCCTTGGGAGCAATTTCCAAACGCCTGAAGGTACCACGATCATCTGTACAAACAATAGTACGTAAGTATAAACACCATGGGACCATGCAGCCATCATACCGCTCAGGAAGGAGACGCGCTCTGTCTCCTAGAGATGAACATTCTTTGGTGTGAAAAGTGCAAATCAACCCCAGAACAACAGCAAAGGTCCTTGTGAAGATGCTGTAGGAAACAGGCACAAAAGTATCTATATACACATTAGGAGAAATGTCCTCTGGTCTGATGAAAGAAAAATAGAACTGTTGGCCATAATGACCATTGTTATGTTTGGAGGAAAAAGGGGGAGGCTTGCAAGCCAAAGAAAACCATCCAAACCGTGAAGCACAGGGATAGCAGCATCATGTTGTGGGGGTGCTTTGCTGCAGGAGGGACTGGTGAGCTCCACAAAATGGATGGGATCATGAGGCATTAAAACTATGTGGATATATTGAAGCAACATCTCAAGACATCAGTCTTAAAGCTTGGTCGCAAATGGCTCTTCCAAATGGACAATGACCCTAAGCATACTTCCAAAGTTGTGGCAAAATGGCTTAAGGACAACAAAGTCAAGGTATTGGAGTGGCAATTACAAAGCCCTAATCTCAATCCTATAGAAAGTGTGGGGACAGAACTTAAAAAGCATGTGCGAGCAAGGAGGCCTACAAACCTGACTCAGTTACACCAGCTCTGTCAGGAGGTATGGGCCAAAATTCACCCAACTTATTGTGGGAAGTTTGTGGAAGGCTACCCGAAACATTTGACCAAAATTAAACAATTGAAAGGCAATGCTGCCAAACACTAATTGAGTGTATGTAAACTTCTGACCAACTGGGAATGTGATGAAATAAATAAAAGCTGAAATAAATCATTCTCTCTAATATTATTCTGACATTTCACATTCTTAAAATAAAGTGGTGATACTAACTGACCTAAGACAGGACATTTTTTACTAGGATTAAATGTCAGGAATTGTGAAAAACTGAGTTGGGAATGTACTTGGCTAAGGTGTATGTAAACTTCCGACTTCAACTGTATACTGCTTCCGTGGCTTCTCACCCTGTCACTTCAAGATATAATAAATGCCAACAGACAGCCAAAAACACGTTTCCTCAACAACAAAAAACTGACTTTCTTTTCAAGGAATTAAGTCAAGAGATGCCATGAGCCTTAGTCACTGTTACTTGTTGGCTACCACTCGGGAACTCTGCCATGCACCTTAGAGACTGCTTTGCCCCATGTACATAGTCATTGAACACTGGTCACTTTAATAATGTTTACATGTTGTTTTACCCACTTAAGTATACTGTATTCTTGTCATGGTTCATCCTACATACCTACTGCTGTACAAACCTTTTCTATTCATATACTGTCCATACACACCATTATATACACTCAATGGCCAGTTTATTATTATCTATACTGAACAAAAATACAAACACAACATTTAAAGTGTTGGTCCCATGTTTCATAAGCTGAAATAAAAGATCCCAGAAATGTTCCATGAACCCAAAAAGCTTCTCTCTCTCAAATCGTGTGCACAAATTTGTTTACATCCCTGTTAGTGAGCATTTCTCCTTTGCCAAGATAATCCATCCACCTGACAGGTGTGGCATATCAAAAAGCTGATTAAACAGCATGATCATTACGCAAGTGCAATAAAAGGCCACTCTAAAATGTGCAGTTTTGTCAGACAACACAATGCCACAGATGTCTCAAATTTTGAGGGAGCGTGCAATTGGCATGATTATTGCAGGAATGTCCACCAAAGCTGTTGCCAGATAATTGAATGGTCATTTCTCTACCATACGCAGCCTCCAAAGTCATTTTAGAGAATTTGGCATGACGTCTAACCGGCCTCACAACTGCTGACCATGTATAATCACGCCAGCCCTCCTTATTTGGCTTCTTCACGTGCATTCGTCTGAGACCAGCCACCTGGACAGCTGATGAAACTGTGGGTTTGCACAAACAAAGAATTTCTGTCAGAAATCATCTCAAGGAAGCAAATCTGCATGCTTGTTTTCCTCACCAGGGTCTTGACCTGACAGCAGTTTGTCGTCGTTACTGACTTCAGTGGGTAAATGCTCATCTTCGATGGCCACTGGAGAAGTGTGCTCTTCGTGGATGAAACCCGGTTTCAACTGTACTGGGCAGAAGGAAGACAGCGTATATGGCATCGTGTGGGGGAGTGGTTTGCTGATGTCAACGTTGTGAACAGAGTGCCCCATGGTGGTGGTGGGGTCATGGTATGAGCAGGCATAAGCTACAGACAACGAACACAATTGCATTGTATCAATGGCAATTTGAATGCACATAGAAACCGTGATGAGATCCTGAGGTCCATTGTTGTGCTCTTGCGGCCCCATGTCGCAAGGGTCAGATTTTTTTATCCAGGCCCCTACCTTTTTTGTAAAGGTATCTGTGACCAACAGACGCATATCTGTATTCCCAGACATGTGAAATTCATATATTAGTGCCTAAGGAATTTATTAAAACTGACTGATTTCCTTATATGAACTATAATTCTGTAAAATCTTTGGAATTGTTGCGCGTTAAGTTTATATTTCTGTTCGGTGTAGTACGAGATCGGACCCCCTTTGGCCTCCAGAACAGCCTGAATGGTTCAGGGCATGGAAAACGTTGCTCAATTTGTATCAAGGGACCTAACGTATGCCAGGAGAACATTCCCCACACTATTACACCACCAGCCTGTACCGGTAACACCAGGCAGGATGGGGCCATGGACCCATGTGTCTTACTCCAAACCCTGACTCTGCCATCAGCATGACACAAACAGTAACCGGGATTCGTTAAGACCAGGCAATGTTTTTCAACTTTTCAATTGTCCAGTGTCGATGATCGTGTGCTCACCGGAGCCACTTGTTGTTTTTAGCTGATCAGAGTGGGACCCGGTGTGGTTGTCTGCTGCAGATGGACAAGCTGTGTGTCCCGAGATGCCGTGGATCTGTTGTGCTGCGCCGTTATTTGTCTGTTTGTGGCCTGCTTGCTAGCTTGCACGATTCTTGCCATTCTCCTTCGACCTCTCTCATCAATGAGCTGTTTTTTTTCGCCCACAGGACTGCGGCTTACTGGATGTTTTTTGTTTGTAGCACCATTCTTGGTAAAACCTTAGACACGGTTGTGCTTGAAAAGCCCAGGAGGGTGGCGGATTCTGAGATACTGGATCCGGCGTGCCTGGCACCAACAATCATACCATACTCAAAGTCGCTTAGATCACTCCTTTTGCCCATTCTAACATTCAATCGAACAGTAGCTGAATGCCTCAAAGCCTGTTTTGCCTGCTTTATATAGCAAGCCACAGCCACGTGACCTACTGTCTCTGCAGGAGCAGAGATTCATTTTCGTGAATGGGATGGTGTACCTAATAAACTGGCAACAGAGTGTATATTTATATTCCGGACTCTGACATTGCTCGATCTGATATTGGATTATGTACTTATTGTTTTGTAGAAACACAAGCACATTGCGGCACCTGCGATAACATTTGCAAATCTGTGTACGCAACCAATAAACAATTACTTGAGTTGAGATACTTATGAAAAACATCAACGAAAGAACGCGGAAATCGGCGTCGACTGCGAACAAGACATACAGTGCCTATACCACAGTGGAAATCACACTCAACCTTAGGCATAGTCAATCTGGTTGCATACAGTGGGCTGAGAAAGTCCAGTGACCATTTACTAAATATCTGTGTTTTGAAATGTATACATCAACACACTAAGCATGAAGAGAGAGGCTGTTTGTGAAACATACACATGATCTGTGGACGGGGTAAAGTGGCAGACATCAAAGGGGTCCGGAGAGAAAGATAAAAGTAGATCAGGTCATGGCCATAGAGAGAGAAGGAGAGAGGCATGGAGGTAGAGAGAGAGAGAAGGGGGGGGGTGATAGGGCTTGACAGAGGTGATAATGCTGAGGACAGTGGATGAGGGGATGGATGGTTGGATGGAGGGAGGGAGGGAGGAGGGAAAAGTTAGGCCAGTCCCAGGCTGGGAGCGAGCTCAGGTGTGAGTTCTGAGGAGACACCTTCTGTTCGTCGATCTGCAGCCATGTGTGGACAGGAGACTGGGCCCCCAGATGGACATGGGCCTCTACATGGCCCGATTAAATCCAGGTGGCCCAGGATGCCTGGCCCGGTCACAACACACACACCCCCCTCCCGTCATTGTGTTAATAAACAGCCTTGGCCCAGATTCACCAAAAATCACCCCTCATGAAAGAAACAGGATAGGTGAACATTGCAATGGGCATTAAGAAACGATGCCCATTTGAGTGTTTACAGTAGGGTTTCCCACAACACGTTTTGGTTTTTGCCGGAGCACTACACAGCCGATTCAAATAATCAACTAATCATCAAGCTTTGGTCGTTTGAATCGGCTGTGTAGTGTTACGGCAAAAACCAAAACGTGCACCACCCCTTGGGGTCCCGAGGACAGAGTTTGGGAAACGCTGGTTTACAGGGGTGTTAAAGAGGATCCACTCTGAATTCTAATCAAACCTGCATCGTAATGCAGGACTTCGAGAGAACATAAAACTGCCATAGACTAATGAAGTTGCAGAAATGCTTTGGGTCATTTTGTATATGTGCACAAACACACAAAAGGGTCGACAGACTCGTGCACGCCATCTTACTTGGCTTGACTGAAACGTGGATGTGGTTGTCCAGATTGAAATATTGTATTGGCTTGTAACAGGCCACCTTCCAACAGGTTGCACTGGCTCCCTTTGAGTGGTGTTTTACGCTGACATTTCAAACCGCTTTAAAACAAGCTGTCCATTGCAGATGGGAGAGGCAGAGGCTGCAGTGTTGCCATTTCCCGATGTGGATACGTACGCACAAGGCCTCCCTACTGACCAAGTAAATGTGAGCACTTGGGTCTCAGCAGATTTCTGTGGTTCAGGCTGAGATAACAAAGGCAAAACGAGCACGTTTAGTCTTTACGGAAGTCTTTAAAAAAAAATATATATATTTATAAATGTCCTCGATGAGAGCTCTTACCTCCTGAGGTTTTTTGAACTCCTATTGAACTTCCATTGGCAAAGTTTATCGGAAGCCTGATAAGTTAAATTGATACCATCAAAGTCAATTATGCCATTCCTTACCATGCAACGATGGGTAAAATCGTATTTTCTTATTTTTCTAGATAACGACCTAGAATTGAGAAGGAATAAAATCACAACAATAATCACCAGGAGAATGAACCACGCCAGATAAATATAGTGAAAATAAATGCTGAAAACGCTCAAATGCATTTACATCACAGACCAAGTTCTTATATCGAAGCATGTTAAGTTACCTTTAACAATATAGATACAGTCGTGACGGTGAAGCCACTGTTGTCACTGCCATTTCAGTGTCACTGTGGAAATTACAAGTGAAGGCGTCCCCTGGAGAGGAGGGTGAACCTGTCAGACTGGGGAGCAGACATACATTCAAAACACCACCAGAACAACACACAGCATCTCCATATGTGTAAGATCTTAACCATCACCTGTCCCTGTGTGTGTGTGTGTGTGTGTGTGTGTGTGTGTGTGTGTGTGTGTGTGTGTGTGTGTGTGTGTGTGTGTGTGTGTGTGTGTGTGTGTGTGTGTGTGTGTGTGTGTGTGTGTGTGTTCAGCAAAAGAGCTTACCAATGCATTAAAGAAGGGATCCTGGCATATAATTATTCTAAAGAAAAACACACACACACACACACACACACATACCTCCTCCCTCTCATCACCCACATCTGCATTAAGTCCATATGTCTGAATTCAGAAACACTAACGATTATTGTATGCATTAAGTAAGCGGTTACAATGAGCCTTCCACCTTTCAGCCATTAGTCTATATAGCAGCTGATAAAAATGACACAATCTTACTAAAAGCATGCAATAAAACATTTTATTCAGTGTCAATGTGGTAAATCCTGTGTATGACTGAATGCCTATGATGACCAATGATTGAAAGATGCCTATATAACATTTTATCACTCGCGTGTGAATATCCTATACAGGAAGTTTCAACTTCGTTAGCTGTACTATTGAGTGAACTGACCTTCTCAACATCTTGTGGTTAAAAAAAAAACCCATTGAAAACAGTGTATTAAGTAACTCATTTAGCGATATGAGTTCAATGCTATGATCCCAAACAGGGAAAAAATGAGTTTAATCTAGCCCGGCACAATGACGATCGATAGATGTCTGACTGAAAAGACAAAAGGTTAAGGGCTGTATTAAAATGAGTTCCATGAAAATATCTGACAAAAGCACAAGGACAACAATCCAAGTCAACCCGCTCCTACCGAGCGGAGCCTTTCAATAGGGTTTTCAAATTAAGCGAACATGTTTCCCCCACAGCTATTAACGAGGGGAGAGTTCAGGGAAAATAGTCTTGTAATATTTTGCATCATCTGATTAACTTAATATTTACTGGCATTGTCTTGTACTTGTATTCTTTAATTGTGTTGCATGAACGCCTAAAAAACACTTTCATGCATTAAGAACATTATATTCAGATATGGTTTGATGTGTTAATAAAATAAAATGGTTGCTAGAGAACGAGGCCGAGAAAGGCTACAACCGTTCTCGGTGAGTGAAGAGAAATCAATCTCAACGCCGCATCACACCTGACTTGTAAACAAACTTGCTCAACCGACATTGTACTGAACATTACATATCGTAATGTTAGGCTATATAAACACGGCCATTCTACAGTTGTTGGAAATCAGGGGCTCATGTTGGGATATTTCAGTCCTTACATAGACCTAACCAGAGCTCTCCTAACAGGAGAAGTTTGAACACAGTTCCCCCAAGCCCACACGGCTTTACGTCGTCTAGTAGGACTGAGAAACGTGAGGAAAGACTTCATTGTTCATTCTTTCTATGTACCATCCTGATTTGACTAACATAATTACAAGAGGAGCTTGACAACACACTGGAAAAAAATCATGGAATTTAACTGAGGGCAATATAACTGACGGCAAACAGAAAACACACAAACAAACAGATTTTCTCAGAAAGCATGACAAAAAAAACAAAAAAACTCAGTGATAAATACATAACCATTTCTTGTGCGTTGCCGCTTGTCTCTTTTCAGGAAGTATTTTCAGTCCAAATACTTTAACACAGCACGCCTGTGTGTGTAGAGGCCCCGCTGTTACCTTCTGCAGACTCAGAAGAACCCAAAACCCGGGCTTACAGAACCTCCTACGGTGGCTCAAGGGCGCGGCCTATCTGCCGTACAGCAGAATGCATGTGGAAAACCCCTCCCGTGCAGAACCAGCCACCCATCCACTCACACACACACACGCATGTTCGTTACTGTTACTGTTTGTACTGTCAAGGTTATGTTCTTTAACGGGAGGACGGAAAGACTGAAGTTCTGCAACTTGAAATTCATTTCAGACGAGTGCCAACTGTGATTTACATAAAACAGGAAAGTCATATATTGATTGAGACCAATTAAGTTACTCTATTCGGTAGGACAATCACACATCTACGTCCCTCAAAAACTGTACTGCATTGTCATTCAAATTCACATAAATGACAAAGAACGGAGTATCCAAACTGGAAAACGTTTGTTGGTGTACTTATCACAGCTATAGCAGGTGACATTCTGCTGTTCTTCATACAGTGTGTATGAGCCAGAAACCAACAGACATATTGACAATAGAACGCACTTCCATTACAAGAATTTGGCAGTGTCGCAAACAACAAAACAACGACCCACACTAGTCATAACCTATTTTGTGTCTAGTTTCCAGCACTATGCTCCCATCTTACTATCCCTATCTCAGCTAGACACACGGTGGTGGTGGCTGTTTGCACTTCAACGTCAACCCCGCCCTCCCCCTCCCATCCCGACCCTACTTGTCTCCATAACCCCCCCCAGACAAAAGCCTTGCTGTCCCACTGATTGGCAGATGGGGCAACCAGCTGACATCCCGGGCTGGGCCGTTTCATGTTCCCCGGGCGTCCTAAACGCGCGGGCGCCCTGTCCGTGGGCATCGGGTGGCCGAGGAGGAAGCTCTTTTGAGGGGCCGAGGGGGGAAGCGTGGGGACCCGCTCCTCAGGGCGACCAGGAGGAGAGCAAACAGAGGGGACAGACGGCGATGCCTAATCATGTGTTTCTGAGGGTTAATGTGTTTAAAGTATTTGTACGTGTGTGGGTGTGTGTATCGGTGTGTGTATGTGTGTGTGTGTGTGTGTGTGTGTGTGAGGGTTATAGGTAGAGAGGGGCAAATAACAGCGTTTAGGCCTGGTCTCTGTTCTTACACCCAGCCACCGAGACTGGGGGTTACGTGACTGCATTCTACACTAGCCTTCACATACAATAAACACACATCAAACCTACTACACTAAAGCAAAGCTTGTTGGTTCCATATCATAGAAGATGCTCTCCACTGACCCACAGGAGTAAAGGGGTAGGAGGGCAAGAAGCTAATTTGGGTATATTGAATTAATCAATACATAAAATAACAGGTATAAATATACTGATCGCATTGTCTCTCACTCCCCATGCATAGCTCTTTAAAAAAAAAATGTATTTCCTACTCTTTTCACTGTCATCAATGTGTCATTGTCATCAGAGGACTAGTATTGACGAGGTGGCACACTTCTCCCTCTCTGCCTCTCCTTTAGTTAATTTCACTTCTTTCACTTCTTCTCTTTTTTTTATATTTTTATATTTCAGTGCCTCAGATGTAGCAGCTCTTTAAAGCGCCCATGGGGGCCCAGAGTCCTCGCTTTTGTCTCCCATTTCCTTCTGAAACAGTTCATTTTAACGCAATCCCGCTCATCCCTTTTCTGAGCTCTCTCTCTTCCTCACTCTGTGTGTCACTCCGAGGTCAGTGCTGCACTTTCTGCTGTGCGTACAGGGAGGGGGGGGGGTTATCTTGTGGTTGTGGTTGTAACCTCGAAATAACAGAAAATAAGCTGGTTTGTGGTTTGAAATAAAATGTCTACCTTTTTAAATGTGCTTTTGAAAATGTGAGATAAGGCTACATTATGAACAGGTATTACTATAAAATCAATATGTTTACAAACAATTACTCATTGTGAAGTGTAATATGAGCACCTAGTTTTTTTCTTCTTCTCATAAATATTTGTTTTGTTTAAGTGGCCTTTGTGTATCATTTATATCAACGTAATAATGAACAACACTGCTGAATGAAACATTGATCATAATGGGTCTTTATACATAGTTGTATTATTAAACTGCCTCCCAATGTATTCATGCTTACATCAATCCAATGGGTGACTTGTTGACCTTCTGTGGGTTTTTATCCTTCTTTTGGTAATGTTGCCTTCTATACTTGAAGGGGGAAACCTTTCTTATTACAATGCTGCACTAAGAAGAAGAAATGCTCAGAGGTCTTTCCTCCCAGTCTAAGCTTCGTAGGCTAATCATTACTTTTAAGACTCTAGTTATGTCGATAGGAAGCCTGCTCTTTGTTGAAGCTTATCATTCTCCTAAAAAGTCTAATTACTGTAGATCCACCACTTTCTCTTAACACCGTTGATCCTTGTTAGCATCCACCGTGCAGACTAAATGGGCTGCTAACAGGATGCTATGCTAGCAGTAATAATGGAACTTAACTGGAGCAGGAAGTATCCTGTTCACTCTTGAATTCTGGATGAGCTACGTATGACGACTGGTCACTTTAATTTCTCACAAATATCTCCCTAGCTTCATTCTGGTATGGCCGCCTCGACGAGTCCACTTAACGTGAGCCAACGTCGCAAGTCGGATTCCTGCAAAAAAACACCTGCGGACCAACAGACAGACAGACAAGCAAACACACAGATGAACCCCACACACACTCAAGTCTGTTGGTTGAGCTCATGCATTGAGGGGTCTGTATGCTGGCTGGCCATTGTGTCGAGTCGGGCCTTTGTCTGTGCAGGCTGAAGCCAGCGATTGCACCTTAGCTACCACAGTTCAAGCGTAAACACTTTTTGTGTGCCACAATATACACTGTTGCCAGTGGACCCCTAAATCCTTGGAACAGCTGAGTCCTAGGGTGTCAAAGATAATGGTGATTTATTTCAATGTGAGGTTCTCATTGCCCCCCTCCAAAAAAAGTTTTCCTCCCCTCCTCCTCCCTCAAACCGATTAAAATTAAGCCGTAAACATGTGAGGCAGGAATTAGCACATTTAGCGAGTCTCCTCTTCCCACATCGCATTTTCGTTCTGGAGCGGCTGACACCCGCAGCCAAACGCGGGTGCAATTTTAATGACTCGCGTCGTTTTTGAAGTCCACAAGAAAAAAGCGGTGCTCGCCGTTTGTGGCAGCGCTAGATATGGCGAGGCCATGGCCGGCCATGATTGGGGGGGAGGGGGGTGGGGGGGACACACGCCTCCGACTCGGACTCGGGCTCTCGATAGGATCGGTGTCATTTTCCTCTCCACGATAAGACGCCTCGCTGACAAGACCCGATTAGGAGAGAAAAAAATCATTATTACGAGGCCTTTCATCCGCCGGGGGGGGTTTACCGATAAACAGCTTACCCGTGGGTAGATTTACTGAAAGCAAAATGTTAGGCTATACGTTAAGGCATATATATGTCGGAAATACAGTTTCGGGCTATATTCCGTCTATATTTCTTAGAATTGATTTCTTTCCTTGAGACAAAAGACAAATACATTTCCCCCTTAAAAAATATTTAATAAAAGGCCTCCTTTCTGCCTAACTGCAAACTCAAGCTGTGAAATATTTTAATCCCATCTCTCAGTGCCATGAATCAAACCATTATCAAATAACTTCCTATTCTTTTTGAAACACCACAGCATTCAGATTTTATCAGACTACAAAAAACGAAAGTTATTGAATATGCTATACCTCGAGGAAATCCACTTTAGCAAACTGTCCTTATAAAAGACAAATGAACAAGAACATACTGAAATATTAAAATGACACTGTGCCACAGAATGAATAACCTGAAGCAGAAGTGGAGATAGAGCCTACGTTCCTAAGAAAGGGATCTACAATGGATATATCTCAACGTAGACGCCACAACGTATGTGCAAATGATCTAAATACATTTGTATTAATCAATTCACTACTTCTTGGATAAACATCGCTCTATTATTTGGATGTGACACGCAAAATATTTAGTCTTAATACATTTTGTAAATAGAAAATCTACCCCACCCTAGACCATGTGAAACACTTTGTTAATTTAGCTTTACATTTTTTATTACAAAAACAATGTACCACAGCGCCTCTCCTCTATATAAAGATGTAATATAACTGTACTGATGATAAATGTATGAATATGCATATATGAAGTGTAAATAGTTTCTTGGTGTCTTGACAATGTATTACTTTGTATTTTTTATTTAATGTCTTTTGTTGTTCTTGTCTCTAACTGTTCTGTACTCTGTCATGCATTTTTATGTTTGATGTGGACCCCAGGAAGAGTAGCTGCTGCATGTGCAGTAGCTAATGGGGATCCTAATAAAGGGAACTTCCTTCAAACAACGACAAAGAGGACCACGTAAACAACAGCACAATGTAAGCTATTTGAATTGAAATCAACAGATGAACAGATTCATAAACTTACATTTTCACTATTATCAACATTATGAGGATAGAGAATATTAGACTTAAGTATATTTTGTGACTGACGAGATTCTCTGATAAATGACAAATGATACCAGTAAGCAGAATATTACCTTTTATCCTCTTCCCTTATTTTCCTCTTTGCTCGAGACCCAATGTAGCTGGATTTGATACAATGACGCTAAATGGTATTGACAGATAGTTTGATTTATTGTTAGATCTTGTCCTCTCTGTTACCAAATAGCACAAAACAGTTATAAATGTGTTGTCTCATAAGAAGAGAACAAAGAAAAGAAATTCAACGTTGAAAGCCAGTTCCTAAACAATATTTCTGGGTATTGCTAAATATAGCTTGTTATGTCATTTGCTAAGTGTTTAGCCAAAAAGGATTTGAAGCACAAGCATCACTTTGGTGGCTAAACACCAAAAGAATGATAAAGTCTGATCTTAAGACAGAACGGGGAGAAATTAAGAGAGTGAGAAAGAGAAACAGAGAAAGAAAGGACTAAAATGGAGGGGGGGAGATCGTGCAAGCCGGGGACAAGCGTGAGCCATGTTACTGAGGCACTCCAGCACCCATGGACTCACAGCAAGTCTCAAAGCCATGCTTTGCTTCAAACGAGCGCCGAGGACTTTTTAAAAAATGTTTACAAAACATATTTATTTATTTCTCCACCCCATCATGTATCTATTTAGTTATCTGTGTCCCCAACACCCTGTGCTCTGCCGCTGGAGTCATGTTCCATGACGACAATCAATGCTCTCTCCCTCCCTCTCCTCCCCTCGACTTTTAATACCGCTGCAGTTGGAAATCAAACTGCTTTAAAACAAATTGATCTAATCTGTAATACAGTTGTCACATCATCACAGGGTCCCTGCATGGTCCGCCTTGGTGACAACTGCAGGGCTGCTTAGCTTAGCCCACGATGTCTGCCTACTGCTTTGTTGGTCGCTTCAATGATTTATCATAAAAAAACGAGGGAGATTGAGAGTGGGAGGGAGAGAGAGAGGGGAAGAAAAGGGAGAAAAAGAAAGGCCGGGGCTGTCGATTGAGTCATTGGCACCTTTGATTGACAAGGTCTAATCAGCTTATCTCAGTGCTAATAAAGTTGATGGCCTGCGGTGCTGCTCTCTGCCTGGCACAGAGTGAACTTTGGGCTGCCGAGGGGCCACCAGGGGCCCGGGCCCCGACCCTCTCTGCTTATCTAAACAGGTCTGAAATCAATCCCTAATGAGCTGATTTCATTTTCCCCCATCGATCAGAGCACCGACACCGGGGCCGCGAGCCGAGGAGCGATCTCGGCTTCATCGCTGGCCCCTTGAGTTTCTCTTTTATTCGTTTTGCCCACATTGTGGTTTGTTTCAGTTGCTTTGCTTTGTTTTCGACCGCTGAGCTTTAAAAAGAGGAAAAGGGGGTTGACATTTTGGTGGAGCCAAGATTAGAGGCCTCTGTTTTTTCTAATGATTAATATCCAATACATGTACAATAATATGCCTGTCAAATCATAGATGGGAAAAAAATATTACTTCAAAACACTAACGTGTGCCATCTAACAAACATACACTGACCGGTACAGGCTAAACAAAACAAATGACTCCCAGAAGCATCTTAAGTTGAAACAGAGTGATTGTATTTCTCTTTATTTTCTCAAAAAGTATGATTTTAGGTCAATAATCAATTGAGTACAGTATTCACGTGTGTATAGTGTTCAGATATACTGTAGGTGTATGCACTTCAAAGGAAGCCAGTATTGTATTAATCGCCCCTCAGCAAACAAAACCAACTCTACCCTCTACCTCTCCAATTGATTCTAATCAAGGGGAGAGAGCACTTCAGTACATCTACAAAATGGAATCTGACATGCCATCCATCTCTAAACATGTCTAATCAGACCCCTCTCACATCTTCACAAAGTCAAATTGTGCCTCAGAATCTGACCTCTTTGATTTGGAGTCAGTCTAGCCTCCTCACATTTTGGGCTTGCAGACACCCTTGATTCAAATGCGTTTAAATTGGCTAACTACATGCCCTCCTCCTGTACTTAGGGCTCTCTTTAAAACAGGCTAGCCCTCCGTCTGCATGTTCATATGCGCGCCTTTTAAGTCTGTGCCCTCCACTAATGAAGTTCTATACTTTATTTATGAGACAAACAGAGGCTGGTTCTTAAGGGTGTGTGTGGTAAATAGCTTGGGATGTCCACAGAGCCTTCTCAATATCCCTCAAAGGGCTTTCAGTGCTCTTGGCAAGCCGGCGCTTTCCAAAATACACTGGAGAGTGTGAAATAGAGAAAAAAAACTGTTCTCAAATAAATTCTCTAAAATGATATTCTGTGAAGACTCACCATTTCAAAGAACTGAGAGGACGTCTTTTTTTATAAAGTGACCTTATGGTACCCTGGCTTTCTTGATTTGTGGTCATTAAGTGGAATGTTATCGATGCCAAAGTAAATGGGGGGGGGGGGGGGGGCAAAGCAGCAGTTGGAGCTCCATCTTTTTTTTCTGCCTTTGTTCAGGATCTCTCTCTCTCTTTGAAAGAAAAGAGAAACTGTTTTTAAATATTTTTTTCTCCCCATTGGTCAATTACAGTACTTATGGGGCATAATTATATATTGTGTGGATTTGGAGGGTGACTTAGAATTATTGTAAAATAGCTACACTAACTGTTCTTCACTAAGGATGCTTTAATTTTCCATCTTAATAAGAGTTTGTTTTTCGTGTAACAGCGTATTTATGACCAGAGTAATAAGTCTTTGATTGGACAAACACAACGAACAGATTATTATTGTTTAACCCTTTTAAAACAATATGCATCCCGACATTCAACATTTCAAAGCATATCCTTTATCCATTTTAAGCTATCTTAAAAATGTTTATGCTTCAGAACGATGAATAAAAGCCCGGTACATACTCGTATCATTATCTCTTTTAGTTTGAAAGTGAGATAACTGAATGGGGCATTAGTTAGGCCAAACAAGTGAATTGAGCACTTGCACAAAATAAAATCTTTCAAAAATCTTTTGTGAATTTTGAATGCAGGGATTACAGCTCTGCCAAAGGTGACTCTTTTTGAGTAAGTCTCTAAGAGCTTTGCACACCTGGACTGTACAATATTTGCATATTATTACTTGAACAATTCTTCAAGCTCTGTCAAATTGGTTGTTGACCATCACTACACAGCCATTTTCAAGTCTTGCCATTGATTTTCAAGACGATTTAAGTCAAAACTGCAACTAGGCCACTTAGGAACATTTAATGTCTTCTTGGTAAGAAACTCCAGTGTATATTTGGCCTTGTGATTTTGGTCATTTTACTGCTGAAAGGTGAATTTGCCCCCCAGTGTCTGTTGGAAAGCAGACTGAACCAGGTTTTCCTCTAGGATTATATCTATTCAGTTTCTTTTTATTCTAAAGAACTCCTGAGTACTTGCCGATGACAAGCATACCCATAACATGATGCACCCACCATCATGCTTGAAAATATAAAGATATGGTACTAAATATAAAGAGTGGTACTCAGTGATGTGTTGTATTTGTCCCAAACATAACGCTTTTTATTCAGGACTTAAAGTCAATTTCTTTGCTAACATTTTTTGCAGTTTTACATCAGTGCTTTGATGCAAACAGGATGCATATTTTGTATTATTGTTACCAATCTACACTTCTTTGCGAGGCATTGGAAAACCTCCCTGGTCTTTGTGGTTCAATCTGTGTTTGAAATGAACAGCTCGACCGAGGGAACTTACAGATAATTGCATGTGTGGGGTACAGAGATGACATCGTCATTCAAAAATCATGCTATGTAAGCACATTTTTACTCCTGAACTTATTTAGGTTTGCCATAAGAAAGAGTTTGACTCAAGACATTTCCGCTTTTCATTCTTGATTAATTTCTAAAAACATAATTCCACTTTGACATTATGGAGACAGTGTGTAGACCAGTGACACAAAATGTCAATTTAATACATGTTTAATTCCGGCTGTAAATACAACATTTTGAAAAAGTCGAGGGGTGTGAATACTTTTTGAAGGCACTGCATTTCTCACACGTCTGGGGACTCAACACATTTGAGTTCTAAGATTGTTTGTTGTCTGTGGTCTGACAGTGTTCCCAACGTGACTCGGCTGTTGCCTCTCAGCGTTGGTTCTCCCTGAGCATTTGTCGTTTCAGCTTGTGCATCTGAGCGGAGGGCCGGAACCGACAGGAGGGTGAGGGGGGGGGATCACAGATTAAACACGAGGTGACAAAGGCTCACACCCCACCAAACCCCAAACAACTCACTGCTGGTGTAGACCTGAGCAGTGAGCAGTGTGTGTGGGACCAGGATAAACAACCATTGTTCTCAGTTAGCCGCACAAACAGGGCAGATGAGGGTTCAGAGGGCGCATGACTAGCCCTTACTGTGGAAAGTAATAGGCCCAGGAGGTAGAGAACACGGGTAGAACACGGGCCATTTCTTTAACACCAACCAACACACTAGACAAACCATCAAAAAGAGACATTCAACTGAAATACGTAACTGAATGGAATCAAAATAGGGTCTGCCACAGAGTTCGACACGGGGAAAACAAGAATAATATAAGACTCAGAGATCATCAGAGAATCATATGAAACAACATTTTTAAGCAGAGAATGCAGATTGTATTTATGAATTTGTGAGTTCTACTTACTGAACATCAAAAGGCAGTGGTCTGTGCACCCCTTTCTCGACGTGAATGATTAAATCTGTCGATGTCACACGTGCGCCATTCCTCCATTATAGTGTAAATGAACAAAACTTTTTCAAAACTACTGCGGAAGCCACAGAAAGCCAGTTGATACTTCAAGAATGAGCTTTGATATCTCTCTAAGGAATACACTGTGACTCAATAATGTTGTGACTGTCAGGAGGAGAAAAAACGAATAACTGGTTTAATCTATTTCAAATCCAAATGAGATAATTTCTCCATATTTAAAGATAAAAAAAAAAACTAATCTTGGTAATGAGGAAAACACATGACTTTCTGTTCGAGATGGCCATGTATTCAGTGATGTTTATTGTGCTTTGTTTGGGTCTCTAAATTAAGAACTAGTGGAGGAAACGCTGATGTTGTTTATTTCAGTAGACCCCTGTCTTTTTGGCGCTATAAAAAACAACTCACACACACACACACACACGCAGATGCAGGGGAGAAGAGCGTGTGTTTTTCCCAGGAGCCAAACGAGGAGCAGCGGCGCCTGCTCTGTCGCCCGTACACCTCTCTCCCCCTTGCTTGCCTTTGATGTGCTCCTGAAAATGTCACCAGTCGTCAAGGAGTTTTTTCCTCTCTCTCTCTATCCACCTCACGTACGAGCGAGACAATTTGCTGTCGCTCACTCACACCCCCCCCCCCCCTTCCTTCCAAACAGAATGCATACCGGTTTCCACTGCTATCTGGTAGCCAGCTTCCAGCCTCCGAGATGACCTTTCCAGCTTCTCTGTGTTGTCCAACAGATGTGCTCTCTAAAACAAATTGGAGAAAAACGAGACAGAAAAATTATGACTGAGAGGGCTGGGAAGCGTTTCAGAGAAACATCTCAACACTGCCATCAAAACACAGACCACCACTACGACCACAACAGCAATGGCCAGTTCCAATAGTCTTCATTAACAAACACTTGTAGCCGGTGAAATATCGGTAACATGCATGTTGAGTTGGGGGGGCATATCGCACAGTTGTTACTGCAAAAAGAAAGAAAACTATAAGTACAATAAAGTATCTATTCTTATTCAATATTAAAATAAGAATCACCAGAAGGTTCTTCTCTTTATTTTTTTCCCCCTCCTCGTCTTGTTCAGTCTACTGCAAGTAATTACTTCACATTTAGCGCAGAGGGCAAAGTTGATGGAGGGAGGAAGAGCTAATTGAGATGTAATAAATTATCATTTGCAGCTTTCAAGTTCAAAAAAAAAAACCTGTCAAGGCGATGGCTCTGGAATTAAGGAGGAAAGCCTCATTAAAGTGGAAATCAAACACATTTACTCTCCTAATGTATTTGGTTATGGAACATAAGAAAGATATTGCTTTCTCGAAATTTCTACTGGTGTGGCAAATGGATGATGACAGACCAAGTAGACCACTTCAGGAGGTGACCATAGGACCATATCATGCCAATCAATTTGGAAGTGTGTTACGTAAAAGAGTGAGTACTGAAATGCAACATTAGCCTAACATAATTACCGAAGGCTGAATAAACAGAAAGCACCAAAACAAATAGCAAAATACACAACACACACGAGCGACATGTACCATGCAATCATATAAACAAGGACCAGTGACAGTTACATCCTAAACAAATGGACACCGAGATATATTGACAATAATGGATTATAGGTACTCTTAAACGGCATGTGCAAACATAACATGTTTAGCAGACCTATACCGGTGCTGACCAGTTAGTATTAGCCACTTACTATACTAGATTATCCTTGTATAGACTAAGAGCAATCCTTACAACCACGAGTTCCAGTTCCAGAATACATCTTCACAACAGCGTATCAAGCCTTGTACACAGAGGGCACTGTATGTTGACATACTCAGAGGTATCAACAACTGACAAGGCTGCCCATTGAAACGATGTACAGCTGTTCTAAAAGGGGTATTCAAGGTACTTTGTGTTTCTTAAATAAGCAAGTGATTGATTGGATCATTTTTCAAAGACAGAGGTGTTTTCTTTATCTAGACACTGGTAGGAGTTGTAATAGAATATTACATTTGGCATCAACAACGTCAGTGAATGACAATGGCCAACATCTACCCCGAGCCGTTCTCTTCTGAAAGACAGGTCGTTCCGTTTGATTTCAATCCCTGTTTTGACCGCACCCTTTTCCATTTGAACAAAACGTTCCATACATATTGGCCCCTGTTAGAAGTGGTTGAGTAGTGAGTCATAAACAACAACAAAAAATTTGATTTGCAAATACAAAATGCAACATTTAAATAAAAATCCCAGTCTGTAAATATGCCCGTGTAGTTTCACAAACATATACCATGATCAAAAAGCATACGAGTCATCGTTAACAAAAAACAAATTATGCTTAGCAAATACATTTGTTGGATTTTAGAAATTTGTGACGCCATGGATTACATTTATGACCTGCATTTTATGTACACTGAACAAAAATACATGTAAAGTGTTGGTCCAATGTTCCATGATTTGAAATAAAAGATCCCAGACATTTTCCATACGCACAAAAAGCTGTCTCTCGAATTGTGTGCACAAATTTGTTTCTGTCCATGTTAGTGAGCCTTTCTCATTTGCCAAGATAATCCATCTACTTGACAGGTGTGACATATCAAGAAGCAGATTAAACAGCATGATCATTACACAGGTGCACCTCGTGCTGGGGACAATACAATGCACAGTTTTGTTGCATAACACAATGCCACAGATGTCTCACGTTTTGAGGGAGTGCAATTGGCATGCTGACTGCAGGAATGTCCACCAGAGATGTTGTCAGATAATTGAATGCTCATTTCTCTACCATAAGCCGCTCCAACGTTGTTTTAGAGAATTTGGCCGTCAACCGGCCTTACAACAGCAGACCACGTGTATGACGTCGTGGTTTGCGGATGTCAACGTTGTGAACACATTGCGCCATGGTGGCGATGGGGTTACGGTATGGGCAGGCAGGCAGGCTACAGACAATGAGGACAATTGCATTTTATCAATGGAAATTTGAATGCAGAGAGATACTGTGATGAGATCCTGAGGCCCATTGTTGTGCCATTCATCCGTCTCCATCACCTCATGCTTCAGCATGATAAATCATGGCCCCATGTTGCAAGGATCTGTACACAATTTCTGCTAGCTGAAAATGTCCCAGTTCTTCCATGGCCTGCATGGCAGACATGTCACCCATTGAGCACGTTTGGAATGCCGTGGATTGACGTGTACGACAGCTTGTTCCAGTTCCCAACAATATCCAGCAACTTCACACAGCCATTGAAGATAAGTGGGACAACATTCCATAGGCAACAAATCAACAGCCTGATCAACTCTCTGCGAATGAGACGTGTCACGCTGCATGAGGCAAATGGTGGTCACACCAGACACAGACTGGTTTTCTGATCCACGCCCTTACATTTTCTTTGTGACCAACAGATGCATATTTGCATTCCCAGTCATGTGAAATCCATAGATTAGGACTTTATTTATTTCAATTGACAGATTTCCTTAAATGAACTGTAACTCAGTAAAATCTTTGAAGTTGTTGCATTTATATTTTTGTTCAGTATATTTACATTTGTGAGTTGCCCCACGTATGTATTTGTGAGTTGCATTTTATGGATCAGTTTGTGCATATTAATGAAACAGCATCAAGATTAGGAGATCTTCAGTTCTCTTAAAAATATCATAAAAACAAATAAATCACATACTTACTTTTAGAAATGCATCCATTTGGTATCCTAGCTTCCTTTCCTTATTTTCTTTCCTAATTTCCTTTACTTGATACATTTCCTTCCTTTCCTCTCCATTTCCTGGCTCACTTTCCTTCTCTAGCCTTTTCCCATTCTCCCTTTCCCTCTTATTCTATAATTTCCTAGCTTCCCCCCATTCCCTTTCCTTGTTTCCTTTCCTAGCCCCATTTATTTTCCACCTTTCATAGATTCCTTTCCTCATTTGCTAGGAAAGGGAGTTAGGAAAAGAGGAAAGGAAATGGTGCTAGGAAAGCTAAGGAGAGGAGGAAAGGAAGGAAAGGGAGAAAGGAAATAGGTTAAGAAAGGAGACAAGAGAAAAAGGAGATGAGGAAAGGGTGCTAGGGAAGGAAAGGGAGCAAGGAAAGGAGGAAAGAAAGCTAGGATTTAAACCATTTTTTTTTTAAGATAATTGAAGATCTCCAAATCTGGTTGCCAGATCATTAACCTGCACAAATTGACCATAAAATACAACTCACAAATGTAAAGAAAGACATAAATGCGTAAAATGCTGGTCACAAATGTAATCAATCCGTGGAGTCACAAATGTTTTCACATTCACAAAAACATATTTAACCACTGTTGTGTTCGCAAAGCTAGAAATATGTTTTGTAAAATGAGCCGCGTTAATATACATGTAATTGTCTTGCATTTATTTGCTAATCACCACATTCAATGTCATTGTATTATTACATTATAAATGGCCCTAACAAGCCATTCAGATAGATATGCGGAAAAGTCACAGTCAAGGGTTGTGCCATCTTTTATAATAACCTGAACTCAATTATACATCTAGGCCTACATATAGGTAATTTGCCTTCGGATTCTCCAGTCTTTCAGTAGTCATGTCTTTACTGAACCTACATGTGTGACGTTTTAAACCCTTTTAACACGAGTTATGTTATGCAAGCCCAACAAGGCTACCATAGACGCACCATAGATCCACCACTCAGATGAATGGTAACTCTCTCTGTAAGGGGTTTCCACCCGTTTTGAAAGAGGGAGAGGAGCGCTGGAATCTCTAGTTCTAGTTAACCTGTCAAAAATGTGTACCAGCTAATCACTCCAAGGAAATAAAATAGATAAAATAAGACGACATCCCACTTTTCAAACTTTGACAATCAGAGGGATGGGAACAGAGAAGAGAAAAAATGCCTCCATTTTTGATTTACCCGTCTTCTCCTTGCTGGTTGACAGATGTCATTTAAAACTGCAGAAATACTTTTAATAGTTAAAGGGAGGGAGGGGCGGAGGATGTTGGTGGGAGAGAGTGAGGTGGAGAGGAGGAGGGAGAGAGAGAAGGGGGCTGGCGGGTGGTGGGTGGCTGGGTGTGCAGAGTGACGGTGGTGTGCGGATGCGCGCCGTGCGGGGAGAGAGAAGGGAGTCAGCTCGGCTTAATGAGCCCCTATGGATCAGCGGAGATGGAGGGGACGTATTGACATGCAACGCTTAAGCTAATACACCTAGACCATGGCTGTGCCTGTGTGCCTCGGAGCACAAGGAAGCCGGGGATACTGACAGAGGAGCTCACTCCCCCGTTCTTCAAAGAGCTCAAGTGATTAGTATGTTATCATTACCATTCGAAACGTGATTTTCCTATTCCCTCTCGGCAAAGGTGACACGTCTCGGGGAGACGGCCAGCAGACTTGCTGCGGTGAAAAGCCACTTCAAAGCATTTCCCTGAATTTCTTTCTCCCGCTATCTCTCTCTCCCTCGTTCTGTCTACTTTTCGGTGGGGGGTTATTCGGGGATGTGCTGGTGGTAGCGGTTGTGGGGTGGGGGTCATTAGAATAATGCGCCCAGCCAGGTTTGACGCTGACGTAACCTGAAGGAAGGGTTGAGAGTGCAGCCCAGCCGGCACAGATCCAGTAACGACACCGCATCACCGGTCATATAACGACTTCATCCAGAGAAATAAACCAACCAACAGGAAAGTAACCAAAAGTATGTGGACACCTGCTAGTCGAACACCTCAATCCAAAATCACAGGCATTAATATGGCGTGGGTCCCACCTTCGCTGCTATAAGGGAAGGCTTTCCACTAGATGTTGGAACACTGCTGCAGGGACTTGCTTCCATTCAGCCACAAGAGCATTTATGAGGTCTGGCACTGATGTTATGCCCGGCTTGGTGTTCCAATGTGCTGGGGTTGAGGTCAGGGCTCCGTGCAGGCCAGTCAAGTTCTTCCACACCGATCTCAACAAACGATTTCTGTATGGACTTCGCTTTGTGCACGGGGGCATTGTCATGCTGACACAGGAAAGAGCCTTCCCCACAAAGTTGGAAGGACAGAATCGTCTAGAATGTCATTGAATGCTGTAGCATTAAGACTTTGCTTCACTGAGCCTCCCGAGTGGCGCACTGCACATTCCAGTGCTAGAGGCATTACTACAGACCCGGGTTCATTCCCGGGCTGTGCCACGACATCCGTGGCCGGGAGTCCCATAGGAGGGCGCACAATTGGCCCAGCATCGTCCAGGTTAGGAGAGGGTTTGGCCGGTGGGGCTTTACTTGGCTCATCGCGCCCTAGTGACTCCTTGTGGCAGGCTGGGGGCCTGCAGGCTGACTCCGGTCACCAGTTGAGCGGTGTTCACTCCAACACATTGGTGCGGCTGGCTTCCGGGTTAGGCTGACAGGTGTTAAGGAGCGTAGTTAGGCGGGTCATGTTTCGGAGGAAGAATGACTCCACCTTTGCCTCTCCTGAGCCTGTTGGGGAGTTGCAGCGATGAGACAAGATCAGAAATTGGGGAGAAAAAGGGGGGTATAATACAAACAAAAAAATACCTTTACTGGAACGAAGAGGCCTAAACCCATGAAAATCAGCCCCAGACCATTATTCCACCACCAGACTTTACAGTTGACACTACGCATTTGGCAGGTACTGTAGCGTTCTCATTGCATCCGCCGAACCCAGAATTGTCCGTCGGACTGCCAGATGTGAAGCATCGCGTTTCCACTGCTCCAGAGTCCAATGGCAGCGAGATTTACACCACTCCAGCCGACACTTGGCATTGCGCATGGTGATGTTAAGCTCCTGACGAACAGTTCTTGTGCTGAAGTTCCTGCCACATCAGCACTGGCGGTCCCGTTCTGTGAGCTTGTGTGGCCTACCACTTTGCAGTTGAGCCGTTGTTGCACCAAGACATTTCCACTTCACAGTAACAGCACTGACAGTTGACACGGGGCAGCTCTAGCCGGTCAGAAATTTGACCAACTGACTTGTTGAAAAGGTGGCAACCTATGACGGTGTTACATTGAAAGCCACTGAGCTTTTCAGTAAGGCCATTCTACTGCCAATGTTTGTCCTTGGAGATTGCATGGTTCTGTGCTCGATGTTATACACCTGTCAGCAACGGGTGTGGCTGAAATAGCCAAATCTACTAATTTGAAGGGATGTCCACATACTTTTGTATATATAGCAAACTAGGCGGCAAACTAGGGTGGTCCTCGTACACGAAACAGGTATCAAATGCATTTGTAGGTATGAATACTAAACAAGTCCCAAATCCATAACCTAATACCTACATTAGAAAACAACATTTAAAAAAATATATGTTTTGTTGTGGTTTACCTGTACAACAATCTCTCTACTTATGCAATGGGACAAGAGGACAGACTAAGGGCAGAATTTCTCCCTTCAGAAATGTGATTGTGCATTTCCCTAAGCCACCCAGTCAGTGTCAGAATCTTCCCTGCTACTCATTTAAATAAAGTGCCAAGTTGCTGGCCACTCCTGGTGAGCTACAACAGACAATATCAAGCCTTTACCCATGTGGCTTTGACAGAGGAGCCGAGTCACCAAAACATCACAAGAATAAACACACAAACACGTGCACTCATACACGCAGACACACATAGGGATGCATATACACAGACGCATACACATTGACCTATAAATAAATACCTTCCATATACCGTACCTCCTAAAGAAATAATGGCCTGTTATCGAAATAATTGTTCTTCTCATGCAGCTAAACATCAAATGATTTAAAAACAGTCCATGATAAATATTGTGCGTCTGCGAGTGCATTGGTGCGCGCCCCTTCCCCATTTCCGCATATGCCTTTTTATCTGACACCTACATTTGAAACAAAGACCTTCTTAGGAACTATAAAAATTGGATTTGTTTTTGTTGTCCCCCCCGTTGGAGAACTGCACTTCAGTTGTACGTTATTAACAGACAGCCCCAGAACAATGCAGCTGCAGCTCAAAAGAATGTCTTCCTTCCATTTTCTGCTGCCTTTTATTAAATATCAAACACCAGCAGTTACTATCACCATTTTCCAAAGTTCAGATGATTCCTTATTATTTCGATAAGGGGGGGAGAGTCGAAGTGAATACTGATGACAGCTGTGATTCAGACTGACTGTGTGATCTTCTCTGCGGTTTGTTTGGGACTTGTAAGACGAGGAATTACAAGTGTCAAACAGCTGTGAATATGGGTGCTAAATATTTAAACATGTTTTCCAGCTGGGGAAAAAGTATAGTTTTTAAAAGGGGGCTTAAGTGTGTATAAGCTGCGCCAGCCTTTGATTCAAAAGCAGGAAGAACGGGAGGGAAAAGGAGTAGACAGAAGGGTTGTGACGGTGAAGAGGGCGCGAATCAAACCAAATGAAATAGCAGTGCGTTCCAAAGGGGAAGAACAGGTGAGGTAACGAAAGGTGTCTCCTGACCGGGGGCAACTGGGAAAAGCACTGTGTGGAAAAGCACTGTGTCAAGGTGGAGGGAAGGGGAAACAAAAGCAAATGAAAAGAAGTCTGGAGAGAACAGTAGTGAGGGTTCTAAATTATGAATGGACGTGAATGGATGCTTTGATAGAAATTGTATGAAATACAACAAAAACATTCACAAATGCTAAGAATCCTGCATATGCACATTCACAGACACCCTTAAAACACAAGCACACACAAGCTCAGACAACATCCTCTCCCTCAATGATAGCAAGACAAAGGAGCTGTTAGTGGACTACAGGAAACGGAGTTCCCATTCACATTGATGGGACTGTAGTGGAGTGGGTTGGAGAGCTTCAAGTTCCTCGGTGTCCACATCACTAAGGATCTATTGTGGTCCACACACACCAACACAGTCATGAAGAGGGCATGACAACACCTCTTCCCCCGCAGGAGGCTGAAAAGATTTGGCATGGGTCCTCAGATCCTCAAAAAGTTTTACAGCTGCACCATTGAGAGCATCGTGACTTGCTGCATCACCGCATGGTATGGCATCTGCTTGGCATCCGACCGCAAGGCACTACAGAGGGTAGCGCATATGGCCCAGTAAATCACTGGGGGCGAGCTCCCTGCCATCCAGGACATCTATACCAGGCGGTGTCAGAGGAAGGCCCCTAAAGATAATCAAAAACTCCAAGTTATAGACTGTTCCCTGCTACCGCATGGAAAGCAGTACCGATGCACCAAGTCTGGAACCAACAGGGCCCTGAAGAGCTTTTACCCCCCAAGCCATAATACTAAATAGTTAGTTCAATAGTTAACTAAATAGCTACCCGGACAACCAGCATAGACCCTTTTTGCACCCTTTTTTAAAAGTTTGTGTGCTTTCACATAAGCTGCTGCTACTGTTTATCATCTATCCTGTTGCCTAGTCACTTTGTTCCTAGATATTTGTACATATCTGTATCTACCTCAATTACCTCGTACCCCTGCACTTCGACTCAGTACTAGTAACCTGTGTATATAGCCCAGATTGTGTTACTCATTGTGTATTTATTATTACTTTTCTACTTTTTCTAAAATGTTCTCTCTCTCTGCATTGTTGGGAAGGACCAGTAAGTAAGCATTTCACTGTTTGTCTACCCCAGTTGTTTACCAAGCATGTGACGAATACATTTGATTTGCCTAAAGGGATGCTCCAAAAGATTTGCTTAAGCATGGCCAATTCATCTTCATAAGTATATATTTTTTTTATCACAACAAAGCAACAATGGATAGCAATAGATATTCCTGTGGACAATTAGGAATGTGTCTTGTTCTTGTTTCTGAATGACAATTGAAAAGGGGAATCTGGTCGGCTAACAGAACGAGCGATGATCATTTTACTCTAGCAAGTTCACACAGACCTACACTGAGTGTACAAAACATTAAAAACACCTGCTCTTTTAAGGAATGATTTGTTAACCTTGAGACAATTGAGACATGGATTGTGCATTTGTTCTATTCAGAGGGTGAATGGGCAAGACAAAAGATTTGTCTTTGAGCGGGGTATGGTAGTGGGTGCCAGGTACACAGGTTTGAGTGTGTCAAGAACTGCAACGCTGCTGGGTTTTTTCACGCTCAACAGTTTCCTGTGTGTATCAAGAATGGTCCACCACCCAAAAGGACATCCAGACAACTTGACACAACCGTGGGGAAGCATTGGGGTCAACATGGGCCAGCATCCCTGTGGAAGCATTGGGGTCAACATGGGCCAGCATCCCTGTGGAAGCATTGGGGTCAACATGGGCCAGCATCCCTGTGGAAGCATTGGGGTCAACATGGGCCAGCATCCCTGTGGAACGCATGACACATTGTAGAGTCCATGCCCTGACGAATTGAGGCTGTGCTGAGGGCAAAAGGGAGGTGCAACTCAATATTAGGAAGGCGTTTCTAATGTTTTGTACAGGCAGTGTATATCGCTAATAAACCTACATCAGAAGAAACAACTGCCGTTTGCGGTCTGTTTGACTATAAATGGTAAATGCAACGTTTGAGTGTACCAAACTGAACTCCAATCAGGTTATATATTACATCTCATGTCAGCCCATGTGGTCTTTCACCAGCTATCAAGCAGCATATGGCCACCAACCATGCTCACACCCAGCCAGTGTTCATTTGGGTTCAAACCAGAAGGGACAAATCAATCCCATCTACTGTCAGTCTCATCATATAAAACCAAGCACTCTGCCTATTCAACGGTATCCTATAAGAAACATATTGAACGGCGGAGTACCAATGGTGGGGGGCGGCATCAAGGGGTCCTGCCGACGGTGCTAGATTGTTGAGCGAGGATTGCAGATAGGAGATCCTCTCTATGATCACATTACAGTGAGAAAGCTTCCACAGGCCACATGTTACACAAAACCACAATATAGTCAAATATATGTACTGTGCAGGCCAACATAAACACAAAAGCTGGTGGATTGAAAACTCTTGAGGCAAGATCATTTTGAGCCTTCAAAGACATTTCAACAAATCAAAATCAAACCAAATTGTATTCGTCAGATGCTCAGTCAACAACAGGTGAGGACTAACAGTGAAATGCTTACTTACAGGACCCTCCCACCAAAAACAGAGAGAAAAATAGAAAAATAATAACAGTAGGAATAAATACTCAATGAGTAACGATAACCTTGGCTATATACATGGGGCACCAGTACCGAGTCGATGTGCAGGGGTACGAGGTAGACATGTACATATAGGTAAGGATAAAGTGACTAGGCAACAGGATAGATAATAAACAGTAACAGCAGCATATGTGATGAGTCAAAGGGGAGTGCAAAAAGGGTCAATGCAGATAGTTAAATAGTTAACCAATAGCTACCCGGACTATTTAGCAGTTTTATGGATTGAGGGTAGAAGCTGTTTAGGGTTCTGTTGGTTCCAGACTTGGTGCATCAGTACCGCTTGCCGTACGGTAGAAGAGAGAAAAGTATATGACTTGGGTGGCTGGATTCTTACAAAATGTTTGACACCACCAGGTAAAGAGGTCCTGGATGGCAAGGGAGCTCGGCCCCAGTTATGTACTGTGCTGTACGCACTACTCTCCGTAGCGCCTTGCGGGCTGATGCCAAGCAGTTGCCGTACCAAACGGTGATGCAGCCAGTCAAGATGATCTCATTGGTGCAGCTGGAGAACTTTTGAAAGATCTGAGGGCCCTTGCGGAATATTTTCAGCCTCCTGAAGGGGAAGCGGCATTGTCGTGCCCTCTTTAGGACTGTATTCGTCTTGTGTGGACCATGATAATTCTCTTAGTGAGGTGGACACCGAGGAACTTGAAACTCCCGGCCTGCTCCACTACAGTCCCGTCGATGTGGATGGGGGCGTGCTTGGCCCTGCATTTCGTGTCGTCCACGATCTTTGACCTCCTCCCTGTAGGCCATTTCATCCTCGTCAAAGTCTCATTAGATGCAGTATTGTTATATGAACGTCTCTTTCCTTTAATGAAGTGATCAAATAAGCCAGAAAAAAGCCCCCATCCAGAATGTAGTCATTGATTGCATTGAAATATCGTAAAGAAGGTATCTAACTAATATCTTAATTATACTGATAACCGGGGGTGAAAGTAGATTTAAAAAAGACAGTGAATATCTACACTCATCGGGGACATGGCCGACGCTGTCCACTGGTACCAGTAAGATAACTTAATTGAGCGAACAGTAGCCTAAGAATTTTGATAACTTTAAAGACATATTGGAGTCTTTTCCTTTGTAATCTCAATACAGCAATAGCCATTTGCATTCCAAACAGTTTTCCCACAATTGTATTTTTAAATATTACAATATGCCTGGCTGGGTTTCTGCCTTTCACTGACAGTCGCAATTTAACAATCTATTTGGTATTTGCGGTGCGTGCTGCCCATATTGCGGGCCCTCCCGACCGTAGGTTACACCATTTAAAACAATCCACAGCTTTTGCTTTTTAAGAAGCTAATGATCCTCTTTGGCAAAATCATGCTTTCTGGTGTAAGTAGCCTATTTTTAATGTTTTGTATTTATTTCTGTATAGACAGGAGTAAGCTAATTAGACTATATCATTATGGCCCCTAGAGATGATCATAGAGATGCTGCCTATGCCTTTTAATGTGGCATAAACACAACCAGTCATGTTTTCATCCGATTGTCAAACAATCACTTAACAAAGGCGCTCCTGTAGGCTACCCGTGCACATTTGTTCACTCACAAAATAATTTCAGCACCCGAACACCAACAGTGCACTGTGCACCCGCAATTTGATGAATGAAAGATACATCAGTTACAAAACACCTACAGTACCAGTCAAAAGTTTGGACACCTACTCATTCAAGGGTTTTTCTTTATTTGTACTATTTTCAACATTGTATAATAATAGTGAAGACATCAAAACTATGAAATAACACATACGGAATCATGTAGAAACCAAAACAATGACTTAAAGAAATCAAAATATAATTTAAATTCTTCAAAGTAGCCACCCTTTGCCTTGATGACAGCTTTGCACACTATTGGCATTCTCTCAACCAGCTTCTCCTGGAATGCTTTTCCAAAAGTGAAGAAGTTCTCACATATGCTGAGCACTTGTTGGCTGCTTTTCCTTCACTCTGCAGTCCAACTCATCCCAAACCTTCTCAATTGGGTTGAGGTCGGGTGATTGTGGAGGCCAGGTCATCCGATGTAGCACTCAATCACTCTACTTCTTGGTCAAATAACCCTTACACAGCCTGAAGGTGTGTTGGGTCATTGTCCTGTTGAAAAACAAATGATAGTCCCACTAAGCGCAAACCAGATGGGATGGCATGTCACTGCAGAATGCTGTGATAACCATTATGGCTAAGTATGCCTTGAAATCTAAATAAATCACCAACAGTGTCACTAGCAATGCACCCCCACACCTCCTCCATGCTTTACGGTGGGAACCACAAATGTGGAGATCATCCATTCACCTACTCTGCATCTCACAAAGACACGGCGATTGGAACCAAAAATATTAAAAATTGGACTCATCAGAGCGATTTCCACTTGGCCAAAGCAAGTCTCTTCTTCTTATTGGTGTATTTCAGTAGTGGTTTCTTTATAGCAATTCGACCATGAAGGTTTGATTCACACAGTCTCCTCTGAACAGTTGATGTTGAGATGTGTCTGTTACCTGAACTCTGTGCAGCATTTATTTGGTCTGCAATTTCTGAGGCTGGTAACTCTAATGAACATATCCTCTGCAGCAGAGTCAACTCTGGGTCTTCCTTTCCTGTGGCGTTCCTCATGAGAGTCTGTTTCATAGCGCTTGATGGTTTTGCGACTGCACTTGAAGAAACTTTAAAAGTTCTTGAAATTTTCTGTAATGACTGACCTTCATGTCTTTAAGTAATGATTGACTGTTGTTTCGCTTTGCTTATTTGAGCTGTTCTTGACATAATATGGACTTCGTATTTTACCAAATAGGGCTATCTTCTGTATACCACCCATACCTTGTCACAACACAACTGATTGTCTCAAACGCATTAAGAAGGAAAGAAATTCCACAATTTAACTTTTAACAAGGCACACCTGTTAAATGAAATTCATTCCAGGTGACTACCTCATGAAGCTGGTTGAGAGAATGCCAAGAGTATGCAAAGCAGTCATCAAGGAAAAGTGTGGCAACTTTGAAGAATCTCAAATATAAAATATAAACTCAGCAAAAAAAGAAACAGCCCTTTTTCAGGACCCTGTCTTCAAATATAATTCGTAAAAATCCAAATAACTTCACAGATCTTCATTGAAAATGGTTTAAACACCGTTTACCATGCTTGTTTAAATGACCCATAAACAATTAATGAACCTGTGGAACGGTCGTTAAGACACTAAAAGCTTACAGACGGTAGGCAATTAAGGTCACAGTTATGAAAACTTAGGACACTAAAGAGGCCTTGATACTGACTCTGAAAAACACCAAATGAAAGATGCCCAGGGTCCCTGCTCATCTGCATGAACGTGCCTTAGGCATGCTGCAAGGAGGCATGAGGATTGCAGATGTGGCCAGGGCAATACATTGCAATGTCCATACTGTGAGACGCCTAAGACAGCGCTACAGGGAGACATGACGGACAGCTGATCGTCCTCGCAGTGGCAGACCACGTGTAACAACACCTGCACAGGATTGGTACATCTGAACATCACACTTGTGGGACAGGTACAGGATGGCAACAACTGCCCTAGTTACACCAGGAACGCACAATCCCTCCATCAGTGCTCAGACTGTCGGCAATAGGCTGAGAGAGGCTGGACTGAGGGGCTTGTAGGCCTATTGTAAGGCAGGTAGGTCCTCACCAGACATCACCGGCAACAACGTCACCTATGGGCACAAACCCACCGTCGCTGTACCAGACAGGACTGGCAAAAAGTGCTCTTCACTGACGAGTCACGGTTTTGTCTCACCAGTGGTGATGGTCGGATTCGCGTTTATCGTTGTAGGAATGAGCGTTACACCGAGGCCTGTACTCTGGAGCGGGATCAATTTGGAGATGGAGGGTCCGTCATGGTCTGGGGAGGTGTGTCACAGCATCATCGGACTGAGAATGTTGTCATTGCAGGAAATCTCAACACTGTGAGTTACAGGGAAGACATCCTCCTCTCTCATGTGGTACCCTTCCTGCAGGCTCATCCTGACATGACCCTCCAGCATGACACTGCCAACAGCCATACTGCTCGTTCTGTGCGGGATTTCCTGCATGACAGGAATGTCTGTTCTGCCATGGCCAGCGAAGAGCCCAGATCTTAATCCCATTGAGCACGTCTGGGACCTGTTGGATCGGAGGGTGAGGGCTAGGGCCATTCCCACCAGAAATGTCGGGGAAATTGCAGGTGCCTTGGTGGAAGAGTGGGGTAACATCTCACATCAAGAATGGGCAAATCTGGTGCAGTCTATGAGGAGGAGATGCACTGCAGTACTAAATGCAGCAGGTGGCCACACCAGATACTGACTGTTACTTTTGATTTTAACCCCCCCTTTGTTCAGGGACACATTATTCAATTTCTGTTAGTCACATGTCTGTGGAACTTGTTCAGTTTATGTCTCAGTTGTTGAATCTTGTTATGTTCATACAAATATTTACATATGTTAAGTTTGCTGAAAATAAACGCAGTTGACAGTGGGAGGACGTTTCAATTTGTTTAACACTTTTTTGGTTACTACATGATTCCATGTGTTATTTCATTGTTGATGTCTTCATTATTATTCTACAATGTAGAATATAGTGAAAATAAAGAAAACCCTTGAATGAGTAGCTGGATACCACCCGGTTTCCAGTCAATTTGCAATTTTTTCATGTGGCATGTTGTATAAATTGTGAAAGGCTCACATTTCACCGTACCAGCGTAGCCCCACTCTTTGTTTTACAGGGACGCCGTACCATACCGTACCGCCTTACTTTCACCCCTTCTGATAACTGACCACACCACCCCCTTCATTGCTATAACAAATACAAAACCACAACAAATGGCATTACGACTACACATGACTATACAAGACTTACAGTTAGTTCTAAATGAAAGTAACAAGGGCAAAATACGGAATCCACTAATTAGGCATGATACTGAACAACCATGATTGCCGAGCATAAAGATGTTGATGGTTTTCTGATAAAACAGGGTTGCCCCCTGTAGCAGTGTCTTGAAGTGTACTTTATGCCAGCCTTTTCCTCATGCTTGTTTTGAAAAGAGTGTGCTATCAGAAAAAACGATCTTCCTTTACAGATTTTTACAGAAAATGGATTTCATTGAATTTATCCCCAAAAAGGCTCATAAGAGCCTCACCAATAGCCTTGGCCTTATGGCTGCAGAGATGAGGGCACAGAAATTCAGACGGAAAGGAATCTAAAAACAGGAAAGGCAGAGAGGCACTCACCTCTTCACTTAACTTCATCAACTGCCACGCGAAAGCAAAGAGAGAGAGAGAGAGAGAAAAAGAGGGAGTGAGAGAAAGATCAAAAAGAAAAGACATGGCAGGAAGCAGATCAGTCATGTGGCTGGGTTCTCGAATTAACCTTGACGATTTATACGTTTGCACGTTTAGCATTTAGAAATCACAGACAAACACATTAAACGAAGCTAAACACGAGACTCGTGCAGACCTTTTTTTGAACAAACAAAGATCAAGTTCCCGCGCTGTCACACGAGACAAAAGAGAGGGAATGGATTGCTTGACTCGCGGTGTCTAAACTAGCACCATCAAGGAAGTCACATCACAACACTTGATGTGTCAAAAAGGGAGAAGAAAATAGATCCCACTCTGTACAGTAGGAAAATACAGTTTGGATACAGTATGCATAGAAGCTTGATAGAGGGAATATCTCTATTTTATATGTCCCGGTGCAAAATAGCAACAACAAAAAAAAGAGATGCCTTTTTAAAAAATGTATAGATTGTGAAATGTAGAGCCAATCCATTGTTTCCAATGTGTCCATCATTGGTGACACATTGTCAATATTTCATGTTCCTTATGTATTGCAATACAGATGCCTGCTGTGTATACATAAAGGCAGAGCCTATTATTAGGACAACTGGGAGTCGTGTTTGATGAAAAGAGAGTCAAATTCAAGCAGAGTAAAATAGAAAACATCCCCATATCCTACTGTTGTTACCTTATCTTTAATATAATTGGAGGAGAGCAACGGTTCAATTCGAGCTTAATCAAGCTTAAATCACTATTACAAAAGGATGCTTCTGCCACAACCTGTTCTTTTTGTAGGGGAAAGACATGGAGAACACAACATCATTTAGTACAGGAGGGGAAGGACAGGTTTCTTAATTTGTCATCCGTTGCAGGTTTTTTTTTTTTTTAAATCTCCATTTCTTGAACGAGATTAAAAGGTTAGCAGATCTGAAGGGAGGCTCAGGGCCACTATTACTCTCCTCTAATCTCACTTTGTATGTGGTGGTCATTTTGAATTTTGCTAGTTTGAAATAATTTGCTATCAGAAAAGAGGCAGGAGGACTTGGATCATAAATTATACAACGGGATTGTCGAGAAGAAAGAAGAGGCTCGGTGGTGGGATTGATGTTAAACTATTGGTTGTCGTGGCCACGGTCGTCAGGAACGACAGCCTAGGCTCCTCCACGCTTAAGCGTTTTCTGAAAGGTGCTCGCGCCGAAGAGTTAAAGACGCAGCCACCCAGTCGGTAAAAATGTATGAGCAATTTAAGCACAATTATGTCGGTGTAACTGTAATGTTACATTCTACTCTGATGGATGTCTAATAGGATTTGAGAGAGCGAGAGAGAAAATATACACAGCCATATCTGGAGTGGCTCCATCAGTATTATTGTCTCTGTTCAATAATAACAATAACAATATTATATATATATTTTTTTTTTAGCTAATATATGGCTATATACAATTGTAGAAAACCATTCTTAAAAAAAGTCAATTTATTTTAAATATACAGAATATCACAGTTCTTACCACCTTAATTCAAAGTAAAATGTCCAATTGTTGTTTAAATACTTGTGTGTACTTTATTCAGCTTTCCCCAATTAAATTAGGAAAGGATTTCCAATAACAAATATATCATAATTTATTATTGTAATTCTGGAAACAGAGTTTAAAAAAGGAAAACATGATGGAAGTGCAAGTCTGAAGAAAATGTCCAAAAAGTCTGAGAATAAATGTATTCCAGCCCGCTATCAAAGCCATTTTGTATCTCAGATGCGTGATAGAATGAAAGAAAAGGAGTTGAAGAAAATATGCAAAAGTAAAACAGCTTAATGTTTGTCTGCTGAGAGCTTCATTTTAGTGAGCCACTGGCCTTGAGGAACTTGGCAGCGACAGGGTAACAAAATGGAGGAGAAAAAAACATTGCAAAAAAAAACGATTTTCTTCACTCTTTCCTTCGGTGAGAAAAAAGGGCCACTTTGCAGACTGGAAACTGTCCTTTATTTCGAAGGTCACAGCCCCCTGCGTTGAACGCATTATTGAGGAGGCCGAAGTTTAAAACTACGCTACATATGTGGCTATTTTAGGGTTTGAACAGGCCAGCCAGAGCTGCCGATCACTCGCCGCAGCCCTTCCCTCCAATTCAATGAGAACCAAACAAAACTTGTTCCATCTTATTTGTGCTGCTTGGTCGATTGTAAGTCCTCGTGGAGGATTTGCTGAAACTATATGAGGGGTTTTGTGCTTGGCATTCTCTTTTTTTCATCAAACTTTACCATTCTTTTCAAACGTAACCCACAACGCTAGCTTTGCTTGAGAGAAATAAAGTGTTAAACACAGAAAACTGTAAATGTTATAATTATGTCTCCATGACCGCCTTTCCCTGTGTTTTTGTAATGCCAGCCAGTATTCAAAATTGCACTGCTGCAATTTTTCTGTTATGATAATCAGCAGATTTTTCAAACAAAGATTTTTTTATTCAATACGGAATTCGATACAAGTGGTAATCTGCTCCCTTTGTAGCCTGTCAAATCTGGTCCATGCCGGCTCAAACCAGCACAATCTCTTGTGGCCAAGCCTTCTGCTGTGACTGAAATCGAAACTATTCCGTAGAGTGTTCGTGTGTGGTAGGGTGTTTGTGTGTGTCTGAGTGTGTGAGTTGCATGCCGAGTGAGAAAAGGGAGGAAAAAAAAGTGCAACGGTAGACTACCACGTTATAAAAAAAGAAGAGTGATAGCGCCATTTCAGTCTCTGTCCGCATACAGATAACGAATAAATGCCCAACTCTATTAAATCGTTCTTTAGCCATTATCGCAGGGCCAACACTCCATTTTCAGAACTCCCTATTTACTTAGCTATAAATCCTTGCCATGTAACGAATAGATTTGTGACTGGTAATGATCCGTTTAGCCAGAGCTATATGAAATGATCCTGAACTCTTTCAGATCGTCAGGAATTAAATTGACCGACTTGCCCAAGCTCCCCCATCCTCTCTATCGCTCCCGTCTTGTTCGATCAAAAAAAAAAAACTGAAGTTCCGAGCACTCCACTCACAGCAAGACCAAGCGTTATCTCCAAAAGTTTTAAAAATGGAAATGAGGTAAATATGGCACCATGGTAAATAGAAAAATGGTGTGTGTGTGAGACAACGTCTGTTTTACAATGTACACACATTAGAATTCTGATATTGACTCAACTTATAGTACAAATGTTATGCTTTGAGCATTCAAGACTCTGAAGCAACTACTTAAGGAATAGGTATACACCAAACCACAGGTCTATGGTTACAGAGCAATACAAGGGTTTAATAAAGATGCCATAAGTTTGTTCTAGATCTATAAATCCCCATTTATTTTTTGAATAACTGTTGTATTGTGTATTTCATTTTTATTTGCTTATACATGTTTACTAAATTTGACTTACTAAATGTGGACTTTCTTCTTTGGTTCAGGGACAATTTGCCTCCCCGGGCTTTCCATTCGTCCTTGAGGGTTATTAAATCACTTGAGAAAATACAAGGTTTTGTGCGAACCATGGAGGATATTGACTTTATGGCTGAATGACAAAACATAGACAAGTGTATTATAATTAAACAACAACATTCCTTGACATGTTAGCTCTCTACAACAACAAAAATGGGATTACTTGAAGGCGGGACAAATTAATTATCTTAAAATGTACTTCAAGAAACATTCACTGAGAGATTTAATAGTAGGGAGGTGATATCCTTCCAAATAATGATATCATTTTTCAACAAAGCAGCATAACAGACTAAAAACAACTTAAAATGCATGCATCTTAATATTGTCATTCTAGATGAGCTCATCAGGGTGGTTCCATTGTTTAAACAAATTATTATCCTATGAAAAATATTCTTAGGTCTATGAATAATTATTTCAATAATGGGGTTCATCATCAGTTGTTTTTAATGAAAGGGAAATATATATATATTTGAAATGTGGGTCATAATTCTTTTTTTCTTTTCCCTTTGACAAGATTTTGATAGGAACCATCACCGTCTTGAATGTGACAGTTCTGGCAGCAAATCCACTTCCAACTTCTGTACAAAATGTCAGAGTCACTTCTGTGTCTCACTAATTTGCAGGGAATATGCATATCAATTACACATCTCGGCTAGCGATACATATGTTTGCAAGATGTGCAGTGCATGGGTCATCATTGAAATGGTAATAAGGGAGCTATCAAAAAAAAGACGGAGAAAAAAAAGACGAGACAACTTTATTTAGCTCCGCTCAACTGCAGACCATCTCACTGTACTTTTACAAAGTACTGAGGGACTAAATGTGCATATTTCTCCCTCTGTCTTTATCTGTGCTTGTTTGTGTGTGACTGAGACACACACAGCAACTATTGCAAAGTTGACAGGATAATTTAAGGCAATATATAAATTAGTCAAAGGACGCTGGTCAGAGTTGTGAGTGTCTGTTTGTGAGCGGCAGCTGTGCAGGTGAGATGTAGGCACCGCGTCAAGTGTTAAAAAGATGGTGGGTTTTGTTTTGATGCAGCACTTCAGACATAATGCAAAACAATCACAGTTTAAAGAACATGTGCCATATTTTGGGCAATTAAGATCACTATTTAAGATGTTTGCTTTTGTTTTTCCTTTCTCATATTCAATATGACTGAATCAATAGTTTTTGAAGGCATTGTTCATTTCCCATGTCTTATAATTTTGTGACAATGGAAGAAATATGGCTAATTTGCTTTTTATCTGCTGTTTGTAATCCATTGTATTGAACTCCATCACAGTTTAAATAAAACGTTAAATTGCATTTTCATTGCAAAATTCACCATACATCTTTTCATGAACTTGAATACATTTTCAACTGTAATTGCATAGAATTATAATATAAAATTATACGATTTTCAATATCACTTGCAACAAACTACAACGAGTAAAATATAAAAACTGTCAATGACTTTTTGATACTAATGCTTATAAACATTGAACCTGAGAATCCTATTCATCCTGAGTGTCTGCATTGTGTGGTTTCGCCACCCCTGGTGTTTAAAGGAGTGTGAAAGACACCGTTTGTGGGGAGGAGGTTGGTTGTGTGTGGCTGATAGTGTGTTGGTGGAGGATAAGTACACCGACGGCTGGAGAACAGCTGTGGGGGGGTTGCCCCAATCTGGCGTTGCCCAGATGCTGGGCCCAGGCCTGGAGCCCATTCAGACCCTGGGCAGCTTTGCATTAAACAGTGTTCCTTCCGCATGACTTAGTGCCAATGCTGCGGTGGCCCTGGTGGCCCTAGGAGGTGCCCCGGGAGACCCTGACCCTTTCACACCCAGGGCCAGCCACCCACACTGGGGACCGGAGGGGCTTGATTAGCACCTTACCTGACTCTCCGAGGAGCCAGCGTCTTCCCCCAGGAGCTCGTTCCGCACGTCATCACTGTAGGCAATACGTGACCTTTTCTGCAGGGGGAGGAGGAAGAGGAAGGAGAAGAAGATGAAGAAGACAGAAGAGAACAGAAGAGGGGAGAAAGAGAAAACAGCGGGGGGAGAATAAGCCTTAGTGGAGTTGTCTTGGAAAAACATAACAGGCATTTCTTAAGCACGAGAGCCCCCTAATGGACCCGACTGTCAAAAAAAGGCAATACACCTGCGGTTGTGTGTGTGCACACTTGCGAAGTGATCTAGCACCACTGAAATTGTAGAGATGTCCCCCTTTCCCACTTAAATAAACACAATCTGAAGAATAAAACCAACTACGGAGGGCTCTGGCACAGGGGCAGGGGCGGGAGATGTACAAGGAAAGTATCACTCGTCAGCGCTAAATCTTTTCTGGGGGCTGTCACTGCTGTCAGCACAGTGCAGTGGCAGGCTCTGTGATAATGCCGATACTGGGACTTAGACAGGGAATAATTCATCACCCATTGGCGTTCCATCAGATTTGGGATCCCTCTCCCTCTCCTCTTCAGAAGGGGTGGGAGAGGGAATGCCATGCCCCCCCCCCCCCCCCAAAAAAATGACAAACACTCTTCAGTGTGCCACCTCCGATGCTGAAGGAGCAGGCCCTGTGTAGAGCTTGTTTACAGACACCAACAGAAAAAGCGCCCGCTTCAAATGCCCTCCAAACTAAATACACAACAGCGGAGAAAGAGAAACTGTTTACTTAAGCCTCCTCGTCTTTTCTTCTCTTTCTGCCTTGACAGGACTTCTGTGTGGGCAGTGTGGGGAGAGCAAAATCACTGGGAAATATGGGCCTAAAAATTGGTACATCTATCCTAAGATCTTTCGAGACTCCTGCTTTTGCCAAATATTTTGTCTATTTCCTGTTTAGAATTTGTATTTAGAAGTTCAATTTAAAAATCACATTGTTTAACAAATATAGTAACAGTGCTACAGTATTTTTGAAGAAATAAGAATCAAATCTCTAATCATTCATTGAAATAAAGTAGAGAAAAATATATAAATATATGTGTCACCACGTTTTTTTTATTTTTTATTTCCCGGTAAACTTGACCAGTGAGTGGAAAGCCATCAGGGAAGTGATTTGTGTTGTTATTGTGACAGTGAGGGACACAGCCACAAGAGTAATTACCGAGTTGTCTGGGAAGCTGATTGACCAGGGCGACAAGTGAAAAACCATTAGATAAAGAGAAGGTCCCAAACAACACACTTTACAGGCATCAACTGAGCCACGGGGACCTGTGCTAACCACCGAAGAAGGAATGACTGCGGGGAACAGCGGAATTCACAATGACCCAAATCAAAAACACAGCACCGCCATAGAACACGCACAAATACAATCGAATGCCTTCACAATCCAAATGACAACATTTGCATCATTGTTGCAAATGAAGTGTTAATACCTTTTTTGCGAGCATCAACTGTACTCCCCCCCCCCCCCCCCTTTGAACAATCCATTTTTGCAAACAAAATTATTAAAATACATCATTAAGACATTTTGGACAGGATTAATTCTACTCCTAACTGGAAGTACAATTAGCCTTTCTTCCAAATGTGCAGGTTATGACAAAGTTAAGGCATGCTGTTAGTGTGAGTACAAAGACAAACATCAATCTGGAACAGGCAGACAGCGTAGAGTCATGTTTTGCCGGGATAACACCCACATCTCATTTGAGTGGAGCGTCATCTTAAAGAGCCGCAGTGTAACTTAGGGGAAAGACGGGTTGCCAGTAATTGAGACTAGAAGCCAGGAAGAAGGCTTGATTTTGAGTATGCAGAGCCTCACGTCTTCTTCAAACCCCGCACAGTTTTTTGGTATTTCTAAATAGCTGTTTGTTACTGCCAAGAGTATCAACAGTTTCCACGATGAACGCAGCACAAATATGAGAGAAAATAAAATGAACTGCAAATGCGACTGAACCAAAGACTACTGCTCCCTACCCATTTACTTTTTTGGTTTGAATTCCCCCCCCCCATAACCCTTAGTGTGATTATTCCCTTTTCATTTGATGTAAAACAAGAGCAGCTGTGCAATATTGACTGCCTCACCCATTGATAGACTTTGATTACCGGTTGGGGTGTTATGCAAATAAGTGCACCTCAAACAGCTATCTTCATTTGATAATGTTTTGTCATGTGTGACTTTTGAGATCACACCAGTGAGCATCATTTATTGAGAAATATCTATATATTTGATCAGGGTATATCATGGGCTATAATTACTAAGGTTGTTCCAAAAATCGCACACAAAAAAGGTCTAAATAGTAGTTATTTCAAAGAAAAAAGAAAACCCCCAAAAGAACTGTTCAGAAAGACAATGTGGAAAGTTTCTCATCCTAGTTAGTGTGTTGAAGATGGAGCGGGTTTTAAATGACTAAAAGGAACATGAAACCAGGCGACGAGGCTTTGTAATCTAAAAAGAATGAGCACGTTCATAAGATACCTTATTGCCATAGAAAATACATCTTTCTTTATCCTTTCGAAAGGTCTTTCTTTTGTCACTTTTTCTAATCTTGGGTGAGACTTTGCTTCTATTCCCGGAAGCACAAAAGTACAAAGATACATCTTTATGCAAAGTGGCCGTCTTCTTTAAAATAAAAAAACTCCACACATAATTCGTCAAATGGAGGTTTTGGTGTCCTGTCAAAAAACACACACGTGTCTAACCTCTGTTGACATCGATGGGAGAAGAAAGATTTTCTTCAACCCATCCAAACATAATTATATATGCATGCATAATAACTCATACTGTAAGATATGCTAATCAAGAACAATATCAGAGCTGGAAATTATATTCATGCAATTATGACACAAATATAAAAGTGTTTTTATACCATTTCTGTTTACATACCTGCATGAGTGACTAGATATATACATATCATTACTTTTAAGTAAAATAGTAATTCTGAACAAACAAATCACAACCATTACTTCACTTACATGAACATTAGGCTGAAGTGGACAATCATTTCAACACCCTTGGTTTATACACCCAATTGACATTCGTCGCCTTTAAAAATGTTTTCAAAGTTCTCCTCTTAAAACTATCAGAACCATTTCAACCAAATAAACTGATCTTCATTGGTAAACAAGTATTTTTGGGGGGGGGGGGGGGGGGGGCAACTAGCCTCCCTCTCTCTATACCCGTTGCAACAAGCGACACAAGGGCATGCAAATAATTGTGGTGCCTGGAAAGCTGAAAAACGTAAACAGTTCATTAGAAGGGATATAAAAGGCGTAAAAATACCCAGGGGCAGGGTGTAATGAGGGGCCCTGAAGTTACTCTGCAGACGCTTTTTCCTCCACTTTTCCACTCATTCTTTTCATCCCGAGCACACGGCTGGTGGCGTGGCGTGAAGAGTAATTAACCATATTGAATTTACAAAAAGTGTGTTTCATTACATCTTTCTCACCAGTGGGAGAGCGGCAGGCCATTTACAACAACAACAAAAAAAGTACTTAAATGGCACTTTTTCCACAACTCGGTGTCAGCTTCAAATGGTCATTTAACCTTTCATTTGCTGCTAATCAGCTCCACATACTGTTGAAGAGGAATCGGCATAGAATAGAAACCCGGTCGAAAAAGTTGAAATTTACTCCAAAATATCCATCAACAATAACACTCAATCATTATGACTGTATTGTTATCATTAATACCACTACTATCCTATTAAAAACCGTAGTAAAACATGGACACAAAGTCGACAAAAAGAAAAACCACAAGCGCACAAAAAACTGAAAACGCGACATCACTTCCTAGTTCCTATTATTGTGTCCCTGTGATATGTTCTCAGGTGATAGTGGCTCTTTTCTAGTTCCCCAGAAGCGGGGCAGAGGTGGTGCGGCGTCAAAAAGGAAGCAGAGATCTTTAAGCAGACAGAAGTATCACAACAGCGTCTTCAATAATGCATCTCATCCTGGCAGGGGGTTTAACACTCCACTGGCACAAAGAACAGCTCTCACACACACACACACACACACACACACACTTGTTGTTTTTGTGTCACCTCCTCTCCTTTAAGACAAACAAATTGGCAGAGGTTGTTCAATTAAGTAAGTGCTTCTTTTTGGTGCATTTGCTACATTATCAGATAAAGGCAAGCGGCGACAATTGAGATTGTCACAGGAGGGGTTTTCTGTGCCTTTGTTTTGATTTTGGGTTTCATCAAATCCACTACTCCTGTCTATCATCAGAGGGAGTGTGTACTTGTGTGTGTGTGTGTTTATGTGGAATAAAGGGCCTTGCAAGCTTGTGTGTGTGCGTGCGTGTGTGTATGAGAAACCTCCTTCAGAAATTGTCTATATGTGTGTGCACGTTTGTGTGCGTGTGTGTGTGTGTGTGAGCGCGCACTGGCCTGTGTGTTTTCTTAATATGACTGCAACAGTAGTAGGGAACCTAAGCCGTAGATATCAGCACGGGGCCTCATTAGCGCACAGGTTGGTGCTTTTGTGGCTTTAACACACAAGGCATTGTGTTTCACAGCCATGAAAAGACTAAATGAATCTCACCTGCGCTACAACAGAAACACAACTAAACTCAAATGACCAAGGAAAACAATAGCAGAGGAGCTATAAACACATTTAAACTGGGCTGAGGGTGGAGGAATTGTCCCATATGACAACATGCACTCAATCCATTTCAAAAGGGCCTTCATGTCATTTCAGCAGGAAATAATATTACGTATGTCCATAAATAAGTACATACAAGAAACAGATAACGAAATGGGTCAGACTTGCACTTTCAACTTTAAATTTATTACATTGAAAATAAATTGTACTTTAACCAGGCAACATTGCACAATATTTATATAATATAATATTACATCATATTATGTTACAATATGTCATATCATGTCATATTGTGTTGTAAAAATGTGATGTTAGGCGATAGCCTTTGTTTAATGGTATATTGTTATGACGGGGGTCTTTTACTCTTCCACCACTGTAATACGTGCGCTAGATTTTCCTGTCAAAGTCGTTTCTATTGTTTAAGTAGAGCCGAGATCAGTCAATAAGCCTAACGACTGTAACCGCAAAGCAAGAGGGTGAGCGAGAGAGGAGGAAAAAAACGATCGCAACTGAACTCTAAACAAAAGAGCAAATTCAAGGGGCTTTGATTGAAGAAACGGCATATACTTTTTGAAGGCCGGGGAATCGTCTCACAATGGTTATTTCTTTAAGGCATGAGGGCCGATTAAACCCAATATTAAAATACGGAAGCAGTTCTAATGAAAAATCAAAAGCCTGGCTTCTTACCCCCTCCCCCCCGTTCTTTCTCTCTGGCTCTCTCTTTCTCCTCTTCTCTCAGTACATGAATCCCGGGTTTTATGAGGGAAGAGGGAGAGGAGAGTCAGGCCCGGGCGTCGGTGGTGCAAACACACAGACAGCGGTGCAGAAATCAATAGAGGAGAGCCGTCGGGGAGGCAGCCGGGCGAGAGGAACCAGAGCGGGGCCCGCTCGGATCACAACGCTGGCTTCTGGCGTGCAGTGGGGAATAAAAGTGGGCCTCCCCGGGTCAGCGCCAGAGAAAAAGGTGAGATTAGAGGGGAATGGATGAGGGATTTCGGGGGGGGGGGGGGCACACGGTACGGGATACCTGGCGAGCCAGGGACCAATCGGCCCATTAGCCTGTGGCTACCTACATATGGTTCACTGAACCCTCCACTGAGAATATTTTTTCTTTTCTTTTGCGTGAATCTGTCTTTCTTTTCTTTTCTTTTTTTAAAAATAAGACCTTCACTTTTAACCCTTTCTCCGAATTGGAGAGTGTTCTCTTTTGACCTCGATTTATGATTCATCGTTGTTTGATGTCTATTCTCTGAGTGTTATCTAAAAAAGGTAGAAAGTTAGACACAAAGGAAGAGATGTGGGCCCATATATCGTTGGACTGCTATTGTTTGTGCGTGCGCGCCCAACTGCATCCGTCTATGAAAATGCACAGAAGACTTCCTCTGTCCCTCGCCTTTCTTCGGAGTAACGTGGCCATTGTCTGGACTGAATGGCTCCAGGCTCCCTTATTACCATAAGAATACAGCAGCACGCATAGGGGCTTAGTCACATCATTAACTCTATATATCTATGTATACTGTCTTATTCCACTGATCAAACCACATTCAAATGGAGATGAGGTCCGTAGGTCCCTTCCAGCAGAGCCATTCCAACATGTGCCCTTGTGAACTCCCCTACACATTTCCCGGCGCGATGGGAATCCACCGATTTTGTGGCGGAATTCAGACCAGTTGTCCAAACTATGAGAAAATTGAGGGTTGATGGGGGTCTTGTTCACCTCTTTCACATGGATTTCAACAATCCATAGAAAGGACACAGCCAACAATGTCAGATACTTATCCTAAGAGTAAGTGTGCAGTTAAGTTCGCCAGGGCATTGGGTTAGTCTAAGGGCACATTCATATTATAAACACAGTTCAAGCAATATGCATGTGAATACCTGTCTCATTAATGTTTGGAGTAACTGCTACAGGTTGGCAGGTGCACAATGCAGTAATTCCATATGGATATACTCACTTCATCTATTCCGCATGTATTACAACACATAGGAAACCATCTTAGCACTAGGTTTTTAACTACTCACATGAGTAAGAATGTCATTCTAAGCTTAATCAGGAGTTGAACCAAAACCTATAAACCACTGAAATCAAATGACAAGATATGAAGTGATTTACCGATTAGGCTATACTTTATTTTACAGTCCACTTTTCACCAGGCATTAGCTTAGCAATTACAATGACCTAATAATCACATTTTTGGTTTCCTTGGAATTATAAACAAACAGCCCTTTGTACCATTTGCTATTGGGAGTTGAAATGTTTTGTACCAACAAGTATATATGATCAAATAACTTCTTACCAAGTAAATACCAGTTGAAGCAAGACTGTGAAATGAAGGGAAACCCTGAATTCTGACTTAAATCACATTTTGAGCGCAACACATGAGCAATTCCAATGTTATCTACCATGTGATGTCAATAAATTGTGTAAAAATGTAAACACAAAAAAGTACAAATAAGTGCATCAGAAGCCAAATAAAACAGAAGTGTTTAGTTTCACTGTGGGTGTGAGTTGATGCTCTGATGGCGACCAACCTCTGGGATAAATGAACAAATCCTTAATTCATCCTCTACAGTGTAATTTTGATCAAGGCCACAGCGAGATTCCTCCGCAGGCTTCAAAACCAGCCAAGAAACTACAAAATTGTCGGTCGCAAAGACCAAAAGCAGTTTATTTTTCTTTTGTATGCTCCCCATTAGAAGCACTTAAGCAAGAGCAAGAGAAATGCAATTCGATGGGGGAAACTTTGTTTCCATTAACAGATTTCATCGCAGGGTAAACACATTGAGCTAACTGGGAAAACCCACTGAGTGTCAAGGAAAACTGTAGATGTCAAAGTTCTCCCTTTCTTTCCCGCTCGCTCTCCAGACTCATTTCTTAAAGGGAACCCCCCCCCCAAAAAGAGGAAGAAAAAAAACTCAAAAAACAGAGGAAAAACACAAGCCTACTAGATGCATTCATAATGCATTTCATTAAAATTTCATGACTTTTACATACTTAAGCCAGTCTGGAAAAAATATAATAATCTGTCACCTTTTCAAGGCCCTCTTGTCAGTGCATCACTTGGGTGTGGGTGTCACGTGTCAATTCAGGTTTACACTGGTGCGTGGAAAAGGTTTGAGGCCCTGAAACAAGGGCAAGGACAATACTGGGATGATTGGGGAGTGGATGGGAGGGGGGGGGAGGTGATATTATATCCCCATGTTTTTATGTTTCCCCCTTATTATCTTTAGTCCCCTCTCAGTCAAGTCACTCAATCAAATAAGCCCCGAGGACAGAGGGGACCTGCGAGGCCCTTACTCCAGGCAGACATGTCTAACAGCACTGATCACTGTCAGTGGGAGGGTGAATTTCTCTGCTTTGGAGAGGACCCCAAGATAAGCGAAAGGAAATGCTCGCTTCAATGAATAATACAAACTACAAGACACATTCACACACACATACAAATGTAGGATCTTAATTTGAGCGAGTTTGATACAGCAGGAAAATAACCTAGCATCAATAGGAAAAGTGAATTATAATGAGGACTGCAATTAATGGACAATTTTGAAGGGGTTGATAGATTTTTAATAAGGGAAAATCAAGTCTGAAATTTCAGTGGAAATTAACTTCAGAAGCCTTTTTATATCTCAAATACAATACAAGTTTTAATGCAACAGAGTGATCAAATTAAGATCCTACATCTGTAATACAGTGCCTTCAGAAAGTATTTATACCCCTTGACAAATTCCACATTTTGTTGTGTTACAGCCTGAATTCAAAATGGATTAAAAATAAATAAATCCTCTCACCCAAATCGACACACAATCCCCCATAATGACAAAGCAAAGGCAAGTTTAGACATTTTTGCACATTTATTGAAAATTAAATACAGAAATATCTAAATGTACATAAGTATTCACACCCTTTTGCTATAACACGCCAAATTTAGCTCAGGTGCATCCAATTTCCTTTGATCATCCTTGAGATGTCACTGCAACTTGGAGACATTTCAATTGTTTGGACATGATTTAGAAAGAAACACCTATATTTAGGTCTCACAGTTGACTATAACCATGCTGTCCAAGGAACTGTCTCTAGATCTCTGAGATTTGTGATGAGGCATAGATCATAGGGAAGTGTATACAAATATTTCTAGAGCATTGAAAGTTTCCAAGAGCATAAAAAAAATATATTGAACTATCCAGACTCAAAGTAATGATGGACTGTCGTTTCTTTTTGCTTATTTGAGCTGTTCTTGCCATAATATGGACTAGGTCTTTTACCAAATAGGGCTATCTTCTGTATACCACCCCTACCTTGTCACAACACAACTAATTGGCTCAAACGCATTAAGGAAAGAAATTCCACAAATGAACTTTTAACAAGGCACACCTGTTAATTGAAATGCATGCCAGGTGACTACCTCATGAAGCTGGTTGAGAGAATGCCAAGAGTGTGCAAAGCTGTCATCAAAGCAAAGGGTGGCTACTTTGAAGAATCTAAAACACATTTTGATTTGTTACACTTTTTTGGTTACTACATGATTCCATATGTGTTATTTCATAGTTTTGAGGTCTTCACTATTATTCTACAATGTAGAAAATAGTAAAAATAAAGAAAAACCCTTGAGTAGGTGTGTGAACTTGGCCGGAGCTGTATATTTACCCATTTTGAATTCCAACTGTAACTACAAAATGTGGAATAAGTCAAGGGGTATGAATACTTTGACGGCGCTGTACATACCATTGAAGACAAATATGTGTAAGAGAATGTAGGAATTGATGTACCAACAGTGCATTATTCACACATCATTGACAAATGAAAACTGATTTATTACAATCATGAATTGTTATATCGCTTTGACCACAGCAATTGGCTGATTATCACACTGACAGAGAACACTGTACTGCAATTTCTCAATGCTTCAGTTCCTCTTACCTCCCGGGTAAGAGAACCATCACAACACTGTTGGAGGAACCAGGACTCTTCTCCTCTTCTGGTGACTCAGTCCTTCACCCTTCCACCACCACCATAAACACTCTCCCCACAGTGAGACTGTAGAGGTTGATCTAGTCTTTTTACTCTGTCAATCCACAAGAAGCTCGGGAAGAGCTGCTGTGTAGAACAGCTTCGAAAATGAAAGGCAGAATTCATAAGCAGAGAAAAATATTGATTGTTTACATCTTAAATCTGCGCTGGGCTCTGAGGAAAGAGAGAGAGAGAGAAAAATCCCCTAAAATCCGGGCAATTTCCAAGAAATATGATATTTTTAATCAGGATGTGTGGCTGGACTTTGGCGCTATTGATGACTTGTTAACTACGGAACACATAAATACTAATCTGCATTAACTCCTTAATGGTACACAACGAAGACTGAAATGTTTTAGGGAGGACAAGCGCAGACGAGCCAATTTAAGGGGATTTATAGTGTATAACATCCAACTAATGTTGGTCTGTCATGTTCTGTTTGTAGAAGTCGCTGTAATGGAGGATTGGGTACAAATTACACAGAACCTCCCAGCTGGATTACAAGGACGTTGTGCCATGACCAGCTAAGTACAGTGCTTGTTCAATATCCCGTCAAACCTATATGTAATACCATAATTATTAAGCATCTTCGATTTAAGTGAAGAATTCTGGATGACGCTTAAACTAGATATATTTTGAGAAAGGACAGCAGGACATTCCAATAAAGTGGCTTTACAAACCTTTGGTGACAGTTTTTTCTCCGTTACATTCCTAACAGAGCCCATCAAGATAACTTCAGGAGAACTAAGTACCAAAGTTCTACAGTCTCCTTGACCATGAACGAAGATCTCATTAATACACTAGTAAATGTACCATGGACAAGTTGGTATGTTTTTCCTTCTTCAATCCCCCATATTGAAAAAAAAAAAGAAGGAATGAGCCAGTTCTATGCAGGCTATAGATATAATTAAACACAAAAACAAATGGTTTTAAGTGAGAAGCTGGTCTGAAGCCGAACACTTTTTCATGAGCACCACAATGCCTATTTCGCCCATGCTCTACCAAGGTTTTCTAGCACACATTTTTGACATTCTACTGCAGCTACAGTCAGGTCCAAAATGATTGGGACCCTTGATAAATAATGAGCAAAAAAAACTATGAAAAAACTTACAAAATACTGAGCTGTGTGTGACTCGTTTCAAGAAACTAGGCATATTTCACGCATCACTACTTCACAGGAGAGCCATTTGAACATCACTTTTTTTATTTATCAAAATTATATTTTTGCCAGAAATGCCTTCTGGAACATGTGAACTTTCATGTGCCTTAATACGAATAAATACGAATAAAACATTCTAAATTTTCGAGCATAGTTGGTTTAACCACAGAAAAAGACAGCAACCAATCCGCTAGTCATGATTGGCTGCAATAATGAGTGGGCTGGACATGCCGAGAAATTAGTTTGGTCTATAACGCTTTTGTCTATAACATGAGCTGGTCAGTATGTGTAGGTAATCCTTTCTAACGTGGCTTTATTGAACTATATTGTGTAGTAGAACTGCATAAGTGTTGCTCTCCACTTTCTGGAAGACCGAGTTTTGAAATGAGGAATGCAGAGTGCACATAGAGAATGATATGTTTGATTGCAAATATGCAGACGGAGTCAAAAAGAGACAACGTCAGGCTTGTTGTATAAAACACCTGTCTCCGGATTACATCTTCAAACTAAGGGCAACCATGGTATCAGTGACAGAGAGGGAAAAGTGTCCATCCAATTACATAACCAGTGAAAAGTTTGGACACCTACTCTTTATTTTTTACATTGTATTTTTTATATTGTAGAAAAATAGTAATGACATCAAAACTATGAAATAACACATATGGAATCATGTAGTAACCAAATTTATTTTATATTTAAGGTTCTTCAAAGTAGCCATCCTTTACCATGATGACAGCTTTGCACACCCTTGGCATTCTCTCAACCAGCTTCATGAGGTAGTCACCTGGAATGCATTTGCTTTGCGCTCACTCTGGTACTCCTGATTAAATTCACGAACGCACCCATAATATAAACCAGCCTTTAGTCTTGAACTCTTTGGTTGTTTAATACATGGCCTCAAATGTGAATCCTTAAAGAGATGGGTGTGGCTAAGGCTTTAGAGGGTGTGAACAATGCTGACAAAGCTCTCCAGTAGGTGAACCAAAACATTCAAAAGGGCCATTTTCTCAAAAGTGAGGTTACAAGTTTATCAACTTTCAAAGCAGAATACTTTCCCATTGTTCCTCAACTGCAATGTATGATATATAATTTATTTTTAGGCTCTGAGTTTCTACTTTAATCCAATGTAGAAAAAAACCACTTCAACTTTTGCTACATAAGATTGAATCGAGCTGGTCGGTCACATATTGTATGCTTCAAAACACAAAACGCTCAGATAAAAAGATTCCATTTAACAATACATTTTTTTTCAAACAAATATATGGGTCAAAATTATTGGCACCCATTTTCAATACCTCACCCTGCGAGGATAACGGCACTGAACCATTTCTAAAAACTTTTAGACCATTACTCCATAGAGAATATTTCCAGATCCCTGATATCATATCATTCATCTGCGCTTAGAAATGGTCAGTTAACCATTTATGTATGGATTTTGTGTGCTTGGGGTTATTGGGGTTTGGGGTTATTGTCTTGCTAGAAGATTCAAGTTCATGATGCCGTTGACCTTAACAAGGGCCCCAGGACCAGTGGAAGCAAAATATAATTCTTAATTTCTTAACTCATCAACATGCTTTTAGTCTATCCAGATTCCCAGATATTTCTAAGCATGTATACGATCAATTATTTAAAAAATATTTAACCTTTATTTAACTAGGCAAGTCAGTTAAGATCAAATTCTTATTTACAATGACGGCCTAACACCGGCCAAACCCAGACGACGCTGGGCCAATTGTGCGCCACCCTATGGGACTCTCAATCATGGCCGGATGTGATACAGCCTGGATTCGAACCAGAGACTGTATTGACGCCTCTTGCACTGAGATGCAGTGCCTTAGACCGCGGCGCCACTCGCGAACCCTCCAAAGTACGTATGCATAAATCATCAGATACATGATTTGGAAAATAACATATACTTGGTTTTACTTGCATTAAGTACCAATTTCAGTTTTTCCCTGTTTTCTACAGGGAAACAGAAGTTGGTCAGCTGTGGGGGCAATAGCATATACCACAGTGTCATCTGCATATAGGTGAAAGAATACATTTTTTTAAACAGATAAACCAATATTGCTAACGGAAATAGTGAAAAGAAACAACCTTAGTCGTGTCCAGAAAACCTGATTCAAAGTCATCAGTAAATACACACTGCATTCTGTCCTTTAAATAACTTTCAAACAAGCTACACACAGCTTGGTCCAGGGCAATTTATGAAAGCCTTTGAATAAGTAATGAGTCATGTTTTAGATAGCTCAATAAAATGGGCTGCATAAGTGTTTCTTACTATCCAAACAATTAAGAACATAATTTAAAACCAAAGAAGAAGCAGAGATGGTGCTATGACCTGGTCTGACATGACTGATGTACATTTAGAATACATTTCGTAGTTAAAAAGGATCTAAAATGTGTATTTTACAAGGATTCTTGAATTTGGAAATGGGGTAAAATGTACTTTGGTCACACGGATCTACACATTTGTTAATGGGGAGTATATGGGCCATATTCCAGACCCTGGGGAAAGTGCAAGAAAAAATTGTAAGGTAAAAAACAAATTCTGCAAATCTGAAAAGCTGCAGGAAGTAAGGATCATGCAAATTAACCCCAGTGGATTATTATACAAATATCTATATATATATATATCTATATATAGATATAGATATGTATATCTATATATCTATATATATCTATATATCTATATATATATAGCAGTGTCTTGGTAGATTTGCAGTGGTCTGATACTCCTTCCATTTCAATTTTATCGCTTGCACAGTGCTCCTTGGGGTGTTTAAAGCTTGGGAAATCTTTTTGTATCCAAATCCGGCTTTAAACTTCTTCACAACAGTATCTTGGCCCTGCCTGGTGTGTTCCTTGTTCTTCATGATGCTCTCTGCGCTTTTAACGGACCTCTGAGACTATCACAGTGCAGGTGCATTTATACGGAGACTTGATTACACACAGGTGGATTGTATTTATCATCATTAGTCATTTAGGTCAACATTGGATCATTCAGAGATCCTCACTGAACTTCTGGAGAGAGTTTGCTGCACTGAAAGGGGCTGAATAATTTTGCACGCCCAATTTTTCAGTTTTTGATTTGTTAAAAAAGTTTGAAATATCCAATAAATGTCCTTCCACTTCATGATTGTGTCCCACTTGTTGTTGATTCTTCACAAAAAAATACAGTTTTATATCTTTATGTTTGAAGCCTGAAATGTGGCAAAAGGTCGCAAAGTTCAAGGGGGCCGAATTCTTTCGCAAGGCACTGTATATATATATATACACACACATACAATTGAAGTCGGAAGTTAACATACAACTTAGCCAAATACATTTAAACTCAGGTTTCACAATTCCTGACATATAATCCAAGTAAAAATTCCGTTTTAGGTCAGTTAGGATCACCACTTTATTTTAAGAATGTGAAATGTCAGAATAATAGTAGAGAGAATGATTTATTTCAGCTTTTATTTATTTTATTATATTCCATAGTCAGGTTTGTAAGGCCTCATTGCTCACGCACTTTTTCAGTTCTGCCCAAAAAATGTCTATGGGATTGAGGCCAGGGCTTTGGGATGGCAACTCCAATACCTAGACTTCGTTGTCCTTAAGCCATTTTGCCACAAATTTAGAAGTATGCTTGGGGTTATTGTCCACTTGGAAGACCCATTTGCGACCAAGCTTTAACTTGACTGATGTCTTGAGATATTGCTTCAATATAGCCTCATCATTTTAATTCCTCATGACGACATTTATTTTGTGAAGTGCACCAGTCCCTCCTGCAGCAAAGCACCCCCACAACATGATGCTGCCACAAATGTGATTCACGGTTGGGATGTGTTCTTCGGCTTGCAAGCGTTCCCCTTTTTACTCCAAACCTAACGATGGTCATTATGGCCAAACAGTTCTATTTCTGTTCCATAAGGCCAGATGACATTTCTCCAAAAAGTATGATCTTTGTCCCCATGTGCAGTTGCAAAAAGTAGTCTGGCTTTTTTATGGCGGTTTTGGAGCAGTGGCTTCTTCCTTGCTGAGCGGCCTTTCAGCTTATGTCAATATAAGACTCGTTTTACTGTGGATATAGATACTTTTGTTCCGGTTTCCTCCAGCATCTTCACAAGGTCCTTTGCTATTGTACTGGGATTGGATTGCACATTTTGCACCAAAGTACATTCATCTCTAGGACACAGCGCGTCTCCTTCCTGAGCGGTATGACGGCTGCGTGGTCCCATGGTGTTTATACTTATGTACTATTGTTTGTACAGATGAACGTGGTACCTTTAGGCATTGGGAAATAGCTCCCAAGGATGAACCGGACTTGTGGAGGTCTACAATTTTTTGATGAGGTCTTGGCTGATTTCTTTAGATTTTGTCATGATATCAAGTCACTGAGTTTGAAGGTAGGCCTTGAAATACATCCCCAAAGTAGATGTCCTAACTGACATGCCAAAACTATAGTTTGTTAAAAATAAATTTGTGCAGTGGTTGAAAAACAAGTTTAAATGACTCTAACCTAAGTGTATGTAAACTTCCGACTTCAACTGTATGTATGTATGTATATTTTTTTTTTTACATCAATCTTGCTCAAGACGTCTAGTACATCAACAAGAGAAAGTTCTTGAAATTAAATCAAAGATTCACCAGAAATTGACGGAACTTCAATCGAGCAACTATAGGCTGGGAAGGGGAAGCAGCTGACTGATTGGCCTGGGTCAATTAAAACACAATTTCTTTCAAATAAAACAAAAATGTATATAATTGTATATAAGCAAATGCAGATTTTTTTTTAACGCAAAACCACTGTTGTGTGACTAAAGAGCTTATATATACACACATATATATTACACACACACACACACACACACACACGTCATCTGACCATAGCACTGGTTCCAATTCCATTTACCAGGCATTTATATTTGTTGGATGACATGAAAATAGAGCTCTTTGGCCACACACACACCAGTGGTGGGTTTTGCGTCAAAATTATTATACATATGCATATAAATAACCCCATACCTACTGCAACATATGGTGGTGGATGGTTCATTTTATGAGGCTATTTTGATACCACTGGTCCTGGTGTCATGGTTAAGGTCAACTGAACTGTACCCAGTACCAGGACATGTTTGCCAAAAACCTGGTTGCCTCTGCCAGGAGATTGAAACTTGGCAGCATTGGATCTTCCAGCAAGACAACCACAAGCATACATTGACATTTCACAAATAAACTGTTAATTGGGCACAAAATCTAAAATCTCAGTCTCCGGACATGAACCCAATTGAAAACATGCGGTTTGAATTGAAGAGGGCAGGTCATAAGCGCAGACAAAGGATATCAAGGATCTGGAAAGTTTCTTTATGGAGGAACGGTCTAAGATCCCTCCCAATGTGTTCTCCAATCTCATACAACATTTTAGAAAAAGGCTCAATGCCATTATCCTCGCAAGGTGAGGTATTGAAACAGGGGTGCCAATAATTTACCCCTACCTTTGTTTGGGGGGGGGGGGGGAATCATATATATCTGAGCAAATGTATTAGTATAAAATATACATTGTAAAACAATTGTGAGCATACAATATAGCTCTGTATTTGTATTACTTAATTTAATCTTTTTTGCACATCTTTCCTTTGCTTAGCATTCAAACGTTCTCAAACATCTGCAGGCTGACCTTGGTCGTCGGGTGAAAGGCGTTTCCTCTGACACATTGGTGCAGATGGCTTCCGGGTTAAGCGGGTGAGTGTTATGAAGCGCGGTTTGGTGGGTCATGTTTAGGAAGGACACGACTTGACCTTCGCCTCCCGAGCAGGTTGGGGAGTTGCAGCGATGAGACAAGATCGAAATTGGGGAGAAAAAGGGGTTAAAAATTTACACTGAACAAAAATATAAAACGCAACATGTAAAGTGTTGGTCCTATATTTCATGAGCTGAATAAAGATCCCAGAAATATCCAAACGCACAAAAATCGTATTTCTCTCAAATGTTGTGCACAAATGTGTTTACATCCCTGTTAGTAAGCATTTCTCCTTTGCCAAGATAATCCATCCCCGTGACTGGTGTGGCATATCAGGAAGTTGATTAAACAGCATGGTCATTACACAGGTGCACCTTGTGCTGGGGAAAATAAAAAGGCCACTCTAAACTGTGCAGTTATATCACACAACACAATGCCACAGCTGCCTCAAGTTGGAGTGTGCAATTGGCATGCTGACTGCAGGAATGTCCACGAGAGCTATTGCCAGATCATTTTGTTAATTTCTCTACCATAAGCCGCCTCCGTTGTTTTAGAGTATGTGGCAGTACATCCAACCGGCCTCAACTGCAGACCACGAGTAACCAGGCCATCACAGGAACTCCATATCTGGCTTCCTCACCATGGTCTTGATCTGAATGCAGTTCGGTGTCATAACTGACTTAAGTGGGAAAATGCTCACCACTGGCACACTGGAAAAGTGTTCTCTTCACGGATGAATCCCGGTTTCAACCGTACCGAGCAGACGACAGACGTATGGAATGGTGAGAGCAAGCAGTTTGTTCACAAGGTTGACATCAGCAGAGGGCCCCATGGTGGAGGTGGAGTTATGGTGTGGGCAGGCATAAGCTACAGACAACGAACGCAATTGCATTTTATCAATGGCAATTTGAATGCACAGTGATAGCGTGACAAGATACTGAGGCCAATTGTCGTACCATTAATCCACCGCCATCACCATGTTTCAGCATGATAATGGCCTGCATACTCACCAGACATCACCCACTGAGCATGTTTGGGATGCTCTGGATCGACGTGTACGACAGCGTGTTCCAGTTCCCGCCAATATCCAGCAACTACGCACAATCAACAGCCTGATCAACTCGAAGCAAAGATGATATGTCGCACTGCATAAGGAAAATGGTGGTCACACCAGATACTGACTGGTTTTCAGATCCACGCCCCTACTTTTTTTTTTCTTAAGGCATCTGTGACCAACAGATGCATATATCTATTCTCAGTCATGAGAACTCCATAGATTACGGCCTAATGAATATATTTCAATTAACTGATTTCCTTATAAGAACTAACTCAGTAAAATCTTTTTGTGTGTGTATATATAAAAAAAATAAAGGGAACATGAAAATAACACATACTAGATCTAAATGAATGAAATATTCTTATTAAATACTTTTTTTCTTTACATAGTTGAATGTGCTGACAACAAAATCACACAAAAATTATCAATGGAAATCAAATTTATCAACCAATGGAGGTCTGGATTTGGAGTCACACTCAAAATTAGTGGAAAAACACACTACAGGCTGATCCAACTTTGATATAATGCCCTTAAAAAACAAGTCCAAATGAGGCTCAGTAGTGTGTGTGGCCTCCACGTGCCTGTATGACCTCCCTACAATGCCTGGGCATGCTCCTGATGAGGTGGTGGATGGTCTCCTGAGGGATCTCCTCCCAGACCTGTACGAAAGCATCCGCCAACTCCTGGACAGTCTGTGGTGCAACGTGGCGTTGGTGGATGGAGCAAGACATGATGTCCCAGATGTGCTCAATTGGATTCAGGTCTGGGGAACGGACGGGCCAGTCCATAGCATCAATGCCTTCCTCTTGCAGGAACTGCTGACACTCCAGCCACATGAGGTCTAGCATTGTCTTGCATTAGGAGGAACCCAGGGCCAACCGCACCAGCATATGGTCTCACAAGGGGTCTGAGGATCTCATCTCGGTACCTAATGGCAGTCAGGCTACCTCTGGCGAGCACATGGAGGAAAGAAATCCCACCCCACACCATGACTGACCCACCGCCAAACCGGTCAGGCTGGAGGATGTTGCAGGCAGCAGAACGTTCTCCACGGCGTCTCCAGACTGTCACATGTGCTCAGTGTGAACCTGCTTTCATCTGTGAAGAGCACAGGGCGCCAGTGGCGAATTTGCCAATCTTGGTGTTCTCTGGCAAATGCCAAACATTCTGCACGGTGTTGGGCTGTAAGCACAACCTCCACCTGTGGACGTCAGGCCCTCATACCACCCTCATGGAGTCCGTTTCTGACCGTTTGAGTGGACACATGCACATTTGTGGCCTGCTGGAGGTCATTTTGCAGGGCTCTGGCAGTGCTCCTCCTGCTCCTCCTTGCACAAAGGCGGAGGTAGCGGTCCTGCTGCTGGGTTGTTGCCCTCCTACGGCCTCCTCCACGTCTCCTGATGTACTGGCCTGTCTCCTGGTAGCGCCTCCATGCTCTGGATACTACGCTGACAGACACAGCAAACCTTTTTGCCACAGCTCGCATTGATGTGCCATCCTGGATGTGCTGCACTACCAGAGCGAGTGTGGGTTGTAGACTCCGTCTCATGCTACCACTAGAGTGAAAGCACCGCCAGCATTCAAAAGTGACCAAAACATCAGCCAGGAAGCATAGGAACTGAGAAGTGGTCTGTGGTCACCACCTGCAGAACCACTCCTTTATTGGGGGTGTCTTGCTAATTGTCTATAAATTTCCACCTGTTGTCTATTCCATTTGCACAACAGCATGTGAAATATATTGTTAATTTATTGACGGGTTGCTTCCTAAGTGGACAGTTTGATTTCACAGAAGTGTGATTGACTTGGAGTTACATTGTGTTGTTTAAGTGTTCCCTTTATTTTTTTGAGCTATATATATATATATATAAAATCATGAATGATCTTGGAGAAACAGTTCAGTGCTGCTATGTTTCAAATCAAAAGTTATCCGTCACGTTTCGCAAACAACAGGTGTAGACTAACATTGAAAAGCTTACTTACAGGCTCTTCCCAGCAATGCAGATAAGAAAGAGAAAAAAAAAGAATAGAAAAATTATAACATGAAGAATAAATACACAATGAGTAACGATAACTTGGCTATATACATGTGGTGGCAGTACCTACCTAATCGATGTGCAGGGGTACAAGCTAATACATAGGCAGGGATAAAGTGGCAAGGCACCAGGATAGATAATAAACAGTAGCGGCAGCACATGTGATGAGTCAAAGTTAGTGCAAAATCAATCAATGCAGATAGTTAACCAATAGCTACTCGTCTAACTATTTAGTATCTTGGCTTGGGGGGGGGGGGGTTGTTCAGGGTCCTGTTGGTTCCAGACGTGGTGCATCGGGTACCGCTTGTCGTGCGGTTTCAAAAGAGAACAGTCTATGACTTGGGTGGCTGGAGTCTGAACATTTTTAAGGCCTTCCTCTGACACTGCCTGGTATAGAGGTCCTTGATGATTGGGAGCTCGGCCCCAGTGATGTACTGGGCCGTACGCACTACCTTCTGTAGCACCTTGCGGTCAAATGCCAAGCAGTTGCCATACCAAGCGGTGATGCAGCCAGTCAGGATGCTCTCAATGGTGCAGCTATAGAACCTTTTGAGGGTCTGAGGGTGCATGTTGAATCTTTTCAGCCTCCTGAGGGAGAAGAGGTGTTGTCATACCCTCTTCACAACTGTCTTGGTGTGTGGAACATGATAATTCCTTACTGATGTGGAACTTGACGCTCTAGACCCGCTCCACTACAGCCCTGTCGATGTGGACAGGTGCGCTCTCGGTTGGTGTTAACTGCAGTCCATGATCAGTTCCTTTGTCTTGGTTTGGAACTGAAGCAAAAGAAACCTATAGCTTATGTCTCCTTGTACAAGATATCAGAGTAGAGCCCTGGGTAACTTCAGGCAGACCTGATTCTGTCCAATCACACCAATCGAGATGTCCTGAAATACACTCACTGATACACAATGGACAGTACAGACCTTTACAGAATATACAAAAGGGCCCAAGATGCTCACTGCATAGGTACGGAATTACAATAGTTTCCCTAACATTGAACACATTTTCATTAAATTATTAATATTTCCACTTGAAGGTCATTAATAATCACTTAAGAGACTGAAATATGAAGAAAAAAAAGGCTGTTACACAGATGGGATCGGTGCAGAAGAAGGCTTTTTATTCCATTCATCTGACTGTATCAGGTGATTCAATTGTTCATTATTTCAAGGCTGGTTGACTCCGTAAAAGCTTCAGAAATACATGAATTATCTCCCTGGATAGAGAGACTTGAAGCCATTCAGCCTAAAAAAAAATGTAAAAAGTGTTTGTCACGCTCGACCAGTGCCATAAACTGGACGAGAAAACGAGATCGTCTTGCCTCCTCAATGTAAAATCCACCGTGAAGGGACTGTTGAACTTATGGATGGTTCAAACTCTGCAGAGCAGCACATTGAAAAGTGAACATTGAAAAGAAAAATCTCTTCATTTCCTCAAAAACAGGTGAAGTATTATGATGCTTAATTAATACACTTTCTAGTATGAAAAATGTGTGATTCATTCTGTAATTGACAATTGTTAACAGCGGTTGTTCAACCAAGGTCAACTTTACAAATGGATATTTTGTAAACCAAAGAGATTTAATTACTTTTACGACACCTACCATTTGAACCAGAATCCTTCCATTTCACTACTGTAATATTACTTACACATTTTACACAAATTAGGAAAATGTAAGCGGCCAAGGTCAGGAAATAGCATTTTTCAAAGTTTGGACTGACAATTTCATAAGGGGTGAAATACACTCGCACACATCCACAAACAAACACACAGTTCTTTCCGAAGTACTTCTAAGTATAAGGCCTGCAAGTCAACAAACTCTTCTCGACTTCCATCTCCCAAGTTTCACAGAAGAGACAAGGTCAGAGGCATCCACAGTGATAAGAAGCTCATTTAGCAGGTCTCCATATATCCAGGAAAAACATCAGTATCACCTCAACCAGATAATTCAACGAGGGCCGAATTCCTTGAGCAACATCGCCATCTGGTGTCAGCAAAAAGGGAAGACAGCTCCTCTAGTAAGTTCTAGTTGGACACTATGGCACACTAAAATCCCCAAAAAGGTCTAAAATCTACATTCTCAATGTATATTTTCAAACCTAAAGTCTTGTAAATGTGGCACTCAAGCATTGTCAAGCTTGCTATTGGTCCGCTTATAGGCTACCCACTGAGGCATTTTAGATCATAGCCACTTTAAGGGAAAACACTATGCTCAACATTCAAATATCTACAGTTTATAAATGTATTATGCCCATCTCTCAGTTGTCACCTACAGTCCATGCAGTCTGAGCTCAGCCAAAATAGATGTCGAGTGCATTTAGAGGGACTCAGATGTCTGTGGACATAGCCTCCCGATGGTGGAAAAAAACTTTGGCGGTACCTTTGAAGATGGAGGGTCTGTTTACCCAATAGGTTTCATTAAATTAAGCCTCCATTAGGCCTCTCTTCTGCTTGATCAAAGGCATCGCTAAGAGGCATGGCATTCTGTTTTCCCCGACTTAAACGCATCTCCTCTATCAAACTGTTTTTTTCTCCTTAGTTTTTTTTGTCTGTGTGGGGGGGGGGGGGGGGGGGTGTTGGTTGTGCCAGCTTCCCCTTTGGCTGATGCAAGGCCCATCTGCAGGGGTCCTCTGGCTTTTAAGACCCCTTGTCTCTCTATTAACAAAATGAAGCTGTCAACCAGCAAACAAATTGCAAATGCACCTCCGGGATGTCCGTCTGATAACGTGTGCTCTTTTTTTTTTTCCATCCGTCTGGAAAAATGGCCAGGTTATTGAGGTCAGGCTTTCCCCAGTCTGGCATAAAAGAACGGGGCTCAATCTGGCGCGCTGGTGGCGTGAACACTTCAAACCGCAGGCGAATGAGAGGATGAGAGAGGGGGGTTAAGGGGGAAGACACCCTAGGGAGCCAGTAGTGGGAGAAGAGGTTGAGGCCTTTATTTCCAGGGGAAGCACAACAAAGACTGCTTTTTTTATGAAAAAGAGAGGAGATGGCCTTTTTTCGCAGGCTGGCACCCTTTAGAGCTGGGTGTCCTGTGCTTATCTGAAGTGGGAGCACCAGCTTTGGGAGAACTCATCAGCTTTAGCGGGAACTAGAAATGGAGCCTGAGTGAAAGTGAGATATCCTGCTACAAATGCACCCCCCCAAAAAAACTAACTTTTAGAGCAGATTGTTTTATCAACAGAACAGGGTTTCAAACAGGCTGGGGAGGACACAGCTCTCCAATAGTAAGTGCACAAAGTTGAAAAGCAATACTAAAAATGGGTTTGATCTAGTTTATCCACAATTATTAAAAACAGCACATAAATGACACAATGTTGCGCTGGGTGTAAGGCCACCCTTAAATCGGACTCCACTGTCAAACCAACGTTTACTTTTACTGTAGTATTGTTGTTTCACACACATCTTTTTCTGTGAGAAGGGTATGTGACTAGGCCTATATATTTTCTGTGAGAAGGGTATGTGACTAGGCCTATATATTTTCTGTGAGAAGGGTATGTGACTAGGCCTATATATTTTCTGTGAGAAGGGTATGTGACTAGGCCTATATATTTTCTGTGAGAAGGGTATGTGACTAGGCCTATATATTTTCTGTGAGAAGGGTATGTGACTAGGCCTATATATTTTCTGTGAGAAGGGTATGTGACTAGGCCTATATATTTTCTGTGAGAAGGGTATGTGACTAGGCCTATATATTTTCTGTGAGAAGGGTATGTGACTAGGCCTATATATTTTCTGTGAGAAGGGTATGTGACTAGGCCTATATATTTTCTGTGAGAAGGGTATGTGACTAGGCCTATATATTTTCTGTGAGAAGGGTATGTGACTAGGCCTATATATTTTCTGTGAGAAGGGTATGTGACTAGGCCTATATATTTTCTGTGAGAAGGGTATGTGACTAGGCCTATATATTTTCTGTGAGAAGGGTATGTGACTAGGCCTATATATTTTCTGTGAGAAGGGTATGTGACTAGGCCTATATATTTTCTGTGAGAAGGGTATGTGACTAGGCCTATATATTTTCTGTGAGAAGGGTATGTGACTAGGCCTATATATTTTTTGTGAGAAAGGTATGTGACTAGGCCTATATATTTTTTGTGAGAAAGGTATGTGACTAGGCCTATATATTTTTTGTGAGAAGGGTATGTGACTAGGCCTATATATTTTTTGTGAGAAGGGTATGTGACTAGGCCTATATATTTTTTGTGAGAAGGGTATGTGACTAGGCCTATATATTTTTTGTGAGAAGGGTATGTGACTAGGCCTATATATTTTTTTGTGAGAAGGGTATGTGACTAGGCCTATATATTTTTTTGTGAGAAGGGTATGTGACTAGGCCTATATATTTTTTGTCTTAAGGATATGTGACTAAGAACAATTTGGAATCCACTGACCTAGACTTACTCTCTTCTCCTTCACACTTAACGTATGAGAATGTTGGCTATAAAAAGGTGACAAAAAAGGGGTCTCCTCGCATCGAATAGCACGCGCTCAAAAGAGCATAACAGACAACAAAAAACTGTGAGGAATGCGAATTAGCCGTAATATCCGACACAGCAGGTGCTAATTGCTTGATAATTAACCACGGCTAGTGTCGAGAGAGAAGCTAAAGATTAATCATCAGCCAATTAAAATGCCCACGGCGAGGAAAGCGAGCCCTCTCAAAAGACTGGATATCTCTTCTGTGATCTGAGAGCGACCAGACTTTCAGAAGCAGAGCAACAGATCACTAGCACCTGATATTTCTCAGTTTTGCGTGCTTGTTTGTTTAATATTTCGGATCGTGTTTGGTAGGTGCTTTTACCAAGAAGCAATTGATATCGCATACACCTGTTCAGTTTCACATTTGAAATCCACCTCTTGGAAAATGAAAGGCTAAATATCCTCACAAGTATGAAGGGGAACGATCTGGACAGAAGTTGCACAGTTAAATGAAACCACAAGGAAGCTGAGGGCGTTCGGAAGAACCGTACACAAAGCAACACAATCCCCAAATGTAAACCTGGGGATGTTAACCTTGATTTAGGGGGCCAAGAGGGCACCCTCATACAATACTTGCATCTAATGGGAGTAATGTCAGAAAGTAAAACAGGGAGCCTAAAATACAAGTTAAAGTTAAAACACTTGGCTCCTCATTAAAGGTTTCATATGCGTCGAGTGGGGTTCGAGACGGACAGGTTGCGGTTTATGAATTACTAACCAAGGCCATGTTCTGTAGCATCGACACAAGCCTGCTCTCTACGGATGATACTTGGGCTTTCAAAAACGGAGAGAGCGGAGAAAAGAAAAAAAAATTGAAAAAAAGATCCACAGTGGACACGCCACTGGCCTTCAGTTTCAGTCCGAGTGTGGTGTTCGTGAACGAGTGCGCGTGTGTCTGTTTGAGAAAGTGTGAGCGTTTGTGAGAAGGTGCAAGTATGCTCACAACTTGGCCTTTTTATAATGAATGTGCAAGTTCCTGAATTCAATTCCTGTACACACAAACACACACACACACTATAAACTTCAATTAAATGTCTCAAATAGCCACCTGTCCCTTTTGATAGCCGGGCATCGGCACACATTTGAGCAAATAAACACCTGTTTCAAACAAACAACGGGTCTGAATGAACTGGTTAACGAGTGATCTTCAGTGAGTACTGTAAAGATTGCGCAGAAGAAGATAAAGGAGAGCAACATCATTTCCTTGGATGAGACGTTGTGGTTTGACATGGTCGGCTCAAGTACCAACAAGATCTCATAGTCTCACTTTAGCATTCAACGTTTGTCTGGAGGGAAATTAGGCTTGGGCGGTATACCGGGTCATTTGGATAAAAATCGACTGGATGGGTTTTCAAGACAGTCAATATGTTCAAAACTCTTTCTTTTAAGTTTTTCAACAAATTTTCATATTTTTTGCCACTTAAATGAATGCCTGCAGTCAACTTGAGCAAAACATTAGGAGAGAAAGCAGATTGTGTACTTAAATTCACCAGTGACAATATTTTAAATTGAGCAAAAATAGTAAACGCAACATGCAACAATTTCAAAGATTTTACTGAGTGAGTTACAGTTCATATACGGAAATCAGTCAATTGAAATTAATTAATTAGGCCCTAATCAATGGATTTCACATGACACTTTTCAGATATGCATCTGTTGGTCACAGATATATATATATATATATATTTTTTTTTTAAGTAGAAACGTGGAAAAGAAAACCAGTCAGTATCTGGTGACCACCATGCTGCACAACATCTCCTTCACCTAGAGTTGATCAGGCTTTTGATTGTGGCGTGTGGCATGTTGTCCCACTTCCCTTCAATGGTTGTGCAAAGTTGCTGGATATTGGCGGGAACTGGAACATGCTGCCGATCCAGAGCATCCCAAATATGCTCAATGGGTGACATGTCTGGTGAGTATGCAGGCCATGGAAGAACTGGGACATTTTCAGAGTCCAGGAATTGTGTACAGATCCTTGTGACATGGTACCATGCATTATCATGCTGAAATATGAAGTGATGGTGGTGGATTAATGGCACGACAATGGGCCTCAGTATCTCCGTGAATTCAAATGGACATCAATAAAAATGCAAATTGTGTTTGTTGTCCTTAGCTTATGCCTTCTCATACCATAACTCCACCGCCACCATGGGGCACTCTGAAACCGGGTTTCAGCCGTGAAGAGCAACCTTCTCCAGTGTGCCAGTGGACATCGAAGGTGAGCATTTGCCCACTGAAGCCGAAATGCAGTCAGATCAACACCTTGGTGAGGACGACAAGCACACAGATGAGCTTCCCTGAGACTGTTTCTGACAGTTTGTACAGAAATTCTTCAGTTGTGCAAACCCACAGTTTCATCAGCTCTCTGGGTGGCTGGACTCAGACAATCCCGCTGATGAAGAAACCAGATGTAGTGGTCCTAGGATGGCATGGTTACACAGTTGGAAGTACTACAATATTCTCGAAAACAACGTTGGAGGCGGCTTATAGTAGAGAAATGACCATTCAATTATCTGGCAACAGCTCTGTGGGACATTCCTGCAGTCAGCATGCCAATTGAATGCTTCCTCAAAACTTGACATCTGTGGCATTGTGTTGTGGGACAAAACTGCACATTTGAGTGGTCTTCTATTGTCCCCAGCACAATGTGCACTTGTGTCATGATCATGCTGTTTAGTCAGCTTCTTAATATGCTACACCTGTCAGGTGGATGGTTTGTCTTGGCATAGGAGAAATGCTTACGAACAGGGATATAAACACATTTGTGCACAAAATATGAGAGAAATAAGCTTTCTGGTATCATTTATTTCAGCTCATGAAACATTGGAACAACACTTTACATGCATTTATATTTTTGCTCAGTGTATATTATGAAGCTTATCGTAGTTTCCCAGAACAGTTGAAACAGTCACGTGTTTATTTCTAAAAAGCATAATGGTAGAAAGCCGGAGCTTGTGAGTCCAGCTGTGCATTTGGTTTAACTTGCTAGTTAACTAGGTAAGTGGTTGAATTAATAAGGAGATTGGGCATCATGATGATGATGATGATAGCTTTCTGACGTATTTGAGAAGTCAAAGTGCTTTGGATGAGTTCTGTACAGCTGCCATCTTGATTTCCTTGCGTTCATTTTTTCTCCTCTCCGTTCTTGCCTGTCTGCTCCTCACCCCTATTCTCTGAGCAGAGCAAGCAGGAACATTGCCATAGCGACTCCACACAGACGCAGCATGTACACATGCTGCTTCAGAGCCAGTTCTCTTCCTCCTTCAGACAGGCATGCGTCAAAACTGTTCATTTGCACATCTCCCGTCCAAACTCACCAAAAATGACATTTCGGTAGCCACTACCTATATTTGTAATTTCGTTTGCGCTCGTTAGCATATTTAGCTAGCAGATTATATTGAAACTCGCTATTAGTTTGTGAAACGTCAAACACAGTCTATCTGCAACTGAGAGGGGGGGGGGGGGGGGGGTACAAGGCGCAAGGAGGCACAACAAGTGAGAGAATGGTGCTGAAGCGAATGATAGGCAACCCAATTTTTTTTTTCACCTTTATTTAACCAGGTAGACTAGTTGAGAACAAGTTCTCATTTACAACTGCGACCTGGCCAAGATAAAGCAAAGCAGTGCGACACAGAGTTACACATGGAATAAACAAACATACAGTCAATAATACATTAGAGAAAGTCTATATACAGTGTGTGCAAATGAGGTAGGATAAGTGGGGGGGGTCAGGCAATAAATAGGCCAATATGGTGAAATTATGACAGTATGGAAAATTAAACACAGGGGTGATAGATGTGCAGAAGATGAGTGTGCAAGTATCGGTACTGGGGTGAGTCTTTGCAAGTCTGATCTGTGATGGATTTGTTATCATAAATGTTTATACTGGTCATTATAAACAGTGTAGTATATTGAACATTTTAATGAGTAAAAGCTGTGTACATTAAGGAAATAGACGCCTGGCTTAAATAGAATCCTGTCTCTAATATACGCTGGTTGTGTTCATTGATTGAAGCAAATAAAAACCTGGGATATTAATTGAAGTTTTATGGGTACATGTTACAATTCGTCAAATTTCTGCCCTGCTATAGCTGCCCCGGTCAACTGTAAGTGCCATTATTGTGAAGTGGAAACGTCTAGGAGCAACAATGGCTCAGCCGCGAAGTGGTAGGCCACACAAGCTCACAGAATGGGACCTCCGAGCGCTGAAGCACCTAGTGCATAAAAATAGTCTGTCCTTGGTTGAAACACTCACGACCGAGTTCAAACTGCCTCTGGAAGCAATATCAGCACAATAACTGTTAGTCGGGAGCTTCATGAAATGGGTTTCCATAGCCGAGCAGCCTCACACAAGCCCAAGATCACCATGCGCAATGTCATTCTAGACGATTCTCTGCTTCCAACTTTGTGGCAACAGTTTGGGCAAGGCCCTTTCATGTTTCAGCGTGACAATGCCCCTGTGCACAAAGCGAGGTCCATAAAGAAATGGTTTGTCGAGATCGGTGTGGAAGAACTTGACTGGCATGCACAGAGCCCTGACCTCACCCCCATCGAACACTTTTGGGATTAATTGGAATGTCGACTGCGAGCCAGGCCTAATCGCCCAACATTAGTGCCCAACCTCACTAATGCTCTTGTGGCTGAATGAAAACAAGTCCCCGCAGCAATATTCGAACATCTAGTGGAAATCCTTCCCAGAAGAGTAGAGGCTGTTACAGCAGCAAAGGGGGGACCAACTCTATATTAATGCCCATGATTTCAGAATGTAAGGTGTCCACATACTTTTGGTCATGTAGTGCATCACTAACCCTATTCTACAGCTGGAGGGAAGACTAAACATGTAAGTTGGGATTTGCGTTATGGATACCACAGGGCATTATGCACTCGTATAGACTGTGTGTGTGTATGCGTAGCTATATACCAAGATGAATGAGGTATTACAGTAAGGTGGGGTACTCACAAAGTCTTTCTCCAGCTTCTCCATCTCCCCCTTGTAGCTCTTCAGTCTGCTCTGGTACATGCCTCTGCTCTGGATGGGGATCTCACGCACCTCCAGATCCATCTGCTCCATCTAGGTCCAGCAATCAACTATTTATTTCACTATTTAAATGATTTAAACAGACATTATATTGGCTAAAATGGCTACAACAACGTAGATGTAAACTGTGTAATTATTCTATCATTATTCTGGAAATATGTCAAAACAAAATGTACAATACGAGACTTGTTAAACTGAACTTACCACACACTATACTGTTGAGTATGTATATGTTTAGTATGTAGTGACTACACTGTGAATTAAATGTGTTGAAATGAATTTATATTTACACACACACACACACACACGATGTAATGAAATTATACCAAAAATAGTGTTGCACAAGAGTCTTTTGATCAACATCAAGAGATTATGAAGATTTAAACTAAAATCAACGCCTGTAAAACATCTTAACATGAGGTACTTCAGTAGCCTTAACTTTAATCTGTTTCAGAATTGATTCGTTGAAACATTGACTGCTCCTCTTCGTGTCATTCATCAATGATGAAAAAAGTTATGACAGAAAGGCAGTTTGGCAAATAAATATGATACAATCCATTTGAAAACCCTTCATTTTAAATAGAGAGTACATTAGGAGGTACACGGAGACAAGACTTTCTGAGGTGAATTTGGAGAAGCCTAATCAAGATGACATAATAACACAACTACGTCTAGCATTTACACGTTAGTTCACTTCCTTCATATTTTTAAACATGACGTGAAGACTCCTTCCAAATAACTGCTTGAAATGTGTCACCGGTATGTCACTTAAAAGCGAATTATCATTAATGTGATCACGCCATTATCACGCTGAGCAGCCATCCGCCACGTGAAGTGCTTGTGTGTCAAGTCACCGTTAGGATTACACAGGTGTCATTGTCTGCGTTCGCCAGTGAAATTGTCTCGTTTCCTTTTCCAAATTCATTATTTAGAAAATGGGAAGAGCGGAAATTACTGATCAAAGACGTACCAATTCTCTGACTTCTTCAAGCTGTTTGTCGACATTTAGAACCAGCTGTGTCTTCTCCTCTGAAAGGGAAACAGTAGCAACATATTGATCAGTCGACAGAGGAGCAGTTCTTTATGACAACCCAACTCCCCCGCAACGGGGGGAGAGATAACAACACACACCAGAATGCATTTGAAGATATATTTACACATTCTCTCCACACGCCGATCCACATTAGATGTCTCTTGTTTATCCACGTGTAAAAGGCCTTTGTTGGCTTTTATAGAGGAGCAACGAGACACCTCTTGCCAACTCAAAAAAGAAAAGGAGGTGTCAGCTTTACTAGGTTGCCAAATTTTCTAACTTTGAGTCCCACTAAGAATTACTCAAATGAATTACTAAAATGCTCCATGCTCACCTGGTGGCATCTATTGCACATGATTACTTGAAGCTCATTTGGCCTCAAGAGTTTAATGTGGAACCTTGTAAATTATTGTGTGATCTAAAAATTCTGGCTGAACTAATTCTGTTGTGTAGCAAATAGAGATGGGCATTAGACATAATTTCTATGTTCGAGTACATGCTACATAAAATAATTTTGCTGACTCGCATGTTAGCGTGAAACGGGTCTGAAGACAGAAAAAGTTTGCTGAATGCTTTCGGGTTTTTCCCAATTACTGGTTCTATTACACAACTGAAAACTAAATATTTCCACTGCATTTGACGAACTCCACAAACAAAATCTTAGTGTTTCACATTCGGTCAGTGCTTGTAAATTGTAACCTGCTCAATAGTTGCATATGTACATTTCGAGCAATCTAATACAAATCTTGAATCGAGAACTCGCACCCATCCACAACAGCAGCAGTTAAATATTCCTAATATTCTCCATTCCGGACATATATTTGCTTTTTCAAAAGTAAACTGATACTTTGATGGCCCAGAGTTGAAAACAACATCTAAGAAGTCGAGGATCATTATGAAGACCCGGGCCTGCTGTGGTAACAAAGTTTGTTAAATAGGCTAGACCTAAATTGGCCATATTTTCAATAATTGAAAAGTGGAGCCCAGACTTCCAAAGAACTTCCAGCTCAAAAGCAATCCACAAGGCTAGCCTATCAGTGATGGAACATAACAGTGTGAAAACCAAGTGAAGATCAAAAAAAAAAGTTTGCCCTATGGGTCTGCAATGCCCTTTGCCAGTCATCAAATCCATTTTTAAAACCTATGTACAACCTCACAGCCTACACAAGTAAACAGCCAGAGGCGATTCTCCACAAGATAAGGTATAGACCGCGCCAGGCACTGTACATGGCAAAGAGGAGCCTGAAATATACATGGCAATTTACTATGAGTACCGCAGACCGACGGGCGGACGAGTAGTTTTGGAAAATGCAGCAGCAAAGCAAAAAAAAGTTGGAGCTCGGAGAGCCTCTTCATCTCTGCTCAATATTTAATCGCTAGTGACTGACAGGCCTTCAGCTTTCCATAAACACTCTTAAGGGAGGAGGAAAAAAAACTATACAAAATAAAAACATTTATGTTTAATGGAACTAGACCTTGCATTACATTGTATTGTATTCTTATTCAAAACTCAATCCCAAGTTTTTCCAGACGGAAACGAAGCAAAACAAAAACAAATCATCCATTTGATTCTCGCGTGAATGCTGAAGGCTTGGCCAAGACACCGTCAAGGACGTTTCTTAGCATGCCACAACCATTATCAGTAATTGTACATATGTGACATCCAGCAGCGGCAACAAAAAGGTCTTTGTCAAAACTATTGTCGACATATGAAACGGAGGGCTGTCAGCCAATGGGCACAATTCAGGCACTCGAGGGGGAGAAAAATAAATGAGAAATGGTCTTCGTGAGTAGGAATGGAATTGAAATTCAAGTGCAAACTGTTCTGGTAGGAGAAGAGGACACAGAACAATTACCACTGGGTATGATGGGCTTCCGCCTTTGTTCGTATTTGTAGAGGCTTATTTTAACACGCGCGACATAGGGTGGTGGGAAACATGGCGACATTACACTGTGAAAGATGCATTGTTTCTGCCAAGAAGCCAATTCAAAACATTGACCATTCAAATCAGATGGAAATTCCCATCAGCTAGAGCATAGCAAAATAAACAAGCAATAGACCTTCGAAAAATATGAGCTAAGGAAAGGAAAACGTTCAGTGGGTGAACCTGTGCCCTGTGAATAGGTAGACAGCCTTTGGTTTGCAAATAAAGTGTTCACTTAACAATTAGACCAGAACAGGTACATTTACAGTCATGGTACACGATTTTAGGCTCTCAAGTCTCTATTGGTTTCAGTTAGCCTAGAGGGAATTCCAAAAAAGGTGAAATTATTTAAAAAACGGCGACTGTGACAGAAAAGTTAGCAATATAAGTAGATTGCACATTTTTTGCCACATGCTTTGTTAACATTTGTAGACAAACAATGAGATGCTTACAGGCCCTTTCCAAAGTCCACCTGTGTGCAATGTAACTAATTATGTGACTTCTGAAGGTAATTTGTTGCACCAGATCTTATTTAGGGGCTTCATAGCAAAGGGAGTGAATACATATGCACGCATCACTTTTCCATAGTTATTTAAATTTTTAAACAAGTTATTTTTTTTTCCTTCACCAATTTGGATTATTTTGTTTATGTCCATAACATAAAATGTATTTAAATTACAGGTTGTAATGGAACAAAATAGGAAAAAATGCCAAGGGGGTGAATACTTTTGGAAGGCACTGTATATTATCCATGTCCTTGTTCCGCCACGACTCCTAGAAACATAGAATATAACAGTTCTTCAGGTCCCGTTGACAGGATAGTCTGGAACAGAGCTTGTCCAGTTTGTTCATTAGGAACTATGTTCGCCAACAGAACAGGAGGTACAGGCAGTTTATTTGCTCACAAACGTAGTCTCGTCAGCATGCCAGCTCGGGCTGCCTCTCTTGCACCGTCGCTTCCTCTTTGAGTACATGGGATTAGGGTCAGGCCCAGAGTAAGCAGAACTTCCAGAGCAATTATGTCAAATAAATTGTCCGTAAAGCTCCGAGACAGGACTGTGTTGAGGCACAGATCTGGCCGCCCCGTCAAACTGAGCAATCGGGGAGAAGGGCCTTGGTCAGGGAGGTGAACAGAGCTCCAGATTTCCTCTGTGGAGACGGGAGAACCTTCCAGAAAGACAACCATCTCTACAGCACTTCACCAATTATGACTTTATGGTAGAGTGGCCAGACGGACACAAAGTTCATAGAGATCTTTGATGAAGTCCTGAGCGCTCTGGAGCAGGTTCTCAGACTGGGGCAAAGGTTCACCTTCCAACAGGACAACAACCCTAAGCGCACAGCCAAGAAAACGCAAGAGTGGCTTTGGGACATGTCCTCAATGTCCTTGAGAGGCCTAGCCAGAGCCCAGTCTAGAACCCAATCGAACATATCTGGAGAGACCTGAAAATAGCTGTGCAGCAACGCTCCCCATCCAACCTAATAGAGCTTGAGAGGATCTGCAGAGAATAAATGGGAGAAACTCCCCAAATACAGGCACACCAAGCTTGTAACGTCATATCCAAAAAGACTTGAGGCTGTAATCACTGCCAAAGGTGCTTCAAAAGTACTGAGTAAAGGGTCTGAAAACATATATACATTTTATATTTCAGTTATTTTTTAATACATTTTCAAAAATGTCTAAAAACCCGTTTTTGCTGTCATTATGGGGTGTGTAGATTGATGAGGGGAAAATGTTTCAGAATAACACGAACGTAACAAAAAGTTAAGGGGTCTGAATAGTTTCCGAATGCATCGTACGTACAAAAGATCAGATTATTATTTTTTTTAACACAAAATAGCTGCTATCCACTGCAGCGCCATCTTTACTCATGCATAACTGTATTGATTAGGGCTGTGACGGTCATGGATCTTTGGATGTTCACCCTGGTCACCATAATAAGCATTCGATTAGCAAAGAAAAACTCCTCTGCTGACTGCATGTGCTGCCATTGAAATAGAATGAATAGAATGGGCGTCCCCATTAAAGTCAATGACGGCATAATGGGTGGACTGGCGGAAATTGAGAGTGTACCTATAACAGGGTTACCAGATTACTCTCAAATTTCCTGTCCAACAACCCCTTAAAACCCGTCCACAAGGCCTGAAAAAATGTAGCACATCAAGAGAGGAGTTGCCACATGATAGAGAAGAATGTAGCTAGCTAGTGCTGTTAGTTCATTGTACAACTCGGACCGATTGCTGGTCACAGTGAAAAAGTTATTCTTTCAATGCATTTTTTTTTGCAAAAGGTGGGTAAACTGTTAGCGTGAAGGGAATTTTAATGTTTGTGCTTTTCTTACAACTCATTTCTGTGTTCTATTCATTCTCTATTCATTCTATTCATGGGGCGGCAGGGTAGCCTAGTGGTTAGAGAGTTGGACTAGTAACCGAAAGGTTGCAAGTTCATATCCCCGAGCTGATTAGGTACAAATCTGTCGTTCTGCCCCTGAACAGGCAGTTAACCCACTGTTCCTAGGCCGTCATTGAAAATAAGAATTTGTTCTTAACTGACTTGCCTAGTTAAATAAAGGTTCAATAAAAAATAAAAAAGTGCTGTTCTATAAACCAATTTCTGTGTTCATGCAAGAGGCTGACTGTACAATTCCTCATTGTCAGTAGCTGCAGTACGCCCAGACCTTGTTTTGAGAACAAACAAAAGATCTCAGTTTCAACGTCTCAGCTTAGAGAGAAGAAGCCTCGTGAGGCTTCATGTCTGTCACATGAATGAAACAAAACAGTAATATTTCACTAATTATGCTAAATCACACAAATATAATGTGTATAGCTGTATATAACTACTGGGACTGCCCAGGGCTGTCAAAAAACAAATGATAGTGGACCTATGCGCAAACCAGATGGGATGGTGTATCAGATGGTGTAGCAGAATGCGGTGGTAGCCATGCTGGTTGAGCATGCCTTGAATTCAAAATAAATCACTGGCAGTGTCACCACCAATGCACCACCACACCATCAGACCTCCTCAAATGTGCTTATTTAACTAGGCAAGTCAGTTAAGAATACATTTGTATTTACAATGATGGCCTTACTCGGTACTGCAGTGATGCCTCTTGCACTGAGATGCAGTGTCCTAGACTACTGCGCCACTCGGGAGCCCAAAATGCTTCACGGTGGGAACTACACATGCAGAGATCATCTGTTCACCTACTCTGCATCTCACAAAAAAAATATGGCGGTTGGAACCAAAAATCTAAATTTTGTACTCAGACCAAAGGACAGATTTCCACTGGTCTAAATGTCCATTGCTCGGGTTTTTTGGCCCAAACAAGTCTCTTATTATTGGTGTCCTTTAGTAGTCGTTTCTTCACAGCAATTCAACCATGAAGGCTTGATTCACACAGTCTCCTCTGAACAGTTGATGTTGAGATGTGTGTTACTTGAACTCTGAAGCATTTATTTGGGCTGAAATTTCTGAGGATGGTAACTAATGAACTTATCCTCTTATCCTCTAAAAGGGTCTTCCTTTCCTGTGCGGTCCTCATGAGAGCCAATTTCATCATAGCACTGATGGTTTTTGCAACTGCACTTTCAAAGTTGTTGAAATGTTCGACATTGACTGACCTTCATGTCTTAAAGTAATGATGGACTTTCGTTTCTCTTTGCTTTATTTGAGCTGTGGTTGCCCTAATATGAATTTAGTATTTTACCAAATAGGGCTATCTTCTGTATACCAACACCACCTTGTCACAACCCAACTGATTGTCTCAAATGCATTAAGGAAAGAAATTCCACAAATTAACAACCACACCTGTTAATAGAAAAGCATTCCTGGTGACAACATCATGAAGCTGGTTGAGAGAATGCCAAGAGTGTGAAGGCAAAGGGTGGCTACTTTGAAGAATCTCAAATATATTTTGATTTGTTACTAAATGTGTTATTTCATAGTTAGTGGGTCTTCACTATTATTCTAAAATGTAGAAAATAGTAAATATAAAGAAAAAACTGGAATGAGTAGGTGTGTCCAAACTTTTGACTGGTACTGTAAGTCCTGACCATTCAGATGCTGTGCTGACAAGTACACCGTAGTTGTTAAAGTTTAGATATGTTCCTGAAGGGAGATTGAATCCTGGTGCAATGTCCATAGGTTGTCCTGCTTTTAGGATTGGCAGTTACTAGGATAGTTAGCAAGCTAGCTGGATAGGTAACGTCCTTATTTCACTAACACAAAGTGAATATAATGACATTTGCGTAAAATACGTGTCATGTGAAACTAACTAGCTAGCTGCAATATTCATTTGTTGACATTATAGCAAAGATATTTATAACTAAACCCTGTCTGAGATGACAGCTTGAAAGCTAGCTAGCTACTATAGTCAAACCAGTAAATAGAGCTTAACGTGACTTACTTCCACCTAATTTGGGAATCCTTCCAATTTTGTTTGTTATTTCTGCTGTCAGGGTTCCAAAGTCCTGTTCGTAGGCTTCAAAGTCTGAAGACATTTGGAAGTTTGAGTGTGAAAGAGGTGTCTACTTGGCTGAAAGTTAGCTGAAGATGAAGCAAAACAACGCTTTCTGCGATTCGCGAGCCGTCACTTCCGTGTTGGGTTACAACACATTTTACCCGGTAAGAAAACAGCAACTGTTAATTAATTGGTTCTTCCAATGTGAACTGTCGAAACTTTCACTCTGCGGCGATAGAAAAAAAAACATACTTGTATTTAGAAATTAAAGACATCGTATTTGCTACAATTTATGAATTAAACATTTATTTACTGCTTTATCACATTGAAATAGAAGAAAACATTTGTTTTTAAGAGGACATAGCACATTTATAAAGAATAAATAATGTTGCTACAATTTTAAATAGACATACACATTTATAATCTTTACTAATCCCACATTTTGTTAAAAAAATATAAAAAGATGTTACACATCATCCATACCTACCCAAATAATGTCCTATTCCAATAAGCAACACCAGAGGGAGCTGTGCGTCTTGTGAAATACCACGTCTCCTCAATTTTGCAACGTCATCTCTCTGCGACTTGTATCTGCAACCACCACGAACGATGTAAAGTTGCCTTTTTAAGCTACTTCAATCATTTATTTAACGAATATATATTATGTTGTTGTTATAGGGAACACAGTTTGACTCGAGTGTATATTTCACCTATCTGTGTTGAATTAGCTAAATAGAATGTAGCTAGCTAAAACTAGCTGTATGGGCAGGTCAGCATTGAAAAACACGTCTTGAGATATGAAGACATCAAATTAGTGTAAATTAGTTGGTTAACATTTTTTGGTAAACTTTCCAAATGTCGATTTAATAAAATACGCTAGACAGGGTGTGATCTTTTTGTGTCGGTAAAATTAATTATGCGACAAATGTAGGGGACACGCTTTTATGCGCAAATATTGATGTAATAACTTTTATATCGAAGTAAACTTGTATCTCGATGACATGCTGTGCGGTCCTCCCACGGCATTAGTTTTTTTTCTGCCGGGGGAGATTATGTGCATTAGCACAAATAACCACATCTGTAATTTAATTCCCGTCCGAATTGACAATGTCAGTCATTTTAGAGGCTGTTTAGCTCACAGCTGCAGGCTTGGGCATTTAGGATGTATTCTACTACGGATCGCTAAAATAATGATTATGATTACACTTCCTCAATGCAAATATTATGGCGACACCATACTAAAGATGGTTTAAAATTTTGGGAGCCAAGATCGAGTTATCAGTGTAGCCTGGACATCTTCAGGCATAAAATAAACACATCCAGTCCGCCGTTATAACGGTCCATTTATTTAGGAAAGAAGAATTGTTAGTTTGGGGGGGAAAAACGAATTTCGTCCAAATCACCTCACAAAATATGGATATTCTGGGGAAATAATTACATAACCAACTTTCTCTCTGTAGGTTGTTATTGATGCTCCTTGACAATAAATATTGAGGATCTTGTTCTGGTGACATGCTCATCTTTGCTTGGCTGCTGTTGACAAATAATCGTATCATGTAGGCCAGGGATCTCCAACCCGGTTCCTGGAGAGAGCTAACCTGTAAGTTTTCGCTCCAACCCCATTTGTAACTCACCTGTTTCACCTTATCAACCAGTTACCAGATCATTTGTATTTGTCAAACTGCAGCCAAGCATCGATGATCATGTCAGCAGAATAAGACCCTCAATATTTATTGGAAAGGAGCATCAGCTTGCACTTTCACCATCCTCTGAATTTCATCATAATTTATGTAATCTGAAGCCTAGTAAACTGCATGCTTTCTCTGACTAGATGTAGTGGGAGGACCACACAGCATGTCATCTCGTGACTTCTAGTTTACTTCGATGTGATGGTTATATCAATATTTGTGCATGAAAGCATTTCCACCTACATTTCTCACATAATTCAATTTACCAAAACAAAAAGAGCCCACTTGAAAAGCGTATTTTGTTTTGTCGACATTTGGAAAGTTTACTGAAATCTGTTTCCATTAGGCCTGTCTTGACATTTTTTATCCAATGTACTTCACTCACATAAAAAGGTTGGATGTAAGCCTGGTTAGTGTTAGTGACAAATCATTATTCTACTATCAATCTACAGGGCGCTTTCTCCAGTCCAGAGAAAGGAGCATATGAAAGACGAGGCCAAAGAGCGAGTGAAGGGAGAAATAGGGTCCCACAAAGGAAGAGGCTGACCGGGAGAAGGAGAAGGGATGCAAAGGACATAGCTCCACTGGGAGCAGCAGGTTAGACACAATTTGAGTGACCGCTCCTTTCCCATCTCTCAGCCACAACGCACCTCTGCTGAATCAGACCACTTATCTCAGCAGTCACTGCTTTCTGATCTGTCCCCACAGTAAGGTCCTCTCCCTGTCAGAACGTAACTCTGGCTCCAGTTCTTCCAGCGGCTCCAGTTCCTCCTCTGCCTCGAGCCGCTCCAGGTCTTCCAGCTCCCGATCCTCCAGCTCCTCAGGGTCACCCAACCTCATTCGCCGCCACAACAACAACCACCAATGCTCACAGTCCAAGTATGTGTGACCCGTAAAGCAGTGGTCCAGCCCTTAGTTAAATTCCGTGCAGGCTAAATACTTTCAATTCACCTAATGGTTTAACATTCAATAACTTCATTAGTTGAATTCAGTATGTTTGTGCTGGGCTGTCAAAAAAACCTGCAAACTCCATAACTCTGCAGGACCAGGGGTCGGTGTACACTCCGGAAAATGAATCCAAAGACTGAAGGAGAGGGATCGTTGAGCTTGGAAGTGTGACATTTTTTGGGAGTGGAGGAATAAAGAGTAAGAGCTCTTCCATTTGTCCTGTAGATCCAAGGAGAGGCATAGGAGGAGCCCCAGCCCCTGACCCACCAAGGTGTACCTGGGCCGCCTCACCAGAAACGTAATCAAGGTGAGTAAAGATGACTGCTCAGTCTCCAAGTGTATGTGCACATCAATGGGATTCAATATAGCCTATTTGAATGCATTTTTAGTGTCAAGCTGCAGACTGTATGTTGAAGGCATTGGAGGTTTCTGGGAGTAGGGAGCAATATCTCTAGAGGTTGGGTTTTGACTAAAGTCTCTTCTCTTTTCAGGGACACATCCAGGAGATCTTCGGCACATATGGCAAGATCAAAATGATTGACATGCCTGTGGACAGGCTCCACCCACACCTGTTGAAAGGTTACACCTACATGGAGTTTGAGACGGTCGTTGAGGCCGAGAAGGGTCTCAAACACATGGATGGAGGTTGGTGGAGACCAATGGTTCTGAGTCTACATGCAGTTAGCATCTATAGTTTGAATGCATTGTAATACTGCTCTGTTGGACTCTCTGTCCATAACCTATCCTCAGAGTTTTTACTTTACTCAAACTATTAGAACATCATCAAAAACAATCTGGTTTCCTCCATACCGTTATTTTTCATCTGTGATGTCTGCAGGTCAGATTGATAGACAGGAGATCATAGCCCCCGCCCCCCTCACAGGATGCCTCCACAATGTGGCGACGCACCCCATCCCGCATAAGGAGAAGGTCAGTCTCCAATAGTGTTAATGTCTTTGCGTGTGTGGAGTTCTGTCAGTAATGAGGTTTCGCAGTACATTTCTGTAATTACATACCGTACCAGTCAAAAGTTGACACACCTACTCATTAAAGGGGTTTTATTTATTTGTACTAATTTCTACATTGTAGAATAATAGTGAAGACATTAAAACTATGAAATAACACATATGGAAACATGTAGTAACCAAAAAAAATGGTTAAACAAATCACAATATATTTTAGATCCTTCAAAGTAGCCACCCTTTGCCTTGATGACAGCTTTTCACACTCTTGGCATTCTCTCAAACAGCTTCAACTGGAATGCTTTTCCAACAGTCTTGAAGGACTTCCCACATTTGCTGAGCACTTGTTAGCTGCTTTTCCTTCACTCTGCGGTCCAACTCATCCCTAACCATCTCAATTGGGTTGAGGTCGAGTGATTGTGGAGGCCAGGTCATCTGATGCAGCACTCACCACTCTCCTTCTTGGTCAAATAGCCCTTACATAGCCTGGAGGTGTGTTGGGTCAATGTCCTGTTGAAAAACAAATTATAGTCCCACTATGTGCAAACCAGATAGGATGGCGTATCGCTGCACAATTCTAAATAAATCAGACCGTGTCACCAGCAAAGCACCTCTTCCATGCTTCACGGTAGGAACTACACATGCAGAGATCATCCATTCACTTACTCTGCATCTCACAATTACACGGAGGTTGGAACCAAAAACTCAGAAAACCAAAGGACAGATTTCCACCGGTCCAATGTCCATTGCTTGTGTTTCTTGGTCTCTTGGTTGTGTTTCTTGGTCTCTTCTTCTTATTGGTGTCCATTAGTAGTGGTTTCTTTGCAGCAATTCTACCATGAAGGCCTGATTCACGCTGTCTCCTCTGAACAGTTGTTGAGATGTGTTTGTTACTTGAACTCTGAAGCATTTATTTGGGCTGCAATTTCTGAAGCTGGTAACTCTAATGAACTTATTCTGTGCAGCAGAGGTAACTCTGGGTCTTCCTTTCCTGTGGTGGTCCTCATGAGAGCCAGTTTCATCATAGCGCTTGATGGTTTTTGCGACTGCACTTGAAGAAACTTACGTTCTTGAAATTTTCCACATTGACTGACCTTCATGTCTTAAAGTAATGATGGACTGTCATTTCTCTTTGCTTATTTGAGCTGTTCTTGCCATAATATGGTCTTGGGTCTTTTACCAAGTAGGGCTATATTCTGTATACCATCCCTACCTTGTCACAACAACTGATTAACTTTTAACAAGGCCCACCTGTTAATTGAAATAAATTCCAGGTGACTACCTCATGAAGCTGGTTAAGAGAATCCAAAGACTGTGCAAAGCTGTCATCAAGGCAAAGGGTGGCTACTTTGAAGGATCTAAAATATATTCTGATTTGTTTGTACACATTTTTTGGGGTTATTTTTTTCCCCCTATTTACTATTGTAAGAAAATCCGGAGTCTTATGTCTTACATCTGTATCCTGTATTTAGATTGATATTTTTAATATATATATTTTTCTCTTGTGCATCCCTGATTACAGAATGAATGGCAGTTGACCACGTATCCCCTCAAGTGTGAAGATAAAGACCATTTGTCATTCCCCTGGCAAATAAGTCTCCTGACCTTTTGTTTACATCCCCCTCTGTGCCTCTTAAGGTCTCGGTCACCACGGAGACAATCTCCAGTTCGCCGCAGAACTCGCTTGCGCTCCCCCGGTTGCCGACGCCACAGCTCACGCGCCAGCTCGAACTCCTCCAGGTAGAGCTGCCTGGAACCCCTGACCTCACAGCTCCCCTCCTCCCTCATTTTCCATTTCTTCACTGAAAAAGTTTGTATCTAAAGTTCTACCCAGCTTCCTATCCATGTGTCCTTCACTCTAATGATCACTGACCTCACAGGAAAAACCATGACTATTGAGACAGCCTTTCTCTCACCATAGTATATTTTTATTGGTCTGTAAGCATAATAATAGTTGCTAGGATCAATCTGAGGCAAGCTAGCACTGTCAAGAGGAGTGAAATGACCCCCCCCCCCCTCAAGCCATTGTGATTTGTCCTAAAGAGCTAAATGGTGGTTGACAGAATTCTAATTTTTGTGGAACTTTTATAGTTTTATACATTGAGTGTTTTTTGTTTTCATATGCAACTATTAAAACATTTTTTTGTTTGAGGCCAGCTTGACATGTGCTGCCTGATTTTTATTTGTCTTGACAATAAAATGAATGAGTCTCGGGAAACAATTTATGACTGGGTTTCCGTCAGACTCATTCACACCACCATACTACAACATTCCATAGTACCTTGAGTGGTTAGTAAGGCCCTTTGATGAAACGTAGTAAAGCATGTATTCAAAATGTTTCCTTACTCATAATGCATACTTATTCATAATGCGTAGGCTAGCTAGACTGGGGGACGATCTTTTGTGTACCGTGTGGACACACAAGTTTGAAACATACCACTTTGAGAACGGAGAAGCCACCTCAAATCATTTGTCAAGATTCCAAACGCAAAACAAAGCATGGTTCATTTACCAAAAAATATTTATACACACACAAACACACACCACGCTTGAAACACTGCCCCCAATATATTACATTGTAATTTTATATACAAGACGTGGACGAGAGAAGCTATCGTCGTGTCTAATATCACTCAAGCATGACAGCATCCATCTGTGTAGGAAGGAAAGTTTAGGGTTTAGCCTCCTTGTTCTCCTGGCTGGGTTTGTCCATCAGGTCTTTGAACCCTAGCTTCTCCAGAGGTTCCTTGGCCATCAGCTGACTTAAATAGCAGAGAATAGTTTCACATTGGTGATCAGAGAAGTCAAGTTCTAGTCAATGGTGTGTGGTAGCAGCTAAAAGAACAGTCAATACTCACTTATCCATCCGGCATTCAAGGTAGTCTTTGGACTGTACTCGACACATGGAGTTATCATAGCTGTTGTCTTTCAAGCACTTCATGAATTTCTCTTTGAATGCTTTACACTCTCCTGCAATGAAAAACAGCAGATGCAATGGTGCATTGCCTTTCAATCACTAAACAAATACAGGGGAAAGCTAAAGCAGTTTAACTGTCATTCATTCCCGTATATGCCTGTCATTTCACAGATCGCATACATCGGAGGTCAAACATCTCTTTCCTATACAGCTGGAAACTACAGGAGCTTTGCACGTCACAGCTATTGCTGGAACTAACGAGTCAGTTACTCAACAAGGAGTGGTTTATTTTTCTTACCGAAATGATCCAGAGGGAAGGATCCTTTGTCTGGAGCACGGGGCCGAAAAGACTTACTGCTAAAGTTCATTGCGGTCGACATGATTGCTTTTTGTAAGAGACGTATCAAAAATAAAAACAAGACCTTCGCGATTATTTCAAGCAATAGCGCAGTTCAGTCGCAGCACAGTTATGACGTGGACAAACGTTCTGAGCTAGACGTGAATAATCAACCCATAGATAACATCGATTACGTTTTCGACCATGGAGATCCTACTCAATTACTTGAGGGGCTAAGTCATAAACCTTTAAAGTTCCAGAACGGCCGGAAATTCCAGACATATTGGTCAGGTGTGTTCGTAAATGTAATATTGAGTGTTCAAAGTGTGCTCTGGGCATTTGTAAAATCAGAGCATTTTCACATTGGCCATTTGTAAATTCAGCGAGTTTCACTCTCAGAGCACACACTGGACGCTCTGACTGAGTAGTATGGTTGATCCAAGTTCTGACCTCACAATGTCAGTCAAGCACCCAAGCAAACTGGCTAACCTTGGCTAGCTTGCTAGCTACTTCCAGGCACAAATGAGAGAACACCTCACTCTGACCATTTTACTCGCCCTTGCAGAGCTGGTTAGGCAGTTTGTTATCCAGATCGTTGGTGACTAACTGTGCTTCTGGCAACAATTTAATTATGTTTTTATTATGTTATCAACACGGGTGTTGAACGTTCGTAAATTCTTCAGATTTTCTGCGCTCTGGCACACTTGACGAGAGTGCTCTGAAAACGGAGCAGATGGCCAGAGTGAATTTACGAACGCACCCCAAACAAGTCTAATTGGAATGAATGGCAGTAAAGGCGTTCAGAGCACACACTGGACGCTCTGGCTGTGAGGAGTAGGGTTGATCCAAGCGTTCTGACCAACGGCAGTCAAGCACCCAAGCTAACTGGGCTATCTTTCTAACTACTTCCAGATACAAATGAGAGAATACCTCACTGACCATTTTACTTGACCTAGCAGAGTTGGTTATGCTGTTTTCATGTTATCCATAGAGTTGGTGACTGGAACTGTGTTGCTGGCAACAATTTAATTACGAATTTTTTCAGACGTTTACTTGCACCGGCAATATTCAACTGGTGTTGACCATTCGTAAATTCATCAGTTATTCTTCACTCTGGCACACTCAGATGAAAGTTCTCTGAAATCGGCGGAAATAGCCAGAGTGATTTACGAACGCACCCAATTTCTTATCACAGCACTGGCAAACCATGTTTGACCACCTCCCTGACCAAAATGGCTGCCCTTTAGCCCATAATAAGAGTGTTAAAACCTTCTAGTATTCCAATTTCTAAATCGATGTTTTCGACAATCTACTAACTTTTAAAGGGACAGAAGAAAGTGGAAGTAAAAGGCAACTACAAATACATAATATTTGCCAGTGAAATGTATGGACAGTTCACATTTTGTACAAAATAAAATAGTCCGTATAAAAACTTTCACAATATGTTGGCTGTCAGTGTCAGAAAGAAAGAATTAGGCTACACAGGTAGTAAAAAAGTAATGATCATCATTCATACCACTGGAGGTCTCACTGCGACTGCAGACACATGAGTTGGAGGAGAATGAGGGGATGACACAGACTTCAGATAATGCAGTCAGCAAGACTTCGTAATAGAGCTGTAGTTTACAAGCTAGAGACTTGTCAAACCTTCAAATCATCTCATCCAAGCGGATTTCTAATAGGCTTTTCATTAGCTTTTTTTGTTCAAAACCAGGAGCAGTTTTTGTTCAGTATTTCGAGTAGTCTACAAGGTCACAATTGCATTTTTGCTTTATCCCAGTGAACGTGCTTTGTATTGAAGTCTTTCGGATTGGGTGGAGATCAAACGGCGATGGAGTCGGAGAGGAATAAACGGCTCTTGCAAGATGTCCTGGCCAGACCTGGAAACGATGTATGTGCAGACTGCGGCAATGCAGGTAGGAAACGAACGGTTGATCAAATAGAAGCGACAAATCGTTTATGGTCCCTAATCATGCATGTGTGCGACGCGCGTGTCATAGCCTAGTGTAGAATGCACCTGCCAGTTAACCTTAAATAGCCTATACTGTTTTATTTTATTGTTGTTGTGACAGCTTGTCAGTCAGTGCTATCCCTATCTGCGATTCAACCAATAATTAATTGCCTTTTGACATTGTTCTGGAATGTCAAAATACAATTATTGGTTAAATCGGGAGTCCCTATCTAATGAATGTCTCTATTTTATGCAATGTCATTATTTCTAGTGCACTTTAAAGTCAATAGTTGTGGAAACAGGAAATAATGTGAATTGCGTTTGTGAGACACACCTTATAGCCAGTGCTAAAGCATTGGCAGCCAGCGCCTACTGAGGAGCATTGCTGGGCTGTAGGGTATAGGGGAACTGCCAAATGTATTGAGACATGCAGACCTTGTATAAACAAAACAACAACAAAAACATTCATATACTTTCCTGAATACCTTCCATAATGTATGCCATTGTCTGTTACTCGAACCCACACTGTCATTCTGACAGACAATGAAATTAGTGGTTAAACCAGTGGCGTCAGTTCAGCTAAATTTAGGGCTTGGCAAAACTCCAAAATTATACTTGGAGAAAAATACATTTAAAAAATGAGCCCAGCCACTGCTCAACCTCATCATAAATGGACTGATTTACTTGTGGAATGGCGCGTACCTGTACAGTGCAACATGAAATATATGCATAATAAACGCTATCAATTCACAAGCCCGACTTCAAATGCCGACATCAATGTGGAAGTAACCAGTGCATAAAACAGCTGACCGCGAATGCAAACTATGCCATACAAATCATACACATGCATTGAAATGAAAAGGCATAGGCCTACATCGAAGGACATACTTAGGCCTACAATCAACAAGAACGCATGAAGACAAATCACCCACATGGCAAAAACTGGTTGAATCAACGTTGTGTCTACATAATTTGAACCCAAAAAATACGTATGTGATGACGTAATTTGCAAAAAGTAATCAATGTCATGGAATGTTATATTTCTTTTACCCAAGTCTTAACCTAAATCCAATGACAGGGTGACGTTTTGGGTTGACTTCACATTGAATTCATGTTAGTTGACAAATCAAAACTAGATGTTGAACTGACTTCTGTGCCAGGTGGGAAACTCCACCAAAGAACGACCAAAATCACGAAATACAAAAGGAAAATCTAAACATGTCTTTTTAAGGGAGCAAAGGTCCCTTTACTATGGAGCACCAAAGCTGCCTTAATGAGAATAAAATGCACACATAGATAGATACATGAATAAAAACAAATCACATATAAATAGCTAAATAAACACACATAAAACAAATACATTGATACATAATTTAAATAATGAATCCCACTTTCTTTCATTTTATTCATTCATATTATTTCTGCATTTACATTTATATTTATTCCTCCAGTATGACAATGAGGGGGTGTCAAGCAAACGTATATGGGTGATATTGATCTATTATATTTGTCACTTTTTGGGGGGTTGGAAATCTATTATATGCTGCTGTTCCGCACACGCACCATAAAAACACTCAAAAAGAACAAATGGAACATTGCCCTTGCTTGACGTAGAAACAGGTGAACAGTTTTGGAACACTGAGCCATTGACTATCGACCGGGAATCGACCGGGATGGGCGAGAGGTATGTCAAGTTTGGCCAGAAAAGCATGGTAAGATAACGTTACCATAAGCTAATATCAAGCTTATAACTGATTAATTCGAGTTGGTTAGCTAACGTTAGCTGGGTTTTACAGCCTGACTCTCAGTTTTACACTTAGCTAGCTAGCTAGCGAACTAACTGTAAGTATCATAAACCATTATCTAGCTATGGTAGATAACATATTTGTCAGATATAAAGCAAGCAGGATCGTGGCATGTCAAAAGCAAAGCATGGTTGGCTAGCTCACATTAACTATATCACGTATTAAGCAATACTTAATTCATAAGCTAGCAGCTAGCTAACTACAGTGAGTCAAATGAGGAGCATGTTGTCATGATGGAATAAATCACCTATGTGAAGCTAGCCACAATACGGATGAGCCACAATAATTGAATTTGCTGTTCCCCATAGTAATTGTTAGTGAGATGAGACATTGTGCCATAATATAAATAATATTTTAGCTAGCTATAAATTCACATGTATGCCATGTAATTTGTCATAGCTGTTTTCACAAAATGGCATGCATGCTTTTAATCAGATATGGTCATTTATTCATGTGAAATAGGCAAAGTCAGGGGTGCAACTTTGGTTTTAGATGTGGGGAGACATCCATTTTTTTATCCAGTCAGATTAACACTCGAAACAGCCTACACGACCGCTCGGAGGAGTCATGGAGGAGTCATGGTCCTCAAGCACACCGTTGCCTCGATTTCAGAATGTCCCCCCGTCCCCAGTGAAAGTTGCGCCCCTGAGCAAAGTGACAAATGTATTGTGAAAAAAGGTACCATTTTCTTTTGTTAATCTCTGAAGGTTTATCATCTGATTTCTTGGAGCCTGAGCAGGAGACTCTGGGCCAATGGGAGATCAGGGGTGAGGGCTCTCTTTCTAGCACTCACTACCTCTATTGAGCTCTCTCCAGGTGCTACAGAGACAGAATGGTCTAAGGCCTTCTGACCAACAACCTCTCCAGAGCACAGAGAAGCTAAACTAAACTCATAATAGTATACATGATGCGCTATGTAATCCTCCTTCGCTGTGGCAGTCTGCCTGTGTGATGACATAGCATATTATCCAAAGCCACTGGTTGGATTGGATTTTTTGTACTCATGCCAAAACTCATGCTCTCTCCTCCCTGTCTCCCAGACATTTATAAAAACTAACATGTGTCCATCCCCCTATCCCCAGGTGAGTCTGCTGGGCTATGGAACTCTAGAGCAGCACATCAAAAGACCTGCCACGCTGTTGTCAGCTATGTGAAGGATGCAACTATCAAGGCTTTCAAAGGCCACATTTTTGGGGATGACCAAATGCAATAAAGTTTTGTATAAACTCATACATTTTGTTACATTATAATACAAATACTTTTCCATAGAATGTTTGTCATTAACTTTTACTACTTCCTGTGGTAACAAACACAACACTTGGAGCTTACGATTCAAAATGTCTAAAGTGAATGCTAAATAGATTTGTATTAATGCATATTAGACATAACACAGGTGTTTCAACTAAAGTATACTGTATATCTCAGACAAGATTGAAGAATGGGACAAAGTGAAAATAAGTCAATGCTTGTGTCCGTAGCTGTTGGTATGAATTGAAGTGGTTACATACAATACATGTTGACAGAATGGCTGTGAGACAGCGAGAGAGACTGTTGCTGTACTCCCAGGTAAGGCTTTTGGTTCCGGTACCACTGAAGGCCAAAGTTTTCAGTCAGGCAGCTTGAAGATGTGTCCTCATCCAGGCCCATGTCACAGCATGCAGTGTTCTGATAGGTAGATGACAATAAATGCATTATGTTTCTTCCATCACTGTCTCTAGCCTGGTCCAAGACCTGTTGTTTAACCCTTCAGAGTAAACTGGCACACATGTCACTTCCTGTTGAATGAGGGAGAGCGCGGTTTGTTTTGAAAGTGTTATTGGAAAGTTTCTTAGTAGCTAGCTAACTTTTTAATTTGGATCCCACAATGCAGTTGGCATCAGTTGCTGGGACAGGCTAGTCTCCAGTGATCCTGCTGACCAAGGCTGGGTCTGAGGAGCTATTTGGAGTAGCAGTTAGCTAGCTGCCTATCAAGCTAGCAGGGTTTTCTTGAGGGCTTGAACGCAACCCCGTGATGCAGTTAGCCATTATGGATGGGACAGCTGTTTGTCTCGGCTTTGTGGCTGTCAAGATCCCTGCTCTTAGTTGTTTTCAATCTTCCCTGTGACCTGCCCTGTCTGGAACTGCAAGGAGTAACAGCATAACCTATGTTGCTACCTACCATGACAAAGACCAAAGACGGCGGTAGTACCGTTGAGGACAGTAGTGTCTCTGAATCACACGTGAAGGATCTTTTAAACAAACAAAAATAGTTCTACAAGCAGTTGTTACAACAAGAAAATAGCTTCAAGTGTGTTGTCCAAATACTGGTGGATCCAACTACTTAAAATAATGAACGACCTCACCAGAGGGGACCTGAAGAACAGTTTGCAGTTCTCCCAAGGTCAGCTCGATGAGATGAAACAGGAGAATGGAAAGATGACAAATCTGTAAGTCATTGAGAGTGGACATTAATTCTGTGTGTGAATCCATGATAACAATGACGGATAAATCGGAATCGAGGGACAATCAAGGCGAAACAACATGGTTGTGGACAGAATTGCAGAATCTCCACATGAGACCTGGACGGAGTCTGAGGACAAAGTGAGGGAAATGATCTCTGAGAAACAACAATTAATGGACTGCTGAATGTACTGTTTATTTTTTTATCTAGCTTTGTTTGCTCTTTTCCATATTATGTCTATCTCTAATAAGCTACCCAGGGATGGGCTGAAAGTAGCCCACATTAATATGTAGCCTTAGAATTAAGGTTCCTTGAAATCAATAAGTTGCTAACGTCAGATATTCATATATTAGCATTTAAAAATTTAAAATAAATAAATTAGATAACTAATTTGATGATATAGCAGTAGCAATACAAGGGTAACACATCTGTAGAAGAGACAGAAATGCTTATGGGGAGGTGTTGCTGTGATATATATATATATATACATACACGTACACACACACAGTTGAAGTCGGAAGTTTACATACACCTTAGCCAAATACATTTAAACTAAGTTTTTCACAATTCCTGACATTTAATCCGAGTACAAATTCCCTGTCTTAGGTCAGTTAGGATCACCACTTTATTTTAAGAATGTGAAATGTCAGAATAATATAATGATTTATTTCAGCTCTTATTCTTTCATCACATTCCCAGTGGGTCAGAAGTTTACATACTCTCAATTAGTATTTGGTAGCATTGCCATTAAATTGTTTAACTTGGGTCAAATGTTTCGGGTAGCCTTCCACAAGCTTCCCACAAAAATTGGGGCGGCAAGGTAGCCTAGTGGTTAGAGCGTTGGACTAATAACCAAAAGGTTGTAAGTTCAAATCTCAGAGCTGACAAGGTACAAATCTGTCGTTCTGCCCCTGAACAGACAGTTAACCCACTGTTCATAGGCCGTCATTGAAAATAAGAATTGGTTTTTAACTGACTTACCTTGTTAAAAAAAAAAAAGTTGGGTGGATTTTGGCCCATTCCTCCTGACAGAGCTGGTGTAACTGAGTCAGGTTTGTAGGCTTTTTCAGTTCTGCCCACACATTTTCTATAGGATTGAGGTCAGGGCTTTGATGGCCACGCCAATACCTAGACTTTGTTCTCCTAAAGCCATTTTGCCACAACTTTGGAAGTATGCTTGGGGTCATTGTCCATTTGGAAGGCCCATTTGCGACCAAGCTTTAACTTCCTGACTGATTGTCTTGAGATGTTGCTTCAATATATCCACATAATTTTCCCTCATGATGCCATCTATTTTGTGAAGTGCACCAGTCCCTCCTGCAGCAAAGCACCCCCACAACATGATGCTGCCACCCCCGTGCTTCATGTTTGGGATGGTGTTCTTCGGCTTGCAAGCTTCCCCTTTTTCCTCCAAACATAACGATGATCATTATGGCCAAACAGAACAGAGGACATTTCTCCAAAAAGTATGATCTTTGTCCCCATGTGCAGTTGCAAACTGTAGTCTGCCTTTTTTAATGGTGTTTATTTATTTATGGTTTTGGAGCAGTGGCTTCTTCCTTGCTGAGCAGCCTTTCAGTTTATGTCGATATAGGACTCGTTTTACTGTGGATATAGATACTTTTGTACCCGTTTCCTCCAGCATCTTCACAAGGTCCTTGCTGCTGTTCCGGGATTGATTTGCACTTATCGCACCAAAGTACGTTAATCTCTAGGAGACAGAACGCGTCTTCTTCCTGAGCGGTACGAGGGCTGCGTGGTCCCATGGTGTTTATACTTGCGTGCTATTGTTTGTACAGATGAACATGGTACCTTCAGGCGTTTGGGAATTGCTCCCAAGGATGACACAGACTTGTGGAGGTCTACAATTCTTTCTCTGAGGTCTTGGCTTATTTATTTAGATTTTCCCATGATGTCAAGCAAAGAGGAACAGAGTTTGAAGGTAGGCCTTGAAATACATCCACAGGTACACCTCCAATTGACTCAAGTAATGTCCTAACCGACTTGCCAAAACTATAGTTTGTTAACAAGAAATTTGTGGAGTGGTTAAAAAATGAGATTTAATGACTCCAACCTAAGTATATGTAAACTTCTGAATTCAACTGTATAAATACAATGGCAAGAAAAAGTATGTGAACCCTTTGGAATTACCTGGATTTCTGCATAAATTGGTCATCAAATTTGATCTGGTCTTCATCTAAGTCACAACAACAGACAAACACAGTCTGCTTAAACTAATAACACACAAACAATTAGACGTTGTCATGTCTTTATTGAACAAACTATGTAAACATTCACAGTGCAGGGTGGGAAAAGTATGTGAACCTTGGATTTATAACTGGTTGACCCTCCTTTGGCAGCAATAGCCTCAAAAAAACATTTTCTGTAGTTGCCGATGAGAGTTGAACAACGGTCAGGAGGAGTTTTGGACAACTCTTTACAAAACTGTTTCAGTTCAGCATTATTCTTGGGATGTCTGGTGTGAACCGCTCTCATGCCACAGCATTTTAAATCGGGTTTAGATCAGGACTCTGACTGGGCTGCTCCAGAAGGCTATTTTCTTCTGTTGAACCATTCTTTTGTTGATTTATTTCTGTGTTTTGGGTAGTTGTCTTGTTGCTTCACCCAACTTCTGTTGAGCTTCAATTGGTCGGAGCCTTACATTCTCCTGCAAAATGTCTTGATAAACTTGGGAATTCAGTAAGCTATCCAGGCCCTGAGGCAGCAAAGCAGCCCCAAACCAGGATGCTCCCTCCACCATACTTCACAGTTGGGGTGAGGTTTTGATGTTCTGTGCTTATTTTCTCCACACATTGTGTTGCGTGTTCCTTCCAAACAACTCAACTTTAATTTAATCTGTCCACAGAATATTTTGCCAGTAGCGTTGTGGAACATTTAGGTGCTCTTTCGCGAACTTCAGACGTGCAGAATTGTTTTTTTTGGACAGCTGCGGCTTCTTCCGTGGTGTCCTCCCATGAACACCATTCTTGCTTAGTGTTTTATATATCGTAGACTCATCAGAGATGTTATAGCATGTCCAGAGATTTCTGGAAGTCTTTAGCTGACACTCTAGGATTCTTCTTAACCTCATTGAGCATTCTGCGCTGTCCTCTTGCAGTCATCTTTGTAGGATGGCCACTCCTAGGGAGAGTAGCAACAGTGCTGAACTTTCTCCATTTATAGACCATTTGTCTTACTGTGGACTGATGAACATCAAGGCTTTTAGAGATACTTTTGTAACCCTTTCCAACTTTATGCAAGTCAACAATTCTTCTGCGATCTCTTTTGTTTGAGGCATGATTCACATCAGGCAATGCTTCTTGAAAATAGAAAACTCAAATGTTGTGTTTTTTATAGGGTAGTGCAGCTTTAAACAACATCTCATCTCATTGATTGGACTCCAGGTTAGGTAACTCCTGACTCCAATTAGCTTTTGGAGAAGTCATTAGCCTAGGGGTTCACATAATTATTCTAATTCTTGCCAATGTATATTCAGAGCCATATCCCTGTAATGCTTAGAGAAGATCTTATGTCAATTGTTATTGAAGTGTTGTGGTAACAGGTTCACTTGGCACATCTATTCTAAAACCTTTTCTTTTGGGGTGTTGCTGTAGGCCACCAAGTGCTTACAGTCAGTATCTAAATAATGTGTGGGAAATGCTTGATAGTTAGTCTGTGATGTAAACAGAGGTCAAATTTCTTGGGGACCCGAATATTGATTGGTTTTTCATCAAGTAGTCTGGTCAAGAGGAAGCTTCTCACTGTAACCAGTGCCTGTAATCTGGTTCAGGTTATTAATCAACCTACCGTGGTGTTTACAGTACAAACACTACATGGACAAGATCATCCACATGATTCGATCACTTTTGAACTAATACTGTAGAACTTTGTTCTTAAGCTGTATCGTGCCCATTTTATGTGGATGACGTTACAAATATTTGTTAGTCTGATGTGATTTAATGAGGAGCATCCAGACGCTGCACTTGGTGAATTTATGAAATTGCTTCTTCAAATTATTGATAAACATGCACCTGTTATTAAGAAACGGACTGTTAAGGCTCCATGTATTGATGAGGAATTGTAAAACTATATGGTTGAAAGAGATGGGGCAAAGGGAATGGCTAATAAGTCTGGCTGCGCATCTGCCTGGCTGACTTACTGCAAATTGAGAAATTAAGTGACTAAACTCAACAATAAAGAAGAAGCTGTATTATGAAGCCAAGATCAACGATGCCCTTAAAGAGGTTCAGTCTGTTTTGGAATGGGTGGCCAGTAATAAACTGGTCCTGAACATCTCTAAAACTAAGAGCATTGTATTTGGTACAAATCATTCCCTAAGCTCTAGACCTTCGCTGAACCTGGTATTGTCACGTTCTGACCTTAGTTCCTTTGTTTTGTCTTTGTTTTAGTATGGTCAGGGCGTGAGTTGGGGTGGGCAGTCTGTTTGTTTTTCTATGTTGGTTTTTGAGTTTGGCCTGGTATGGTTCTCAATCAGAGGCAGGTGTCGTTAGTTGTCTCTGATTGAGAATCACTTAGGTAGCCTTTTTCCACCTGTGTTTCGTGGGGGTTTATTTCCGTGTCAGTATTTGTTTCCACACGAAACTGTTTTGGTTTTTTCACGTTGTCGTTTTATTGTTTTTGTTCAGTGTTCTTATTAAAAAACCAAGATGAACACTTACCACGCTGTGTATTGGTCCGATCCTTGCTACTCCTCCTCCTCAGAAGAAGAGGAAAGCCGTTACAGAAACCCCCACCACAACCGGACCAAGCAGCGTGGTACCCAGGAGCAGCGGGTTAAAGACTCCTGGACTTGGGAGGAGATCTTGGATGGCAAGGGACGCTGGGTACAGCCGGGAGAATAACGCCGCCCCAAGGCAGAGCTGGAGGCAGCGATAGCCGAGAGGCGGCGTTATGAGAAGGCAGCACGGCAGCGCTGCTGGAAGCCCGAGAGACAGCCCCAAAAAATTATTGGGGGGGGGGGGGCACACGGGGAGTGTGGCGAAGTCAGGTAGGAGACCTGCGCCAACTCCCCGTGCTTACCGTGGAGAGAGAGGGACCGGGCAGGCACCGTGTTTAGCCGTGAGGCGCACGGTGTCCCTGGTGCGCAGGCATAGCCCGGTGCGTTACAGCCTCGTATCGGCCGGGCTAGGTTGGGTATCGAGCCAGGTGCCATGAAGCCGGCTCAGCGCATCTGGTCTCCAGTGCGTCTCCTCGGGCCAGGGTACATGGCACCAGCCTTACGCATAGTGTCCCCGGTTCGCCAGCACAGCCCAGTGCGGGCTATTCCACCTCGCCGCACTGGCCTGGCTACGGGGAGCATTCAACCAGGTAAGGTTGGGCAGGCTCGGTGCTCGAGACCTCCAGTGCGCCTTCACGGTCCAGTCTATCCGATGCCACCTCTACGCACCAGACCTCCAGTGGCAGTCCCCCGTACCAGGCTGTCTCTCCGTCTCCTCCCTACAGGTGCTCCCGTCTGTCCTGAGCTGCCAGAGCCGTCAGTCAGCCAGGAGCTGCCAGAGCCGTCAGTCCCTATAGGTTCAGGTTTTGCGGCCTGAGTCCGCACCTTGGGGGGGGGGGGGGGGGTACTGTTTTTGAGTTTGGCCTGGTATGGTTCTCAATCAGAGGCAGGTGTCGTTAGTGGTCTCCGATTGAGAATCACACTTAGGTAGCCTTTTTCCACCTGTGTTTCGTGGGGGTTTATTTTCCGTGTCAGTGTTTGTTTCCACACGGAACTGTTTCGTTTTTTTCACGTTGTCGTTTATTGTTTTTGTTCAGTGTTCTTATTAAAAAACCAAGGTGAACACTTACCATGCTGCGTATTGGTCTGATCCTTGCTACTCCTCCTCCTCAGAAGAAGAGGAAAGCCGTTACCTGTATTGAATAGATTCCAAGAACACAGGATGAGATATTACTATCCTTTGTGCAAGCACTTCCAAGAGTTAATGAACAGTGAGCCTGGTGAAATTTGGGGAGCGCATCGTCAGTAGTGTACCTTTGGTTCCTAGGGTGTTTCGGCCTTTCACACTATACACCCTCCCCAAAGGCGGCCAGCGACAGGGTGATCAATCCTACGCTTGCGTCCCATTCCCAATTAGTCATAGGAGTTGCCTTGTTGATGATAGCCAACATCCCATGGGACTATGCATGGCAGGGGCGTCCTCCTCCCTGAGTCAAGCATTGTTGACCGCATACCTCCTGGCCCTCTCACTTCGGGGCCCAGCTGGGGTCTTTCCTCTTCATCCAGAGCCACTGACTGCTGCCTTCTGCCGCCTCCGATACAGCTTTGATTGCTGAACGCTGGCTCTGGCCCTTAATTCCAAGGTCTCTAAGCAGTCTGGTTGTAGATGTTGCCACAAAACCTCTGCAGCCCACCTCCACTGGTCGGACTTCTGTGTTCCAGCCATGATGCCGTGCTTCGGCAGCTAGATCGGCATAGCGCAGATGCTTTCGCTCATAAGCCTCATCTACTGAGTCCTCCCAGGGTACTGTGAGCTCAATGATGAAGACCTTCTTGAGCGAACGGGACCAGAGCACCATGTCAGGTGGTGGTTGCAATCTCCGGAGGAAACACAAGTTGCCGGCCAATGTCAGCTAGCATTTTCCAATCGCGGGCCAAGCGCAGCTGGTCTCGCTCTAATGGTGTCGAGCCGCGCTTCGGTGGTTTAGCCCCTTCGCGGACAAAGTTTGTCCGTAAGGGGTGTGATGCTGCTGGGGGTGGTAGGGAGTTGGTGGCAGCTCGCTTGTCCTCCAGGGCGGATGCAAGGTTTTTAAGGACTTGGTTGTGACGCCAAGTGTAGCGTCCTTGGGTGAGGCTTGTTTTACACCCCGTGAGAATGTGCCTGAGGTTGGCTGGCATGGAACAGAGGGCACAGTCCGGATCTTCACCATACCATTGGTGAAGATTAACTGGAGTTGGAAGGACGTCATATGTTGCTCTGATGGAAAAGCTCAACCGCCTCGCTTCCATGGCCCACAGATCCTTCCAGCTGATCTTCCTCTTCTCCACACTGTCCCATCGAGTCCACTGTCCCTGTTTGGAAAGAGAGACTGCCTTGGCCCACCTTGCAGCCTCCTCCTGATGGCGTACTTCCTGCACTACCATCTTCCGCCGCTCTGGTGCAGTGGCCTTACTCCAAGCAGCACGGCTAGTTAGCCCAAGGCCTCCTCTCCCTTGCTGAACATAACCCACAATGTCAGCATGTCTGAGGGCTGCTGTTGCCTCCTGGACTGCTTTTCCTGCACCCAGTTGCCAAGGTCGGCGCGTTGTTGCTCACCACTGGGTCTCGAGATTCATTCAGTGTCATCTGGAGCCTGGTTTTTGAACACTTGAATTCCTCTGTTAGACTGGTGAGGGGCAGCTTGAGGACACCATCTCCATCTCCATTTCCATCTTCTCCACTGTTGAGATTGGAACCTCATACACTGCTAAGGGCCACAACACCCGGGGTAGCAGACACCAGGCCTTTAACTTTCCAGGTAGCTGGGTGTTGTCGATGGACTGTAGGCTACTACTGATGTCTTTGCGCAGCTGTTGCACCTGGTCTTTGTCCTTCAGGCTTGCATCATACCACCTTCCAAGGCTTTTTACTGGCTGCTCAGACACTGTTGGGATTTGGTCATCTCTGATGAAGAATTTCAGGTCAGAGAGTACTCCCTTCACAATCGAGATGCTGCGTGACTTGGATGGTTTAATCTTCATACGGGCCCAGCTGATGTTCTCCTCGAGTTTTCTGAGCAGTCTCCTGGTGCATGGGACAATGTTGTAATGTCGTCCATGTAGGCTCTGAGTGGAGGGAGGCGGAAACCAGAGTCGACTCGCTGTCCACCAGCAACCCATTTTGAGGATCTGATGATAACCTCCATTGCCATTATGAATGCCAACGGAGAAATGGTACATCCTGCCATTATACCTACATTCAGGCACTGCCATGAGGTGGTGAAGCAGAACTGCAGATCCTGGAAGTACGACTTCACCAGGGTTGTGATGGTGTCCGGTATGTGGAAAAATCTGAAGGCAGACCACAGGAGTTCATGGGGCACAGAGCCAAATGCATTGGCGAGGTCGAGAAAGACTACATGGAGGTCCCTTTTCTCCACCTTGGCCATTTGGATCTGGTGCCAGATCATGCTGGAATGTTCCAGAGAACCCTGATATTCCTGCCTTCTGTACAGATGTATCGACGTACGCATTCCTTTGCAGGTACTCGGCCATCCTCTGGGCAATGACCCTAAAGAAGATTTTACCCTCGACATTCAGTAAGGAGATTGGGCGGAATTGGCTGATGTTCACTGCATCCTTCTCCTTAGGGATCAGGACCCCGCCTGCCCTACACCACACTTTGGGTATTATCTTATTTTTCCAAGCTGTTCTCATAAGCCTCCAGAGGAACCTCAGGACGTCTGGTGCGTTCTTATACACTTTGTACGGGACTCCATTTGGCCCCGGGGCTGATGCTGTTCTTGCCCGTCGAACTGTGTTTTCCACCTCTTTCCATGTCGGAGGGCTGGTCTCAATATGATGTTCCGGGGGTTCAATGGGTGGGATATCTGATGGGATGGCCAGATGTTCATGTTGCTTTGAGTCAAAGTTTGTTGTTCTCAGGTGCTCCTCTAGGTCTTTCTTTGTTGTTTTTAGAGCTCCACTTTTTTCCTTCGTGAAGAGACTTAAGGAACTTGAAGGGATCTTTATAGAATCGAGTTCTAGTTTGTTCTTTCTTCCTTCTGCGTTTCCGTAGGTTCTCTGCTCTACGGAGGGATGCCAACCGGGTTTTGATATCAGCCTGAAGTGCCTCTATGCCCTCCTTCTCCACTTCCGAGGCCTTCTTCCACTGTTTCTTAAGCTGTCGCCTTTCTTGAACGAGGCGCTTGATTTCTTGTTGCCTCCTGGAAACTGGTGGGGTTGGAACCTTTCTCCCGCCTTTTGCCTCTTCCACTCCAAATCTTTCTGTCCCGTACTCATAGATAATGTCCCCCATCCTCTCCAACTTCTTCTCCACTGTGCCTCGAAGTTTCTAGAGGGTCAAGGTAAGGTCAGTATTCACTGTTTCCCACAACTTCTTGTCACTGGCGCCGGGCCACTTCACATATGGTCTGTGCCCTGGTAGTCTCCTCTCGACTGCAGGTCTGGGAGGCTCGGTGAGTTCCACTACTGTTGTTGGTTCCACCTCAGTTGTTACTTCGGTGCTTCAGTTTATGTCCTCCATGACAGTGGTACTGATGCACTGCAAACTATGGTTTGCGTCCAGTTGCTGTGCTTCATTCGACTGATTTGATCGCTTTCGCAGAAAGTAATCAATGCGAGGCCTCTGTCTCTCTTTACCCAAACACCCCTTCTTCCCCTGGTGGATCCTCAACCCATGGTGTGATGTAACTTTCCTCCAACCACAGACACATACCTGCATCTGTTTGTGGCCCGCTGTTGCAGCAGAACTTGTGACAGTTGCTGTGGTGTTCTCTTGTGCTGTGCTCTCATTACTCGTAGTCGTTTCCGGTCCAGTCGTTACCATGTTGTCAGCCGATGAGTCATCTTCCGCCTCCGCTCTCGCAGACTCTAGGGGTATTCTCGTATGTTGACTTTCTGTAGCTAAAGCGGGTGTTTCCAACATACTGCGACGCATGGGAAACTACAGAAATGGGAAGCTACCCCATGACTGTCCCAGTGGGGTCTATTCCCTCCTGTCAGCCGTCTCTCCGTGCCGCCACAAGGACTTTCCCCTGTTGTCAGCTGATCTTTCTCAGCAGTCACTGGACAAGTCCAGATATTCAGATTCCAAGAACACAGGATGAGATGTTACTATCCTTTGTGCAAGCACTTCCAAGAGTTAATGAACAGTGAGCCTGGTGAAATTTGGGGAGCGCATCGTCAGTAGTGTGGCTGTTGAACACGTTGAGGTGTTACCTTAGATTGTAAACTGTCATGGTCAAAACATAAATATTCAATGGTTGTAAAGATGGGGAGAGGTCTGTCCGTAATAAAAAGAGATGATCTGCTTTTTTTTGACACCACACTCCACAAAGCAAGTCCTGCAGGCTCTAGTTTGGTCTTACCTTGATTATTGTCCAGTTGTGTGGTCGAGTGCTGCAAGGAAATACCTAGTTAAGCTGCAGCTGGCCCAGAACAGTGGCACATCTTGCTCTTCATTGTAATCAGAGGGCTAATATAAATACGATGCATTCCAGTCTCTCTTGGCTAAGAGTTGAGGAGAGACTGACTGCATCACTTATTTTCACAAGAAATATTAATGTATTGTAAATCATAAACTGTTTGCATAGTCAACCTACACAAAGCTCTGACACACTTAGCCCACCAGACATACCAGCAGGGGTCTTTTCACAGTCCCCTAATCGAGAACAAATTCAAGAAAGTGTACAGTATTATATACAGCCATTATTGCATGGCACCTTTTTTTAAACAGATAAAGCAACACCTTACAGCACCATGCCTCGCCCCTATTTGACCTAGATAGTTAATGTATATGTATTGATATGTAGGCTACGTGTGCCTTTAAAAAAAATTACATCGTTCTGTCCTTAAGTTGTTTTTGTCTACTAAGGTTCTGTATTATGTAATGTTTTGTGTGGTGTCATTGATATATGGAAATTCATATTCAATATTCATAAGCATTGACTAACTCCTCTAGGAAAGGGGAAGTGCCTGGAAGACCAGGTGTGTTGCATTTAGGCAATCACTGTCACGCCCTGGTCTTAGTATTTTGTGTTTTCTATATTTAATTTGGTCAGGCCAGGGTGTGACATGGGTTTATTTTGTGTTGTGTTTATGTATGGGGGTTTTTAGTAGGTTTTGGGATTGTGGCTTAGTGGGGTGTTCTAGCAAAGTCTATGGTTGCCTGAGGCGGTTCTCAATCAGAGGCAGGTGATTCTCGTTGTCTCTGATTGGGAACCATATTTAGGCAGCCATATTCTTGGTGTTTCGTGGGTGATTGTTCCTGTCTCTGTGTTAGTTTGCACCAAATAGGCTCAGTCACTTTGGATTTTCATTTGTCATTGTTTTGAAAGAGAAGAGAACGAGCGCCATTCTCCTTGCGGAGATGGTGCTAAATACATCAACACGGTCGGTCCCTGGGATTGGGCTGGCCAACACGATTCGTTTTGCTTGGAAAACGAGAAAAGGAGTTGGAGCCTTTAGGACGGGAAACTTTTGGAAGGATAATATTGAAGGGGATTCTAAAGCTGACGGTGAAGGACGTGTTTTGTTTCCAAGGCAACTCGTTGGAGGGAGCATACGACGTGGCACTATATACAGAGGAGAAACACGATGATATCCTGAGAAGGGCAAGAGCAGTGGGAGGCGAGAGGCCGATGAGCCACTATGAAATAACAAGCCTGGCGAAGAATAACTTTAGGGTTGTAACTGTCAACATTTACAACCCATACGTTAAGGATGAAGAGGTGAGGGCCTTTCTGGGGAGATACATGGATAACGTCTCCTCAGCAAGGCACCTCAAAGACTCCCTTGGGTTTTGGAATGGGAGGAGAGGCTTCCAGGCCCTCCTCAGAGAGGACCCAAAGGGACATGGTGGCTACCTCCATCCTCCTGCTATGTTCTCCCTAGGGGCTGACAGGGGGACGTTGTTTTATGCACGTCAGCCCCCATTTTGCAGGCGCTGTATGGCCTACGGCCACATATTCGCCTCGTGCAGCACAAGAAAATGCAGATTTTGTGGATCTGAGGAACACGAGGCGAAGGATTGTGACAAGCCTAAGGCGTGCCACGGGTGTGGCTCGTCAGCACACCTGTGGCGGGGGTGCCCGGCTCGTCAGAGGTCATATGCGTCTGCGGCTGGGGGGGGAGCAGGAGCGGGGGATGGGGGAAGAAGAGGAGGGGAAGGAAGGAAGCCTCATGACCAGACTACAGGTCCAGAGGGGAAGGCCGCAAGGAAGGAGGAGGAGCAAGAAGCGGCAGATGGAAGAGAGAAGGAAACGGAAGGCACGGGAGTAGGAGAACCAGGAAAAGCGGCGGAAGAAGGCAACCGAGTGGAGGAGCATGAGAGAGAAGAAAGCGAGGGAGGAGTGTTGGAGAAGGAGACGGTGGAAGAGCAAGTGGACTGGGGGGAAAGTGCCCTGGTGGAAGAGATGAGGGGTATGGTGGAGGAGCTGGTGGGGGGGGGGGGGGGGGGTGGTATCTCTCCACTGCCACCATCACCAAAGAAGAGAATGAAGAGGAGGGTGCGATTGGCCGACAGTGAGAGGGAGGGGATGGCCAAGAGAGTGATGGGGGTGGGAGAAACCTCTGGGTTGCTGCTGGTTTCCCCAGGCCCTCAACTTCTGTTGGGTGGGGACACACCTAACAAGACTCAGGACTGGGTACAGGAGGAGGTGGGGAGTTTTTTGTTGGGGACTCAGCCTCCCCGATTTTTTTCCAATCCAGCTGCAGCACTGGGGAGGGGGAGGATTGTGGGGGTAGACCCAGGGTGCAGGGCACCCCGGAGCCAAACACTATTCCTGCATCCTGGGTTGGTGAGATGGAGGAAGAGGGGGGGATGTCGGGAGTACGGATGGTGTTTTCACCGGTAGATATGTAGCAGGGGAGCATCGGGTGAGTCTCCTGTTTTTGATTTTTTTTCTGTCTGGGTTTAGAATTTGAGTGTATTACATGTTTTTATTTGATTCTTTCATGGGGTCTAATTTTACTTTTGTTACTTTAAATGTAAGGGGTTTAAGGGATTTTGTTAAGAGGAGGGCGGTTTTTAGTTATTTGGAGGGTGTGGGGTTTGATTTTTGTTTTTTACAGGAGGTTCACCTGAGGGATGGAGGGGATGTTAGTAGGTTTAAGAGGGAGTGGGACAAGGGGGAGTCGGTTTGGGGTATTGGGGGGGTGCACTCATCGGGGGTAGGGATTTTGTGTGGGCACAGGGAGGTAAAAGTGGAGGATTCTTTTGTGGTAATGCAGGGGAGGGTTATAGGGGTGGATGTCACGATAAGGGATTGTAAATTTAGATTAGTGGTGGTGTATGGGCCACAGGTGGTGGCAGACAGGAGGGAGATGGTGGACTGTCTGACGCCCCTGTGTGTCACAAATAGGAAATTAGTGATAGGGGGGGATTTTAATACAGATTTAGGAATAGGGGGGGATAGCAGTGCAGGCGCCATTACCAGGCTAATGGCTTGCCATGGTCTGGTTGATGGTGGTCTGCACACTACTCCGAAAATGGCCGGTCCTACATGGCGCAACTCCAGGGGGGTTGAGCGGAGGCTCGACTATATTTTTGTACCCAGGTCTTTGGGTAAGCTGTCTGGGCGGCTGTTGCCTGTTTTCTTTTCGGATCACGACGGGGTGCTCCTGCAGGTGGGGTCGCCAGTCTGCCTCTTTGGTAGGGGGTACTGGAAGTTAGATCGGGATGTGCTGGAGGAGCAGGCTTTTGTTGACGGGTTTTATGATTTATTTTGGAGGCTTGAAGGCCTCCGGTCCATGTGCGAGGGGGTGTTAGAGTGGTGGGAATTAGTTAAGGTGAGGATTAGGGCTTTTATAATAGGGTATTGCAAGAGGAAAAAAAGGGAGGAGAGGAGGGAGGTGGATCGTATCCAAAGGTTAATTGAACTCGAGTATGAGGCAGGCAACCTCGGCGGGTCGTTTGACTGGGAGAGATCCGCTACCCTAAAGGCGCAGCTCAGGGAGTTGCAGGAGCGGAAGGCTCGAGCTTTCCTGGAGCGTGCGCATAGTGGCTTTCTAGAACACAATGAGACTTGTTCCGCTATGTTCTTTAAGTCGGTTAGGGCCAGACAGAGTAGGAAGGTAATGCATGGCATTAGGGAAGAAAATGGTAGTATAGTTAGAGAACCAGAGGATATGGTCAGGGTGACAACTGATCATTTCCAAGGTTTATTTAAGGAAAGGGAAATAGATGTAGAGCAGGGAAATGTGTTTTTAGAACACTTGTCCAGGCGGTTGCCGGAGGACATTAGAGAAGTGATGGAGGCCCAGATTTTACTAGAAGAGGTTGAGAGCGCTCTTAGGAGGATGGGAAAAGGGAAGGTGCCTGGGATGGATGGGCTGCCGGCTGAGTTTTATCTCAAGTTTTGGGGTATACTTGGACCAGTGGTCCTCGAAGTCTTGAAGGCCATCCTTGAGACGGGGGTCCCGGGGGGGATCAATGGCTGTTGGTGTGCTGTCACTTTTATATAAGAAGGGGGAAGTAACAGACCTTGGCAACTGGCGGCCGTTGACCATGCTGTGTGTAGATTACAAGCTACTTGCAAAGGTTTTAGCAGACCGGTTGCGCACAGCCCTTCCCTACGTCGTCCATGAGGATCAGACGTGCGGGGTAGAGGGCCGCTCTATTAGATGGAACCTACAGTTAATCAGGGACTCCATCGCTTGGGTTGAAGATAGAGGACTGCCTTTAATGGTAGCAGCGCTAGATCAGGCGAAAGCCTTTGATCGCGTGAATAGATCCTTTTTATTCAGAGTGTTAGGTCGATTAGGATTTGGGGAGAAGTTCATAGGATGGATTTGTACATTATATGTCGGAGCGGGGTGCCGAGTTAGTGTAAATAGTCACTTGGGTGACGTTTTTGACCTCTCGTCTGGGGTCAGGCAGGGGTGCCCACTCTCGGCTCTCCTCTTCGTTCTGTACATGGAGCCTCTGGGGGCTGCCATTAGGGCAGAAACAGGGGTGGAAGGCTTGTTGATCCCTGGAAGTGGTGGGCTGCGTGTTAAGATGACGCAGTACGCCGACGACACTTCCTTGCTGCTGTGCAAGGACTCGTGCCTGACAAGGTCCCTTGCCATCTTTGGGGATTTCACCCGAGCGTCGGGAGCGGTTCTGAACCATGCAAAGTCTTCCGTCAAGTTTTTCGGAAGATGGCGCGGTAGAACGGATGTGCCCGGGGGGGTTCTCTCTCTGTGAGGGGGGCCCTGAGGATTCTTGGGGTCCATTTTGAGACCTCCGGCTCAGCGACGCTAAACTGGAACATGCGTATCACAGTGGTACAGAGGAAGCTAGCAATGTGGAAGGCTAGGCATTTGTCTTTTATGGGCAAAGTCCTGGTCCTAAAGGTGGATGTGTTGCCGTCTCTTTTGTATTTGGCGTACATCTACCCATTGCCGGCTTGTCTGAGGAGGCCTCTAGTGAGGCTTGTGTTTCAGTTCATGTGGAGTGGCAGGTGCGAGTGGGTCGCCAGGGCACGCAATGCTCTGTCCCATCGGGGAAGGAGGTAGGGGGGTACCACATTTACCCCTCAAGCTGGACGCAATTTTGGTTTCTTTCTTGTTAATGGAGCTTGCTCATCCAGTGATACACCCGTCCGGTTACCTCCTGCGGGTGTTCTTCTCATATCAGGCGAGAAGCGTAATGGTGTGGTCTAACACGGGTCCTCGGGCGGAACAGCTGCCGTGGCACTTTGGTCATGCGGCCAAGTGGCTGCGTGCGCACCCTGAGGTTGAAGTTGCCCGAGTAGGTTTAGATCACAGGCACCTGTACGAGGAGGTCAGAAAGGCAGGGAGTCCGGCGCCTGTAGTGGGCATCTCGGAAGTGGTCTGGGAGGGAATGCAGGCGCGGGGTCTGGACAACAGGCTCAAGGACCTGAATTGGTTGAGCCTCCATAAGTGCTTGCCTGTACGTTCCATCATGTACCGGTATAGTTTGGTGCAATCCCCCACCTGTCCAAGATCCTCTTGTGGCAGGGAGGAGACTGTGCGCCATGTCTTTTGGGACTGTGCCTTTGCCGGAGTAGTATGGGCTAGGGCACGGGTGTTGTTAGGTTTGGTAAGGGGAGATTTTGGATTGACGTGGGCCAGGTTAGAGAGAGGTGTAGGGAGAGCGAGAGGGACGGATAGGGACAGGTTTCTGCTCTGGCTTCTCATGAGTCTCTTTAAACGGGGGCTGTGGGAAGCCAGGCAGAACATGGTGAAGACAGGGAGAGATTGGGGGGTGGAAGGGATAGTGAGGAGGGTGGAAGGAGATTTGAGGGGGAGGATGAAGAGGGAGGAGAGGAAGTGGGGGCAGCATGCTGCTCGGGAGAGGTGGAAGGGGGGTTTAGGGCTGGGTGTCATTTAGATTTGTAAGGGGATAGATTAGGGATGGGGAGATAGGGAAAGGTAGTTTGTAGGGTGACGGGGAGGGAAGATGCTCCCCTGAGGTTTTGTTTGGGGTTTTTGTTTAGTTAAATTAGTTAAATTAAAATACCATTATTTGAGTATGTATGAAAATTATGAGTTGTAAAGAATGAATGGTATTGAAGATAATAAATTATTTTTTATTTAAAAAAATAGGCTGTATAGGTTTTCACGTTCCGTTTCTTGTTTTTGTATTGTCGTGTTTATTTCGTCATTAAACATGTATCGTATTAACCACGCTGCATTTTGGTCCAACTCTCGTTCGACGGAAGAAAACCGTAACAATCACTGAACTGATAAATTAGCTCAGTTGGTCAGCGCTGCATTCAGTACATACAAATGTAATAGAATGTTTAATTGAACAGAAACGGTGCCGTACTGAGGGACACGTTGAAAAATGGGAAGGGGTTGGGGGTACAAAATGCACCACTGCCCTTTAAATACTTCACTCATTGCTTCAAGCCACACCCACCGAACGGAGCAAACGTATCTCCAAGTCTGATCAAGAACATACAAGAATGTTTTGGGAAAGTGAACTGAACACACCCCTGCTGTGGTGCCTAGTTGAAACAAAATCTTGCAGTACTCCTAGAACCAAGTTGCCTACTCCTGCTCTAGGATCCTGTGGTGAAAGGACTGCTGTGCAAGGTATTTCTTCCAAGGCCCATAATCACATAGCGTCTCAGCATAGGGACAGTGATCTAGGATAACCTCCCCCTTGTCAATGTAATTGTACTCGGTGTGTATGCAAAACTTATCCTAAAATCAGTACTACTCAGATAATTTGCATGCAGGCCTGTCTGCAATGCCACTCCACCTGAAATGCAACTACAACAGGAATAAGAATTAGCTTAGTCAGTCAGTAACTTAGCTAACTTGCTAATGAAACACTAATGTAAATGTGCACAAGCTTCTTAAATCAGCCAAATTGTCTAAAAACAGCGTATTTGTAGTAACATTAGGAGTGTCTTGTCAACTTTGTCACAAAGGCATCAATAATCCAGCAGGGGAACAAAGTAGTTTGACCAAAACGTTCAAATACACAGTAACTAGCTAGTCTTTAAAATATAGCTACCAATTATATAGCAGCTTAGCTGACCCAAGTTTTCGATGCATGCCTCCACATGCCTCATTCTTCTTCTTTAAGGTTTTATTGGCAGAATACATCCCAAAAGGTGTATTGCTGCCACTACTGGGTGGGGTAAAAACAGAGAGAATTTGAAAAAAGAATGAAAAAAATAGATTATTTAAAAAATATATATATTTTCTCGTCGTCAAATGTACTCAGATCCTTACACAGGCTTTGGGGCCTGAAAGGGGGAAGCATCTTCAGACAGTATTCCCTGCAATATTTGAGTCATGAAATCCTGGAGCTCCAAGAACCTTTTAGCTGCTTTCACAATGATTTCTTTTTTTTGTAATGTACAATTCATCACCTGTACAATAAACGCAAACAAGAAACAACCTTCTACACGACTGGTGTTTCAGGATCTCTCAACTGACTGACATCCACAGACTGTTGAGCATCCACTGCCATAGCTTCATCTCTACTCACTGCTTCGACAATTTTCACTGCCTCTGCGTAGGAGACCTTCTCGACAGCCCTGATCCTTCCTGCTTTGACCTTCTTCACCTTAACAGGGCACTCAGGGAATGTGATTCCCATCACAATTGCAACACCGTGCCTCCTCAGACTCTTCAACAATGGTATTCAGTTGGCCAGACTTTTTACATTTATGACATTGAAGTGGCTTCTTTTTTTTTTTTACATAAGCTTGCACTGCATATCTCATATCCCAGCTTAAAATGGGCCAGGGGAAATTCTTCATCAAACATCAAGAATACAGAAAGGCTTTCCTCCTTCCCATTCATAGTGCAGATTAAGTGACGTGAATCAACTATTCCTTGCATGTTCATCTTAAACCATGAAGCCTCAGTATCCATCGAGATGCCAGATATGACACCATTTATCGGTGCCCTACTCAGAAAATTGGCATGTTGATATATATATATGTATATATTCAACAAAAGACAATCATTTGTTAATTTTTACAAAAAGGACAAATCAGTTGTAATCGCACTGTGGATGTATTGTACTTCGTAATTGCATTGGGGGCATACTAATATTTCACTTAACAGCCTTACTTATGGATTGTGGATCAATTATCAGCCTACTCGGTGACACCCACAGAACACAATTGTGAAGAGTGTGCAGAGATATTACTGTTGTAGCTCATATTGCAGGACATTGACTCTGGGAAATCACCTCGCCAGTCAGTATTGTGCGTATTGGTCATTCAAATTGCAATGTACAGCCTTACCTAAGGATCATGGGCCCATTAAATGGGGTATCAGCCTACTCAGTGACACCCACAGAATACAGCTGTGAAGAGTTCACACAAATATTAGTGTTGTAGCTCTTATTGCAGGACTTTGACTGTGGGAAATCACCTCACCTATTGTGCATATTGGACATTCATATTGCAATGTACAGCTGTGTTTTGGACTTACCCCTATGGACCCAAGATCCATAGGTAAAGCTCTACATTGCATCAAGAATGTTCAATACGCAAAATAACCTGAATAGTGAAGTCATTTCAAACAGTTTAAGTCCTCCAAAAGGACCAGCTGACATCATGTCAGTGATTCTCCTGTTAACACAGGTGTGAGTGTTGACGAGGACAAGGCTGGAGATCACTCAAGGATATTGCTGCCAGTAAGATTGCACCTAAATCAACCATTTAATCGGATCATCAAGAACTTTACGAAGAGTGGTTCAATTGTTGTGAAGAAGGCTTCAGGGCACCCAAGCACCAGGACCGTCTCCTAAAGTTGATTCTGCTGTGGGATCGGGGCACCACCAGTACAGAGCTTGCTCAGGAATGGCAGCAGGCAGGTGTGAGTGCATCTGCACGCACAATGAGGCAAAGACTTTGAGGATGGCCTGGTGTCAAGAAGGGCAGCAAAGAAGCCACTTCTCTCCAGGAAAAACATCAGGGACAGACTGATATTCTGCAAAAGGTACAGGGATTGGACTGCTGAGGACTGGGGTAAAGTCATTTTCTCTGATGATGTGTTAGATACAGATGTTTGACACCCCCCCCCCCCCCCCATTATAATATTGGAGGAAGAAATACATCAATAAATAAATGAATACATATATACATTTATTAAAGTTTGAGTAATTAGATACTACATAGATAAATAATTAAATACATACAGATATGTAGATACAGTACCAGTCAAAAGTTTGGACACACCTACTCATTCAAGGGTTTTTCTTTATTTGTTTACTATTTTCTACATTGTAAGTATGATTCCAAGTATGAAATAACACATGGAATCATGTCGTAACCAAAAATGTATTAAACAAATCCAAATATATTTTATATTTGAGATTCTTCAAGGTAGCCACCGTTTGCCTTGATGACCGCTTTGGCATCCAGCCAACACAACTGTGGGAAGCATTGGAATCAACATGGGCCAGCATTTTTGTGGAATGCTCTTGGCGCCTTGTAGAATCCATGCCCTGATGAATTGACGCTGTTCTGAGGGAAAAAGGGGGCGCAACTCAATATTAGGAAGGTGTTCCTAATGTTTTGTACAATCAATGTATATTTGACATTTGTATCTAAAAGCATATTTGAGAAATAATTCATCAAAGTTGGCATATACACATATTTATGACATTTTGGCCTTACCCTTTAAGACTAATGTTTAATCCATAGACGCTACAAAGCAAAAATTGGTGTCATATTCATCTTTAATGCTTGCTCTGTAATATGAGTAGTATTTTGATTTGAATATTATTATTTTTACACCAATTTATGAATATAGAAAAATATAAACAGGAATATGAACAATGTACTGTTTTTAATTTGGCAAATGAATGATACTGTTGAACATTAATATACTCTAAGGGCATATCAAAGTTCCAGAGAGGGATCTCTGCTAGTTTTAAAGTTAAGGCCCATTTTATACGGAGAAATTGGCATAATAGGCAATGTAACCAATCACAGCCTTCCTTTTACTTTGATCATTGCATTTCCTGAAAATCACCCGCAGAGGGCGGTGTTGTAGTACTCGATTCCAGGACTCACGTCCCGATTTTCAAGACTTGTGACTTGACTTGCACTCGACCCTTGGTGACTCGAACTCACCTTCTCGTGACTTGCATTTGCACTTGGACTGGATAGGCTACTGTGCTAAGCAGAATATTAGCAGAAATGGTTGCGCAGAGCAGCGAGGGTTCTGTTCTCGAACAGTGAGAAGGATGCGCCAAACCCTACATCAGCTGGTGAGCTGAGGTGGAGCTAGCGATGATTATGGGCAGGCAGATTCCGCTCTGGCTCCACCTCTGATCATAGGCTACATATCACGCAAGCGACTCTCTTGCTTTCCCGTAACCACCAGTCACCAACCTACTATTAATTAATTAATTAAAATAAAATTATTGAACCTTTATTTAACTAGGCAAGTCAGTTAAGAACAAATTCTTATTTACGGCCTACACCGGCCAAACCCGGACGACGCTGGGCCAATTGTGCGCCGCCCTATGGGACTCCCAATCACGGCCGGGGGTGATACAGCCTAGAATCGAACCAGGGTTTCTGTAGTGACGCCTCTGGCACTGAGATGTTCAGTGAGGAATTAGTGTATATCACCAGTGATGTACTGTACCACTGTCAGAGGGATAGCCATTTGCTTCCACACGTTGATGATAACATACAGTATTATGCTCATGTTCAGAATGTCTCCCCTGTGTGGTCCTACTGATATAAGGCCAGATATTGTAGGCCCACACACAAACTCAACTCTCTTATCAGGATGCTTCCCTTCAATGGCCACAGCCCACAGAGAATGACTGCGATTTTCTTTTCCCACACAGGAATTTGTCTGTACCCTCCATGAAGGGCAATATCCAAATGCTGAGGCAGAGAGAAACTGTTAAGCTTTACTAGTCCCTGACCTACCTCGTCTAGTGGAGCGCAGAGTAAGAACGAATAAGCCATCAAACACAGAACCCCCAGGTGCGGACACACATGCACACGCACAAATGCACGTGAACGCACACACACAGTTGGTCAAATTTCTGTTTGTTTACTATAGTTAAACACATCCACAACCACAGGGCACGATAACAATGCGTAGCTCAGCTCTCTGTCTAGTGCCCAGAGAAGCAGGAAGAGAATGTGGTGAAAGCTGCTGAAGCAATCTAAATAATGTATGCCATGGTGATGAAGGGGTTAAAACATCAGCCATTCTAGGGAACGTGAGAGGGTAGGCATAAGGCGGCCAATTAATTAATCAATTAAGTTGTTATCTCGTTCTGACTAATTAAACACGCCCCCCCCCCCCCTGTCTGTACTGTCCGCTGCTTTGCACACAAACTTGTGTGCACACGCAGACACAGACACACACACAGGGGGAATCCAATGTGTGTTAACGAGGATGTGTTTTCCACCTTACCGATACTAACAGTCATGTCAAGTGGGAAATCCCAGTGACAGAAGCACATGTGTTTTCTGTTGGTGGTCAGTTTGATTTCCTCCGCTCTCTGATTCATACACCTAGTGACCCCACCTCTGGCTATAGAAGGAGGCCAGTTCTGATGGGGATATTGTTTCCATAGAGATGGAGTCATTGTTTACGGACATGAGGCCACACCCTGATTACATGTTCTGGGCACTCAGAGCTAAGGGATACAGTGGAGAGAGGGGACAAACTCAACACAAAGCAGATCCCCGCCCCATCTCTCTCATTCTTTATATTCCCCCCCTTCCAATGTCACATGTTTCTCTCTTTGGTACTTGCCCCAGCACTTAGAAAGGGGCTGTATCTCCATCTGAGCTTTTGCTGCATCTCAAGAGTACATGGAAATGCAAGAATAGACTCTATCCTTACCGCTTAGCTCTCAACTGACTCAAGTCGTACACTCTAACTGTGTGTGTGTGTGTGTGTGTGTGTGTGTGGAGCATAAGGCTGCAGTGTGTTTGGGAGGGGCTTTCCAATGTGTTAATGTGGTTTGTTAGAACTGGGTGTCAGAGCAGAATTATCTGCAAAGAGGGTGGTCTTGCCAGCTGTGCAAACTGCCTCTAAACTTCATGGGAGGTTTCAATGCCTCAGGACCTATTAAACTGAGTAGAAACATTGAGCCGAAGTAAGCTAAAATGATATTCAACACAAATTATTTACAAACACAAAACGTATGCACATGCAAATTTGCATGCATACAGTTGAAGTCAGAAGTTTACATACACTTAGGTTGGAGTTATTAAAACTAGTTTTTCAACCACTCCACAAATTTCTTGTTTACAAACTATAGTTTTGGCAAGTCGGTTAGGACATCTACTTTGTTGCTTGACACCAAGTCATTTTCCCAACAATTGTTTACAGACAGATTATTTCACTTATAATTCTCTGTATCACAATTCCAGTGTGTCAGAAGTTTACATACACTAAGTTGACAGTGCCTTTAAACAGCTTGGAAAATTCCATAAAATTATGTCATGGCTTCTGATAGGCTAATTGACATCATTTGAGTCATTTGGAGGTGTACCTGTAGATGAATTTCAAGGCCTACCTTCAAACTCAATGCCTCTTTGCTTGACATCATGGGAAAATCAAAAGAAATCAGCCAAGACCTCCACAAGTCTGGTTCATCCTTGGAGTAATTTCTAAACGGCTGAAGGTACCACGTTCATCTGTACAAACAATAGTATGCACGTATAAACACCATGGGAACACACAGCCACCATACCGCTCACTAAGGAGACGCATTCTGTCTCCTAGAGATTAACGTACTTTGGTGCGAAAAGTGCAAATCAATCCCAGTTCAACAGCAAAGGACATTGTGAAGATGCTGGAGGAAACGGGTACAAAGGTATATATCCACAGTAAAACGAGTCCTATATCGACATAACCTGAAAGGCCGCTCAGCAAGGAAGAAGCCACTGCTCCAAAACCGCCATAAAAAAGCCAGACTACGGTTTGCTACTGCACATGGGGACAAAGATCGTACTTTTTGGAGTAATGTCCTCTGGTCTGATGAAACAAAAGTAGAACTGTTTGGCCATAATTACCATTGTTATGTTTGGAGGAAAAAGGGGGATGCTTGCAAGCTCCATCCCAACCGTGAAGCACGGGGGTGGCAGCATCATGCTGTGGGGGTGCTTTGCTGCAGGAGGGACTGGTGCACTTCACAAAATAGATGGCATCACGAGGCAGGAAAATTATGTGGATATATTGAAGCAACATCTCAAGACATCAGTCTTGTTAAAGCTTGGTTGCAAATGGGTCTTCCAAATGGACAATGACCCGAAGCATACTTCCTAATTGTGGCAAAATGGCTTAAGGAGAACAGGTCTAGGTATTGGAGGGGCCATCACAAAGCCCTAACCTCAATCCCATAGGAAATGTGTGGGCAGAACTGAAAAGGCGTGTGCGAGAAAGTAGGCCTACAAACCTGACTCAGTTACACCAGCTCTGTCAGGAGGAATGGGCCAAAATTCCCCAAACTTTTTGTGGGAAGCTTGTGGAAGGCTACCTGAAACGTTTGACCCAAGTTAAACAATTTAAAGGCAATGCTACCAAATACTAATTGAGTGTATGTAAACTTCTGCCCAACTGGGAATGTGGTGAAAGAAATAAAAGCTGAAATAAATAAATCTCTACTATTATTCTGACATTTCACATTCTTAAAATGAAGTAGTGATCCTAACTGACCTAAGACAGGGGATTTGTACTAGGATTAAATTGTGAAACTGAATCGTGAAACTGAGTTTAAATGTATTTGGCCAAGGTGTATGTACTTCAACTGTGTGTGTGTATACACATAATAGGTATTGGCTGATTGGGCTACATTCACATTGTCAAGAGTTTCGAAAGCCTTGAATACGCTCATGCATTGACTAGAAAGAGAGCACTCATCCAGGAATTGCACTAAGGTCATTCAGTCAGCCAATTTCTCTCTCAGAATAGCGTGTGTATGTGCGTGCATGTGTTTGTGTGTGTGTGTGTGTAATGCATGCATTATCACAGTAGAGAGATAACATCTCTCATATCTTCAGGACACCCATCCTTATAAACATGAACATCTCTTTGTTGTGTCCCAAAAAAGGGCCAAGTGCAGGCCTCTTCATGTTTGTGGCAAATGCAATTTGACAGTTTATTCTTTCCATAGCACAGTGCTTTCTGCAGGGTTCTGTCATGTGTTTGCCTGTCACAGCTCTGTAGTCGCTGTGTGTGCGGGAACGTGCGTACATGCTTGCATGTGTGTGATAGAGTGTAGCGATGTCCTGGAGGTCTGTTGAACAGTGCTCTAATACTCTCTGTGGATTTTGATCAGTGAATAAATGCAGTATCTAGCTCATTTCCTGTGTCGAAGCCTAAATATGTTTTCCACTAATCCGATTCTGCAGCTCTGCCGTCTTTGGTCCACACACAAACACACTCCCTATCTCTTTCTCTCTCCATGCAGCTCTATCCAGTTATACTGGGTTTGCTTCATTTACCTATTACCTTTCAGAACTGCAGGTTTCAGCACTTTTAGTATTTATAGTTTGGACCTTGAGCTCATATCCCTTCTGTTGCACCGCATTTATGACGCTCTCTCCCCCCTTTGGTTCCTCTCTCCCTTTCTCCCTCCATATCTCTCCATCCCCACTGTTCTCTCCCTCCCTCTCTTCCCCCCTTCTCCTCAGAGCCAGACTGGGCTTCAGTGACTCTGGGTGTGTTTGTGTGCCAGGGCTGTTCCCTCCTCCACAGAGGCATCCCCCACATCAGCAGGGTCAAGTCTGTTCAACAGGAGATATGGGACACCTCAGAGGTTGAGGTCAGTAACCCCCTCCCAAGATACTGGGACCATGTACATTATATTGTGTTGCATTACATTGGTACAAGTACATTTATTACATGTCACAACCTGATTTGAGATCAGATCTTGCCATCCAAGTCCTTAAGTCGGCTCATGTTAGAGCAAGCCAAAAACTGACCCGCAGTCAGTTCCAGTAGTGTGTCTGATAGGGATGCGCAGGTCAGTTGTTTATTCACCCGCAATTCCTTATATCACCTTCCGCAACCACCTGACAATATGTGATAAAGGGAACATCTGAGGCCCACACCTGACAGTAACCCGCAAATATAGAAAATGTGCTGTACAGTTCCCTTTTTTCTCTTGAACATGTATGTATGTATGTATGTATGTATATGTATATATATACAGTGCCTTGCGAAAGTATTCGGCCCCCTTGAACTTTGCGACCTTTTGCCACATTTCAGGATTCAAACATAAAGATATAAAACTGTATTTTTTTGTGAAGAATCAACAACAAGTGGGACACAATCATGAAGTGGAACGACATTTATTGGATATTTCAAACTTTTTTAACAAATCAAAAACTGAAAAATTGGGCATGCAAAATTATTCAGCCCCCTTAAGTTAATACTTTGTAGCGCCACCTTTTGCTGCGATTACACCTGTAAGTCGCTTGGGGTATGTCTCTATCAGTTTTGCACATCGAGAGACTGAAATGTTTTCCCATTCCTCCTTGCAAAACAGCTCGAGCTCAGTGAGGTTGGATGGAGAGCATTTGTGAACAGCAGTTTTCAGTTCTTTCCACAGATTCTCGATTGGATTCAGGTCTGGACTTTGACTTGGCCATTCTAACACCTGGATATGTTTATTTTTGAACCATTCCATTGTAGATTTTGCTTTATGTTTTGGATCATTGTCTTGTTGGAAGACAAATCTCCGTCCCAGTCTCAGGTCTTTTGCAGACTCCATCAGGTTTTCTTCCAGAATGGTCCTGTATTTGGCTCCATCCATCTTCCCATCAATTTTAACCATCTTCCCTGTCCCTGCTGAAGAAAAGCAGGCCCAAACCATGATGCTGCCACCACCATGTTTGACAGTGGGGATAGTGTGTTCAGGGTGATGAGCTGTGTTGCTTTTACGCCAAACATTTTTGCATT